>NW_004444023.1:6452935-6479541 GCF_000243295.1 Trichechus manatus latirostris
GATTGGCTTAAGACACTATCCAATCTTGTATACCTCATCAGTATAACTGCCGCTGATCCATCTTGTTACATCATAGTGATAGAGTTTACAACTCATAAGGAAATCACATGAGATTACAAAATTGTACAGAATCATACAATACTGGGAATCATGACCCAGACAAGTTGACAGACATTTTGGGGGGATGCAGTTCAATCCATGACACCTTCAGACCCAGGAGTCCAGGTCCCAAACCCTTCTTCCTCTTGCACTGTATTCCTGGTGTGCCTGATAGTTTTCATCTCCAGAGCCTTTTTCTTTAGGATTAAACAGGCATTTAGGCAGAAAAATCTAGACATTTGTACACTCCCCAGGACAGAGGGGACAGTAGCTGGGCTGGGAGTTTTAGGGGTTGGATTTCATTCTAGGCTCTGACTTTCTTTGTCGTCTTAGATCCTTCCAGTCTCTGTGCCTCAGTTACCCTATCTGAGAAATGGGACTAATATGGCTCATCTTCCAGATTCTTGTGAGGTTTAAAGGATATGGCATGTGTGAAGTACTAGGCACAAAAATCTGGACTACAGGTAATCTCAATAAACGAGGGCTATTTATTGTTACTGGTAGTTGTGGTAGTATTTTTATCGACAGCAATAGTCGTTGTTGTGTGCCCTGGAGTTGATTCTAACTCATAATAGTCATTCTTACATCCATTTATTTAACTAATATTTATTCAGTATCTGCTGGGGAGCCAGCCATGGACTCAATAGATGCAGCCCCTATGCTCATGAAACTTTCGTGCTTGTGAGGGAACCAGGCAATACATACATCATACATTCCTGTAAGAATAAAACAAACGATAAAAACCTAACCTGTTGCTGTTGTCGATTTGGACTTATGGAGACCCCAGGTGTTACAGAATAGAACTGCTACAGGGTTTTCTTGGCTGTGATCTTTACAGGGAGTCCCTGAGTGGCCTAAACGGTTAAAAGCTGGACTACTAGCTCAAAGGTTGGTGGTTCGAATCCACCTAGACAGGCCTGGCCATCTGCTTCCGAAGGTCACAGCCTTGAAAACCCTATGGAGCAGTTCTACTCTGCACACTTGCGGTCGCCGTCTATTCTGAGTCAGAATAGACTAGACGACAACTAACAACAGCAATCTTTACTACTTTAAGCGTGTGACCTTGAACAAGCTGCTGAGTCTCCGTTTATGTCGCGAGACAGCGCTAACCGCTCGATTCCAGCGTAAGACATTGGTTCTAGTTTTGTTCTGTTATTGTTTTTCCTATTTTTGTGATCAGTGTCCAACTCCACTTGGAAACCAGGAGTCGGAACCCTTCACTTACCGAGTACCTGGCCCTTTAAGACCCCCCTTCGCCGATGCTAGGAGACAGGAGGCGGGATCTTGTGTCGGTAAGGAAACGCCCTTTACCAGCGAGGCTTCCGATTCGCCCGGGAACTCAGGCAGCGATTCGTTCAAGACTCGCCCACTCCCTTTGACCGGGGGCGGGGTCGCTTACAAGTCTCCGCCCTGCGGCGTTCGCGGCCGTGAGCCAACACCCTCGCTCTCTGATTGGCTGTGTTTCTGAGCATGAGCCTCGCCCTCGTTCTCTGATTGGCTAGCACTTTTCCGCCCTCTGACTCGTTCTTGGGGGATTTAACGGTCTTTTAGAGGCAGCCTTTGGCAGTGTGACGTTTCCGCGCTCCCTCAAGGTGGCAACGGTGTCGTTGGGGAGATCCAGTCCGGACCTGAAGATGCCCAGTGGAGCTTGAAGAGAGAGTGGACTGGGCCGAGGGGGCATACCGTTCGGGGTCTCCTTGGTCCCCGGGAGCCCCATTGTCCCATCCCCTCCCTCTTTAGGACCAACCCGTCCGTTTCGCTGCCCGCCACAGACCTTGGACCATCAAACTTCCAAAATTCGGCCTTCACGGCCTCCCCAGCCCACAGGGGCTCAAGAACTCTATGAAGCTGTCCTCCAGCTCTCTCGGAAACCCTGGTGGTGTAGTGGTTAAGCGTTACAGCTGCTAACCAAAAGGTCAGCAGTTCAAATCCAGCAGGTGCTCTTTGGAAACCTATAGGGCAGTTCCCCTCCTATAGGGTCACTATGAGTCAGAATTGACTTGACCGCAACGGGTTTGATTTGGTTTTGGCCAGAACCCTCATTTCCCTCCCCCTTCAGGAGACCCTTGGGATTCTCTGGCCCCCAGCTTTCTCCCTTGAGCCTTCCCCACATTTTCAATTCCTGAAACCTGGGGTCCCCTCTAGGTACACCGGGTGGCGCTTTCTTCTCACTGCCACTCCTACCCTTGTATCCCCCCACCCAGTTTTCACAGCAGCTAACAACAACAGCAATCTTTAGGAAAGGAGCTGTAAAAATGGCGTGGCGGCGCCGTCTGACCTCTAACTTCACAAGGAAAAGGCTGATTCCTACGAGGTGCAGGTTACACATGCCTCCTTCTCTCCCCATCTTTACTAATTCTGATGCCAACCATCCCTCCCAGGGCACTCTCTACTCTGCTGGGTTTGATAATTCATTGCAATGGCCACACAGAACTCACAGACCGTACTTACAGTTATGTAGTTTATTAGGTTTATTATTAACAGTTATAATTCAGGTTCAGGAATGCTCAGGATACAGTTCTTCCATCAGGACAGCCTATTTTCAGCTGTCCACTGGCAGCCTTTCTCTGGCTCCTTGGCCTCTGCCTTGCTCAGGCACATGTTACAAAGCTTTTTTAACCATTGCCAATAAGTGCCCAGAGGTACCCTACTCCACCAGTAAGCCTTGGCCCAAAAGCACTCAACTTTCTCGCTCCACGAGCTGGGAAGCGAAATTCACAGGCTCCTGCAGCCTCTCCTGCTGCTGCGTCTCTGCCACTGCTTCTTGCTGTCTTCAGTGTTACAGCTCTCTCTCTCTCTCTGTCTCTTGGTTCCAGGAGCTTCTCAGCACAGGGATCCCAGGTCCAAAGGACATGCTCTGCTCTTAGCTGTTCCTCCCTGGTGGTGGTGGGATCCTCACTCTGCTCTGGAATTGGCTCTTTTTTTAAGCCTAGCTGGATGGCAAAACTGACCAATCCCCTTGTGGGCCACAATTACTCTATTTGCACAGTCCCACTCAATCACTTCGGTGGGAGTTACAAAGCTATGGCAAGAAAGGCCACACAAAAGCAATTCATTGCACCAAAGGTGCCATCACGTTGGTTCCTACTCATAGCGACCCCATGTACAACAGAATGAAACATTGCCTGATCCTGTGCCATCCTCACAATCATGGCTATGTTTGAGCCCATTGTTGCAGCCACTGTGTGAATCCATCTTGTCAAGAGCCTTCCTCTTTTTTGCTAACCTTCTGCCTTAGCAAGTATGATATCCTTCTCCAGGGACTGGTCTCTCCTGATAACATGTCCAAAGTATGTAAGACAAAGTCTTGCCATCCTCACTTCCAAGGAGCACTCTTGCTGTACTTCTTCCAAGACAGATTTGTTCATTCTTCTGGCAGTCCATAGTATATTCAATATTCTTTACCAACACCATAATTCAAAAGCATCAATTCTTCTTTGATCTTCCTTATTCGTTGTCCAGTTTTCGCATGCATATGAGGTGATCGAAAATATCATGGCTTGGGTCAGGGCACCTTAGTCCTCGAAGTGACATCTTTGCTTTTCGACACTTTAAAGAGGTCTTTTGCAGAAGATTTGCCCAATGCAATATGTTTGATTTCTTGACTGCTGCTTCCATGGACGTTGATTGTGGATCCAAGTAAAATGAAATCCTTGACACCTTCAATATTTTCTCCATTTATCATGATGTTGCTTATTGGTCAAGTTGTGAGGATTTTTGTTTTCTGTATGTTGAAGTGTAATCCATACTGAAGGCTGTAGTCTTTGATCTTCATCAGTAAGTGCTTCAAGTCCTTTTCGCTTTCAGCAAGCAAGGTTGTGTCATCTGCATATGGCAGGTTGTTAATGAGTCTTCCTCCAATCCTGATGCTGTGTTCTTCTTCATATAGTCCAGTTTCTTAGATTTTTTGCTCAATGTATAGATTGAATAAGTATGGTGAAAGGATACAACCCTGACGCACACCTTTCCTGATTTTAAACCACACAGTATCCCCTTGTTCTGTTTCAACAAGTGCCCCTTGGGCTATGTACAGATTCCACATGAGCACAATTAATTGTTCTGGAATTCCCATTCTTCACAATGTTAACCATAATTTGTTACGATCCACACAGTCAAATGCCTTTGCATAGTCAATAAAACACAGGTAAACATCTTTCTGGTATTCTCTGCTTTCAGCCAAGATCCATCTGATATCAGCAATGATATCCCTCATTCCACGTCCTCTTCTGAATCCAGCTTGAACTTCTGGCAGTTTCCTGTCAATGTACTGCTGCAGGTGTTTTTGAATTATCTTTCGAAAAAATTTTACTAATGTGTGATGTTAATGATATTGTTCGATAATTTCCGCATTCTGTTGGATCATCTTTCTTTGGCTTGGGCACAAATATGGATCAGTTGCGTGTTGCTCTGTTGCTGGAAGCTATGCCACTGATATGTCAAATATTTCATTAAGACTGTTATTAGGTGCTGTAGAGTTGGTTCCGACTCATAGTGACCCTATAGGACAGAGTAAAATTGCCCCATAGAGTTTCCAAGAAGCAGTTGGTGGATTTGAACTGCCAACCTTTTGGTTAGCAGCCAAGCTCTTAGCCACTGTGCCACCAGGGCTCCTTGTTAAGATTACAGCCTAGAAAACCCTATGGGGCAGTTCTTCTCTGTCACATGGGGTGGCTATGAATTGGAATTCACTCACCTGCACCCAACAACAACAATCCCCTCGGAGGACAGGAGGATTCCCGCAGAGTCCAGAGAGTAGTCCCCAGGCCAAGCAGTCAGGATTCCCATACCTCTTCTCATTTATGACCCCTCCACCCTCCCTCCCAATTTCTAGGCCCTTCAGGATGGAGATTGGAACCACCCTCCTCTCAGGAGTCCCTTCCCTTCCTTTATGCCTTTTCTCCTTTCTCCATTCCCTTGAAAGTCCTTGAGCCCTCCAAGTTCTAGGGAGGGCCATACTGAGCATTCCCACCACTACAGGAGATCCCATGTGTCCTTCAGTACCCAGGAGAGGTGGCCCCTAGGGCTACTTCTACCTTCAGATCCATATTCCTTCCCCTTACACATGGGGCTGTCACTGCCTCACTGGCATTCTCTCCTCCCACTCATATCTTTTCAAGTGACTTACTGTCACTTTTGAGACATGAGAAGTCATCTTTGGCCACCCCTACACTTTCAAATACTCCCACCTGAGGACCTCTGGCGGCTCCTGCTCTGCCAGATTCCCTTCCCCTTAGGCATCCCACTTTCTCCCTAACACCTCCCTCCTCACTGCTAGCTCCTTCACAATCAGGATATTCCAGGATCACCTTCATGGTAAAGGGGATTACCCCTGCCCTATCAACCCTAATCTTCCTCCATGGGGGCTTCCCCCTCACAGCTAGCCTCTTCTCCACTATAGAGGACGGGGCCTCTCCTTTGGAGTCACCCCCTCCCCCCAAACACAAATTTGGGACAATCCGTCTCACTGTCATCTTCACTCCTCAGGCATTTTTAGGATCACTTCTGTTCAAGGGGTCACCCTCAGGGCTCCCATCACATCTGGAGAACTCCCCACACAGTTCCTCCCCAACTCACTGCCAGTCTACTTAGCCCTCAGAGAGCAGAAATCACATTCTCGGTTCAGAGGGTGATCTTCAGGGCCTCACCTCAGTTCAGAGGATGATCTTCAGGGCTTCACTTTCTCGATTCAGAGGGTGGTCCTTGTGGCCTCCCTAACCTTTGGGAATTCCCCCACCCGCAGGGCCTTTTCTGCTTACCTCCGGCCTTCACACCCCTGTGAAATCCCAGTGTCATCCTCTAGATCAAAAGTTTCACCTTCAATACCTCTCCCACCCTAGGATTCCCCCCACTGTCTCATTCCTCCACCTTCCAGGTCTTCTCCCTCCTCCCACTTTGCCACTATCTCCAGAATCTCCTCCTTTCTTCAATTTCTCCCATCATTGCTCCACATTGTTAGGGACCCTTGGGTCACTTTCAACATCCAGACCATCAATCTCAGGATCTCCTCTGCCTCCTCCTTCCCCAGCATAACCTCCTGTGCTTATCCTCTCTTCCCCATTACCCCAGATCTGGGCCTGCTTTTGGAGCCCTGGTGGTGCAGTGGTTAAGAGCTCAGCTGCTAACCTAAAGGTCAGCAGTTTGAATCCACCAGTCACTCCTTGGAAACTCTATGGGGCAGTTCTACTCTGCCCTTTAGGGTCACTATGAGTTGGAATTGACTCAATGGTGACACATTTTTTTTTGGTTTTGGGCCTGCTCTTACCCCTACAAACAACTCCCCCAGAATCAGCTTTGAGATCACACCAAGAATCTTCTCTCTACATCACACACACACACACAAACATGTCCACTCATCACTCACTCATCCATTTGACTTCAGGGTTCCTGACCCTATCAGCCCCTTTCCCTCCCAGCCCAGTCCGGACTCTGATTTTCACTCCTATTTGGCATGCCTTTACATTACATGTGGAGAGAGCTCTCCTGCCTTGTTTAATGAAGAATATGAGACCCAGATTGCCACACTCCCTATCCAATGTGCTTAGACTTCAGCCAGCAAGTCACCTTTCAGGCCTGACGGGAATCAGGCCTTGGAGCTGGGCAGTTTTGCCTCTAACCCAGAAAATCACCGGGGTGCTTGACAAGAGATCATTGCAGTGAGGGTGAGTTTAGGGGCTGAATTTGCAGGCCAAGGTCTGTGCTGGAAGAAGTCCTAGGTTTATGTGGCTGTCATGAGTAGCTTTTAGATTGCTTGAAAGTCAGGCTTTGCGAGAAGCATCTGCTTATGTGGTGGTGGGAGTCTGGAGGCCAAAGGGCCCGGGAAAAGAGATCACCCAGGCATTTTCTCACATTTTTTTTCATGTTTAATAATCTTTAATTCAAATGTAAAAGTTCAGTACAAGCCAGTTAGTGCTTGATATATTTCATATGCTTTGTATTTCTATTATTTACCTTTTAGTGCAGTAAAATTCACTGTTTTTGGTGTACAGCTCTATGAGTTTTGACAAATGCAGAGAGCTATGTAACCACCATTACATCGCAGATACAGAACAGTTCAGAACAGTTCTATCATCCCATCAAATTCTCTCGTGCTGGCCCTTTGTCATATAAATGTTTTTTAAAAAGAACACCTTTCTATAGGACAATTTGGCCTGATCTAGCAGAATTAAAAAGGCACAGCTACTTAGACCTGGGATACTTTTGCTGAGGAGTTACCTAGGGATAGATTAGTAAGAATTTGCGAAGATATAGATGTATGTACAAGGGCAATCCCTGTAGCATTCTTTGTAATAGGAAACAAGTGGACAAAATCCGGAAGTAATGAATGTGTCAAGATAGATAAATGCTAAGAAGGTAGAAAAATGAAGATATGTATGTGCTGGATATCTATGGAATGATGCCAAGGCATACTTAGTGAAATAAGTAAGGTGCAGAACAGTGTGTATATTATTCAGCAAATGTTTATTGAGTACCTACTTCATGCCAGCAATACCTACTATGAACCAGGAGATACAGCAATGAACAACAGAACAAAATGCTGCCCAGTCCATTGTGGATTGGACAATGTTACACTGTGATCCATAGGGTTTTCCACTGGCATATTTTCAGAAGTAGGTCATCAGGTCTCTTTCTAGTCCATCTTAGTCTGGAAGCTCCCCTGAAACCTGTTCAGCATCATAGCAAAACACAAGCCCTCCCTGACAGATGAATGATGGATACACATGAGGTGCATTGACCAAGAATTGAACGCAGGTCTCCCACACAGAAGGTGAGAATTCTACCATTAAACTGTCAATGCCTCCCTCATCTTATTGATCAATAAATTATTGCTCAGAGAAGTTGCTCAGGTCATACTGGCAAACATGCAGCAAAATCAGCTAAGCCTGAACTGCTGTTTTGCCTCTAGAGCTTTTTCTACTTCCACACATTGCATTCCAGGATAGATGGTGATGATCATAATGATATAGTACTAATAACAGGAATTTAAAAATGCATATTTATGGAAGATTTACAAGGTACTAGTCTACACCCTAAGTGATTTTATCTAATTTAATCCTTCAAACAACACTAACAGGTAAGCATTATTATTATTCTCATTTTACAGACGAGGAAACCAAGGCACAGAGAAGTGAGTGACTTGCCCAAGATTATATAGCTAAAGATATGGCCTTCCTTAGCTGCTGGGTAGCATCAGAACCTGCTTAACTTCATGGGGGATAATGAGAATCACTACCAGCACAAAACCAATTCCTTTGTCCTGGAGGTCAGACATACCTCCACTCTCCAACCTTTTTACCAATTCTGACACCAGCTCTTCCTCCCACGGCACTCTCTACTTCTCTCTTAGTTCGATAATCCACTGTAATGGCCGCATAGAACCCACAGACCATACTTACAGTTAAGTGGTTTATTAAGGAAGTAACATGGTACAACTCCATCAGGAAACACGCAGCAAGGTCTGGAAGGCTCCCCCGAAGTGGAGAGCACATCTAAACATCTAAAAGAATAATGTCTTTTATAAGGATCAGCACAAAGCTGGTTCCTATGAGGCAGAGGTTAAAGATGTCCCAAATGTCCAACTTTTCCAAACTGCTGTACCACTCCATCATCTCTAACACCAACTGCTCCCTCTCCCATCAGGAGTCTGTCTCCCATCTTTGGGTTCCATAATTTGAGGGAAGTTCTCAGAGAACTCACGAACTGTACTTACAGTTAAGTGGTTTATTAGGGAAACAACAAGCTACAACTTAGCATCAGGATCAGCTTGGAAGTAACAGGAACAACTCAGGAGGCAGTTCCTTGAGTAGGACAGCTTCTTTTCACCCTCTGCCGCAGGGCCTTGCTGGGGGCCTTCGTGGGCAAGTGTTATGCTTCTTAGCTCCGTGGGTCAGCAAGACATCTTGCACCAGTCTCCTGGTTTCTGCTGTCTCTCACCACTGTTTCTCACTGTCTTCCATTTACAGCTCCTCTCTCTCTCTCTCTCTGTGTCTCTCTTTAAGCCTAGCAGAATGGCAAAACTGACCAATCCCTTCATTAGGGTTTCATACACTTTATTTGCATGGTCCCACCCCCACAAGGGTGCCATGCATCTTATTTACATTATTAGCAAGCTATCCAATCCCTTTGGTGGGCCACAAGCATCTCATCTGCATAGTCCCACCCAGACATTTAGTGGGAGTTAAAAAACCATCGCACTGAAACATCACTCCCTTCTTTAGCACAGGATAACTCTCAGCTCCTCTCGGCTGTGCAAGCCTCCTCTTGGACCCCTGACGACAGGCTTCCTCTCAAGCCCCTCAGGACAGGCTTCTCTCAGGCCCTTTAGGACAGGGCTGTCTGCCTTCAGCCTCCCTGCCATCGGCTTTGCCACAGGGCCCCTTCTGGGCTTCTTGCTGTCTTCAGTGTTACAGACCTTGACCCATGTTACAACTCTTTTAGGAGGTTCCTTGTGTCTTCTCTCTTCTTGCCTCTCTTGCCTTTTCTTTCTTCTTCCTTCTCTTTCTGACTGCCAATCTCTGTGAGGTTGGCTGCATATATAAGCAAACTCCTCATCAGTATCAAGGCAGGGCCCTCCTGAGGACAGGAAAGGAACTCATTTCACCACAGCTGCTCTGGCTACATTCTTTCTTAGGTTTTATATCCTCTTGGAGCCTTGAGGAAGGCAAAGGAATTTCCTGTGAAGGATTAGTTGGACTGCCTGGTGATGGTCTCAGGGGCCCAAAGTACTGACAGCAGTCTCAAGCAAGATGGAACAGGCTACCTGTTATTTAGGGTAAAATGATGGCTTAAAGTTGCTTGTTTCACAGTTTCTTTTCTGATCATTTGTCTTCTCTTCCTGCCTCTACTTTTTCTCCTTGGATTTGGAGCTCTTGTTCTAGAGTCTGAAAGCCCACAAGGCTGACGCTTTCTTCCCACCTCAACAGTGTGCAGTGTGGAATAGCTTGGCATGGGGTCTTTGGTGAGACACTTCATCTTCCCCAGCTTTATCTTCCCACCTTTCCCATGCCCAATGCTCTGTGTGGGAGAAGCGTGCGCCAAGAAAATTTCTAGTAAAGACTGTGGGTTTCTGAAAGAAGGGGAGAAACTAGCATTTCATCTTCCCGTTGGTTGCCTGCTTGGGCAGCAGCCATGTTGCTCTGCCCTGCTTGTGACTGTGCAACGGAGAGGAACATTGGAGAGGAAAAGCAGGGGGGCAGTGACATGCTGGTGTGGTGTAGGCTACATGCCACAGTTTGGCATGGCTGGGATGTGTGGGTGAAGTGAACACCATGGAGGGTAGATCGGCATCAGCTGTCTAGAGTGTACCTCATCCTAGAGAGCAGCAATGGTACAACAATTGGTCTTTATTCAACTGGAACAACAGAGGAAGACGGAGAGTCAGGAATAGGAGGAGGAAATGGAATGTGAGGCTAATTGCCTCCATGAACAACTGTTCCCTTTGCCATGAGACCAGAAGAAGAGAATCGTGCCTGGCTACCATATGAGCCCCCCTCCTTGAAACCCTGCAATAAAACTTGTCATGGATTGAATTATGTCCCCCCAAAAATGTGTGTATCAATTTGGCCGGACCATGATTCCTGGTACTGTGTCGTTTTCCTATATGTTGTAAATCCTGCCTCTATAATGTTAATGAGGGAGGATGGGCGGCAGTTGTGTAGTAAGGCAGGACTCAGTCTACGAGATTGGATTGTATCCTGAGACAATGTCTCGAGATATAAAAGACAGAAGTGAGCAGAGAGACAGGGGGACCTCATACCATCAAGAAAGCAATGCCAGGAGCAGAGTGTGTCCTTTGGACTGGGGTCCCTGTGCCGAGAAGCTCCTAGTCCAGGGAAACACTGATGAGAAGGCTGACAGAGAGAAAAAGCCTTCCCCTGGAGCTGACGCCCTGAATTTGGACTTTTAGCCTGCTTTGACTGTGAGGAAATTAACTTCTCTTCGTTAAAACCATCCACTTGTGGTATTTCTGTTATAGCAGCACTAGATGACTAAGAAAAAGCTATTGACATCTGTCTTTGTCAACTCATTCCCTGGAGGCCCTTTCTTTGATTCAGTCAACATTTACTTAAGTCTTCTGCGTGTCAGGCCCTGTGCTGGATGATGTGGGGGACCCGGGTGAGTCACATCCAGTCCCTGTCCTTGAGAAGCTTCCATATTGAAGAGGGAGACAGACATGGGCAAAGGTGGCCGTACTGCAGTGTGATAGGTGTTGTCATGGAAACAGAACTGGGCACTTAGGAACTGAGATGAGACACCTGGCTTGGCCTATAGGGTCAAAAAGACTTCCCAGGGGATGACATCTGTCATGGATTGAATTGTGTCACCCAAAAAAATGTGTCAACTTGGTTAGGCCATGATTCCCAGTATTGTGTGATTGTCCTCCATTTTGTAATTGTAATTTTATGTTAAAGAGGATTAGGGTGGGATTGTAATACCCTTACCCAGGTCACGTCCCTGATCCAATGTAAAGGGAGTTTCCCTGGGGTGTGGGCTGCACTACCTTTTCTCTTATAAGCGATAAAAGGCAAGGGAAGCAAGCAGAGAGTGGGGAACCTCCTACCACCAAGAAAGCAGTGCCAGGAGCAGAGCAGGTCCTTTGGACCTGAGGTTCCTACACTGAGATGCTCCCAGACCAAGGGAAGACTGATGCATCACAAGGGCCTTCCTCCAGAGCCGACAGAGAGAGAAAGTCTTCTCCTGGAGCTGATTTCCTGAATTTGGACTTGTAGCCTACTAGACTGTGAGAGAATAAACTTCTTTGTTAAAACCATCCACTTGTGGTATTTCTGTCATAGCAGCACTAGATGACTAAGACAACATCTAAGCTGATTCTTTTTTTTTTTTTTTTAATAATATCTTACTGTGTTTTTGGTGAAAGTTTATCAAGCAAATTAGGTTTCCATTTGACAATTTCTACACAATTTGTTCAGTGACATAGTTTTCACAATGTGTCAACATTCTTTTTAATTGTGTTCTGGTTGTTCCTATTTAAGCTGAGTCTTGAAGGACAAATGGGACTGAGGTGGGTGAGAAGAAGGGCTTTTATCCACGAAGTGTTTGCTGAGGCCCCTAGGTGTCAGACCTCAACAGGGAATGAGAGTGGGAGCTCTAGTTCTGGTTGGGGAGACACAAGCAACAATCAAAACCTGGAGCAACAGAGGGAGAGTCAGGAATAAGAGGAGGAAATGGAATGTGTCTGGTTGCCTGAATAGCTACCTCCTTTGCCATGAGACCAGAAGAACTGGATGGTGGCCAGCTACAATTAGTAAATATTTTGATCAAAGATTCTATAGAAGAATCCTGATCAAAAGGGGAGAAATGCAGAACAGAATTTCAAATTCTCATGGAATCCAGATTTTCTGGAGCCATGGAGGCTGGATGAACCCCTGCAACTATTGCCCTGAGATAATCTTTAAACCAAAATATCCCCTGAAGCCTTCTTATAACCAAACAATAGTTTAGCTTAACTAGTAAAGAATGTCTGCCTTGAGCATTGTGCTCTTTTAAGATCTATCTATACGGGATCAAATTGACAACAACAACTTGAAAGATTAGATAGGAAACTTACACGGGGCAGTGAATTAATGGGGAGGAACAGCTCAGAAAAGGAGAGTGAGAATGGTTGCACAACTAAAAGAATGCAATGAATGTCACTGAACTGTACATGCAGAAATTGTTGAGCTCGTGTATGTGCTGCTGTGTATATTCTCAACAACAAAAACAAAAATAAAATAAAGTAAATAAAAAATTAGAAAAAGAGGCATGGGTTGTCTTCCAGGGTGATGTCGGAGAAGGTGTGGGAGAGGGGGATCCAGAGCTCTTCTGTCAAGAAACTGAGAAGTGAAGGAAGTCTCACTGGCCCACTAAAGTTCTCTCACTTGTGCTCCACGAAAGAGTCAGTGTTCAGATACCTGCCACACAGCATCAGCCGGTGTTAACCAAAGAGGCAGCTTTAGCCAACAGACACCAGAGCCGGGGCCAGTTGGGTGAAGAGTAACTTGTCTTTGTGTTTGTCCCTCCTCTCTGCTCCTGTACTTTGGGAAACTAGACTTTGAAGTGAGAAGGGAGAGGACATGTCTCAGAGCCGACTGCCCACCTCCCTTCTCCAAGGGGCCAGTCCCAGCTCAAACCTGTGCTGGTTGGGGAAAGGAGGCAATGGGATTTGAATTAAGCTTGAATTTAAGATTTAAGACCTGGATGAGTCTGAATAATCAGAACTGACTGGAAAGTTATGGAATGTCTGAGATGTCGTTAAGGGATGAGAAACAGTTTTAACAGCACAATTGAAGGTAGTGATTAGAAATGTAAAACTGTTTTATATTTCTATCTCACGGAGTTAATAACAACTACAACAAAAAGGAAACCAAATGTGTTGCCGTCCTTCGATTACAACTTATAATGACCCTGTAGGACCGAGTAGAACTGCCCCAAAGGGTTTCCAAGCCTGTAATCTTTATGGAAACTGACTGCCACATCTTTCTCCCATGGAGCGGCTGGGGGGGTCAAACTGCTGACCTTTTGGTTAGCAGCTGAGTGCTTTAACCACTGTGCCACCAGGACTCCTAGATTTAACAGTCCCTGATTAACCGGTTGCAGTGAGTTTCTGGCAATACAGAATGTGCACACTGGATCTTGCTGACTTCTGGGTTTTTTTTCTTTCTTTTCCATTTACCCAACATTGCCTTTTCCAGAAAGTACTAGACAGCAACATCCTCCTTCCCCCCTCAGAGTCTCAAGTCATTATTGCAGAAGTCAGGACATTAACACACGTATTTTGAAGTTATTGACCCCTAGTCAAAACTGTTGCCTAGCAACACAATATGGTGATTTCCGAGGTCACCAAGCTTTCCAGCACTCCTCTCATGGCAGAATTTGGGGTAGAGGGAAGGAAGCAGAATCACTCAACCTTTGTGTAGCTTGTAGAGAGTTCCTCTTTTACTCACGGTTACTCCTAGCAACCACCTGCCTCTACTGAACGAAAATGACACTGGCTGCTCTGCTCATCCGTTATAGGGTCTGTGTGAGTTTGAATCCCACCTATGATCTTGGGCAAGACTCTGTCCCTCTGTGAGCCCCATCTATAAAACGAGGTGCTGAGTTCGGCTGGTCCCACTCCAAGACTCTGTAATTCTATGACTCAGTATACTGGCTTCTTAACGGTGGCCAACCTCTGTCCTTGCGTCTCATTCAGTTTATTTTATTCGGCACTCAGAGGCTTTGGCACACCTGGGAAGCAAAACATATCAGGGGGACCTCCTTACCATGTCATCAATGGCCAAGTAACTACCAAACAAATCCCCTTGGGTGACTATGGAGGAAGGGCAAAGGAAGCTGCTAGCACAGCCCTCTCCTTAGCTCTCTATCTTCTTCTCCAAAGCTATTTGCCTTTTCCCTCCATATGGGACCCCCGTGATTACTTACACTGCATTAGTCAGTTTATACAAGCAGAGAAAATTTAGAATATCATAGTCGCCATCAAATATGTAAGATCTGGATCTTGATAACATTCTCTATTCTTCTGAATCAAAGGATACTTGCCAACTTCTGATAATAATGCTTAATATTTGGGTCGTAGAGGGTCGGCAAAAAAGAGGGAGACCCTCCATGAGATGCATTGACATGGTGGCTGCAACAATGGGCTCAAACATATTAACAATTGTGACGATAGCACAGGACAGAGCAAAATCTCATTCTGTTATACAGAAGGTCATTATGAGTCAGAGCCAACTCAATGGCACCTAACAACAACAGTTTTTTTTTTTTTTTTTGCTTTCAGAATTCATTTCTATATTTGTTTTAACTAGAATTAACAGCAGTCACATGCATATTCTTGAAAACAAATTAATACAGCTGTCTCATGCTGTAGTCCCTGAGTTTAAAGTTAAATGAGACCAAAGTAGAGGTTTCGGAAGTGTGGTTTTGTCAGTTAATATTCTTTTTTTATACAATTTATTTTATTTTGTTATTGAATAACAACAACAGTTTAGAAAGTGCTTTCATCTATGCTGTCTTATTTGATCATGAGGACATGCCTTTGAAGTAGGAATACTATCCTCCTTTTAATACATGGGGAAATTAAGGCTCAGAGAGGGAAGCCCTGAGTGGTGCTAACAGTTAAGTGTTCGACTACAAGCTGAAAAGTTGGCGGTTCAAACCCACCCAGACGTGCCTTGGGAGACAGGCCTGGCGATCTGCTTCTGAAAGTTCACAGCCTTGAAAACCCTATGGATCAGTTCTACTCTGCACACCGGGGTGGCCATGAATGGAATCAACTGGATGACAGCTAACAATAATAACAGCATGCTGGCAGGAAGCGGCAGACTGGATGCAAACGCAAGTCCTTCCCTCTGTGCGCAACTGCCACACCTCTTTATGTGGCGGCCTCTGAACAAGCCTCAGGAGGGCCATATAGTGTGGTGATGAGGTGCCCTTTCACTCCGGAGCCCGCCTGCAGGAGGGACCATGAAGCAGGGGGAAAAGCTGTGATTTTAGAGTCAGACAGACATGGGTGGGATCCTGGCTCCGCCGTTTTCTTCCTGTGTGGCCTTAAAATAAAATCCCTTTGCGGTGGAGTGGATTCCAACTCATAGCGACCCTACAGAACAGCGTAGAACTGTCCCATATGGTTTCAAAGGCTGGAAATCTTTTACGGAAGCCAACTGTCACATTTTTCTCCTGCAGAGCAGCTGGTGGATTCGAACTGCCAGTCTTTCAGTTAGTAGCGGAGCGCTTAACCACTGTACCACCAGGGCTCCTGTGGCTTTAGACAAAGGTAATTCACTCTCTTGAGTCTCCGATGTTTTCACAATGGAGATACTCTCTACCTTACACAGTTTTTTGGGGACAAACTGAAGGAGATAGCAATAAATAACTAACACACAATACAGTATTAGTAAGCAAAGTCCTTGGGGGTGCAAACAGTTTGCACTTGACTCTTGTCCTAAAGGGTGGCAGCTCGAATTCACCTTGTGGCACTGTGGAAGAAAGGCCTGGCAATCTGCTATGTAAAAGGATCAAAGCTAAGAAAACCCTATGGAGAAGTTCTACTCTGTAACACATGGAGTTGCCATGAGTTGGAATCAACTTGAGAGCAATGGGTTTGGGTTTTTTTGTTTGTTTTTTAGTGTGTGCCCACAAAATATTCCCTCCCCTTCCTTTCTCCTTATTATTACACTGCCTACTTAGGTATAGTTGTGACTTGAGAAAAACCCAGGCACCTTTCTGCTTTATCCATACGTTTTCAACATTTTCCATCTTTTAATGGTGCAATTTATTGCCTTTTTTTTTTTTTTTTTAATGCAAAGGTCAGCTTCTTTTGTTCTCTGCTTCTCCGTTTTCTCCCTGAAAAATGGTAACCATCCCCCGGCAGGGCTTTCTTTGGACCAGCTAGGGCTGTGAGATCTGGGGAAAGAGACGGCAAGAAGGCAGAGAAGGGACATGGGCCGCCCCAAGAGACAGGTTCCTCTTCCTCTCTGGCCACACCGGCCAGTTTATTCATAGCACATTGTAAGTTGGCTCTTCATGCAATTTTGAAACCACTTCCACCCTCTCATTTATTTTACTCTTGCCTACACCCGTGAAGGAGCCCTGGTGGCACAGTGGTCAAGAGCTCGGCTGCTAACCAAAAGGTTGGCAGTTTGAAACCCACCAGCTCCTCCACAGAAGAAAGACGTAACAATGTGCCTTTGTAAAGATTACAGCCTAGGAAACCCTATGGGGCAGTTCTTCTCCGTCCTATAAGATCACAGACTCACCATGAGTCAGAATTGATTCAACAGCATTGGTTTTGGTTTTTGGTTTTATACGCCTTTGAGCCCAGCTTAGCCTTATGGGCCTGAGCATGCACTAGCACCTGACCTACAATGTGGTCTCCTGCCTCTGCAAGGCCTTACCCTAGAACTTTCCATCTTGTCACACATCGAGTTGTTTTTGATGTGGCGACTCCTGAGCTCTTTCTGGATCTCTGCTTCTGTTTTTAGTTCTGTAAAAATAAGTGGTTTCATTTAGTTTCGTTCATGGCTCTGCAAACTTTTCATGGAAAGGACCAGATAGTAAATATTGTAGGGTTTGCAGGCCAATGACGCAACTCTGCCACTGTAGCATGAAAGCAGCCATACCAAACAACAACCACCACCACCACCAAAAACCATTGCCGTTGAGTTAATTCCAACTCATGCGACCGCATGTGTTAGAGTAGAACTGAGCTCCATAGGGTTGTCTTTCTTGGCCGTCAGTTTTACAGAAGCAGATGGCCAGGGCTTTCTTCCAAATGTCACTGGCTGGGTTCAAATCTCCAATCTTTTAGTTAGTATTTGAGAGCAAATCACCATTTGCATCACCCAGGGATTCAAACCAGCCACAGGCAATGTAAAAACCAATGAACATGGCTGTGGTCCAACAAAATTTTATTTATAGACATGGGAATTCAAATTTCACATAATAATTGTGTGTCATGAATCATTCGTCTTCTTTCGATTTTTTTTTTTTTTTCCCAACCATCTCAAATGTGAAAACATTCTTAGCTCGAGGGTGGTACAAAAATAGGCAAATAGGCAGTGGGCCAGATTGGGTCTGTGGGCCTAGTTTGCTGGGTCCTGGTTTAATCATCTTTAAAGACCCTCCCACCTTTGAGAATCCATGAGACCATGAGGGATTAGCTAGGATGATGCCTGGGTATTTCCGAGGAAAATCTTTTCCTTGCTTTTCAGAGCAAGGACTCTCCAGACGGATATATTCCAAATGCTGGAAGCTGAGATGAGATGACCCATCCTTGGAGGATGAAAAACAAGAGACTTTGCTCTCCATTTTCCCTGTCCTCTTTGTTTCTTTCCCTTCCTCTGTGGCCTGGGTCCCAGTTCTAAAGCCCAGCAAACCCTCGATGGAACTTGATTTCTGCATACTCAGTGTGGGTGTCCTTGGGCTCCCGGGTCTCCCGTGATCTGAGGCCCTGGAAGTTGAGATTAGCATAGTGGAACTCCTCTTGGTTATTCTCTGATTCTGGGCTTTGAATGGTTGGTTTAGATCTTGGGCAACTGAGGTTCTTTGATTCCGGGGGGCGAGCAGCTGAAGCAGGGCTCTCAGCAGGAATGCTTGGTGTGGCCTTCCGATTCTGAGCCTAAGGGAATAACAATTGCCCATCATTCAACAAATGTCTGAGCACCTGCAATGTACCAGACTGTGTTTTAGGAGCTGAGGATACAGTGGGGAACAAAAACAATGTCCCTGCCCCCGCTGAACTGACATTCAATCTTGTGGCAAGCAAGAACAAGCATCTAGCAAGCAAAAATATAGTACTGAGTAGTGGTAAATGCGGTGAAGAAAATCAACCATGGTAAGAAGGGGGCGGGGAGGGGCAGGTGGATGACTGTTTTTAGACAGGGCAGTCAGGGAGGCTCCATCTCAGGAGATGCTATTTAAGCAGAGTTGTTGTTAGTTGCTGTCGAGTCAATTCCAACTCATGGTGACCCCATGTTGGCAGAGTAGAACTGCTCCACAGGGTTTTCAAGGCTGTGACCTTTCAGAAGCAGATCGAAAGGCCTGTCTTCCAAGGCACCTCTGAGTAGGTTTGAACCCCCAATCTTTCAGCTAGTTGTCAAGTGCTGGTGTCAGAACTGGTAAGAAGGTTGGAGAGTGGAGGCACGTCTGACCTCCACCTCATGGGAATCAGCTCTGGGTTGATCCTGGGTATTATCCCCCCTGAAGTTAGACAGGTTCTGACACTACGACTGGACCGTCTTTATAAGTGCTTAGCCATCTGCATCACCCAGGGACCCCTGTCCCATCCACAGTGGCGTCACTAGGATGGATGTCACCTGGTGAGGTAACTCATGGTGTCACCCACACCCCATGGACCTCCTCCCGTACCAACCATAAAAACACTGGCAGCAACTAGTATGTGCAGACGAAACCACATGATTTGAAGTATCATTGTACTCGGGTAATAATGACAGCTCTGACTGGAGCACGTTAGAAGTTCAAAAAGCAAATAGCATAGAGTTTTAGCCTTGTAAGTAGATTGATACATGTAAACTGGGTTTGGGAGCCCTGATGGCGCAGTGGTTAACTGGTTAACCCTATGGGGCAGTTCTACTCTGTCGTATAGGGTCGCTATGAGTCAGAATAGACTCCATGGCAGTGGGTTTGGTTTGGTGAGGTTTTTGTTGTTGTAACTAACTACAGGGACATTTCTATAAAAAATAATAAATTTCCGCTGAAACACTGCACAAAAATTTTAGATAGTCATTCTGACAGTGTCGCCTGGTGTCGTCCACACCCCCTGCACCCACCTAGTGATGCCACAGCCCACTCAGAGTGTCCCTCATATTTCCACTCATCACCTCTCCGTCCCTAACCCCTCGCAACCACCAATCGGTTCCCCATCTCTATAATTTTGTCATTTCAAGAATGTTATATAAATGAACTCATGCAGTATGTGACCTTTTGAGATCGGCTTTTTTCACTTTTTTTTTTTTTTTTTTGTCCTTGAGGTCCATCCAATTGGTTGTGTGTATCAATAACTTTTTCCTTTTATTGCTGTGTGGTACTCCAACTCCATGGTGTGGATGTACCTGTTTGTGTTTTAAAATGACATTATGTACAGAGAATAGGCTGAAGGAACAGGAGTGGAAGCAGAGAGGCCACGTAGAGGGTTACTGTTGTGTCCAGGTGAAAGATGTTGGTGCTTGGACAAGGCAGGCAGGAGCGACGGGGGAGAGGTGGTTTGATGTTGGATATATTTGAAGGTAGAGCTAATGGGATTTGCTGGTGGATTGGTTGTGGAGTGATAGAGAGGAATGAATGATGATTCTAAGGCTTCAGGCTTGAGCAGTTGGACAGATGGTGGTGGTATTTGCTAAGATGGGAGGATGGAGGGGACAGTGTAAGTGGTGGAGTTAGCCCTAAGCTTGGCTTTGGACCGGGTAAGTTTGAGATGCCTATTAGACATCCAGAGGAGCCCTGATGCCACAGTGGTTAAGTGCTCGGCTGTTAACCAAGAGGTCAGCACTTTGAACCCACCAGCCACTCCACGGGAGAAAAGACCTGGCAGTCTGCTTCCATAAAGATTACAGGCTAGGGAACCCTATGGGGCTGTTGCACTTTGTCACATGGGGTTGCTATGAGTCAGAATAGACTCGATGGCAACAGGTTTATTAGACATTCACATAGAAATGCTGCATAGACCTTTGGATATGAGTCTGAGAAGCTGGGAGTTGTAAATTTTGAAGCTATCAGCATATACTTGTTGTCTTCTAATATACAGCCAGTGCTTCCTGAACACTTACTAGGTGCCAGGCACTATTCTAAATGCTTTACAGCTACAATATGAGCATATTTCATGCCTAGAACTATCCTAGGAGATAGGCACTGCTCTGATCCCCACTTCACAGTTAAAGAAATTGAGGCACAGAAAAGTTAAGTGACTCGTTCAAGAACACACAGCAATGAAAAGCAGGATTTGAACCCAAGCAGGCTGACTTCAGAGTCCCAGCTCTTAATCGCGATGACTTACTGCTTCCCAATAATATTAATAATTATTATATAATTGATTATTCTTGGTAATAGCATTGGTGACAGTGAATAATAGACTATCAAAAACCAATCCATTGCCAACAAGTCGATTCTGACTCACAGTGACCCTACAGGACAGAGCAGAACTGCCCCATAGAGTTTCCAAGGCCATGGTTAAGAGCTTGGCTACTAATGGAAAGGTCAGGTGCTCTGCAGGAGAAAGATGTGGGCAGTCTGCTTCCCTAAAGATTACAACCTTGGAAACCCTATGGGGCAGTTCTACTCTGTCCTATAGGGTTGCTATGAGTCAGAATCGACTTGGCGGCAACGGGTTTATTTTGTTTGTTTGTTTGTTTTATGGGGCTTTGGGAGTCCCTATTAACCAGAAGTTCAGTGATTCGAACCCCCCAGCCACTCCATGGGAGAAAGATGTGGCAGTCTGCTCCTGTAAAGATTACCACCTTGGAAACTCTAAGGGGGCAGTTCTCCTCTGTCCTATAGGGTCACTCTGAATTGGAATTGACTGCCTGGCAATGGGTAATCTTTATAGATGCAGACTGCTAATCTTTTTCCCTGGAGTGGCTAGTGGGCTCAAACTGCTGACCTTTTGGTTAGCAACCAAGCCCTTAACTACTGTGCCGCTAGGGCTCCTTGAATAATGGAATAGCTGCCACATATTGAGAAATACATGAGTATTCTAATACTCCAACTCTCACAGGAGACTGAAGGAGAAGTGGAGGCTCAGAGAGGGTGAGCGACATGTCCAAGGTCTCACAGTAGGTGCCAGAGCCATGGTGCGAATGACACCTTGACGTCTCCAAGCCAGTGGTGGTTGCAGGATGGGGGAGGGGTGTATACCATAGTCAAAGAAGGAAGAGGAGCAGCCGAGAGCCCAGCTACTCACCAAGGGAGGCGCGTTGGGGTCCACATTTATGTAATCCATGACTGAGCTGACCCTCAAGGCCCGGGGCCGAAGAGCCCCTGCCTGGGTCCAGTTCTTCCTTAGAGTCTTCACACTGAGGAAACGAACCCACCTTGGTGTGCACCCTTGTACTCTCCCTTTCCCCAACCCCAGATCCCACACCCCATCACTGATCTTCCTAACTCACATGATCAGTATGAGGCAGAGGAAAAGGAGGGTTGTGATGCCAATTCCCAGAAATGCCCCCTTGGAGAAAGCTGTTGAAACGAGTCCTTTATCTGTGCAACGAAAGGGTCAGATGAGCTGTTCCCAGCCATGTGGGCCCTCATGCCCTTCCACCTCTAGGCATTCAGGCTTCTGGCTCCCATGCCTGCAACCCCAACATTTTGCCTGCATCTTCCCCCTTCCATCTGCTGCTCAGAAACCGTGCTGCACCCCAAGTATCAGGCTGCCAATTTGTGTCTTCCTTCCACATCCGCAGGCCCATGTCCCAGCTCCTCCAGCCACACCACCCGGACTCCAGCCCCACCCGGCACCCTCCGACACAACAGAACCCGGACACCCGTCTGGCCTCCCGACCTGGCAACAACAGGACAGTGACGCTGTGGGCGCCGTGGTCGTTTCGGACCTCACAGTGGAGTCCCAGGCCGAGGCTGAGCCCCTCGGAAAGCCTCAGGGAGCTGTTGGCCCAGGGCCCCGCGGAGCTGGAGGTGACCATGACGGAGGCGTTGCTGCTGTTCCCCTCCACCAGCCAGTTCCCAACCCTCCAGTGCAGGGAGGGGGTGGGCCAGGCTCTGGCGGAGCAGCTGCAGCGCAGACCCTCGGTCTTCCAGGAGCAGGAGGGGCTGAGCACCTGGGGCGGGTCTGTGCGGAGGGAGAGGAGAGAGAGCTCAGCGGCGGCCCCTCCCACCCAGGATCCGGGCGCCCTACCTGCAGGGGCCCGCACACTCACAGAGCACAGAGAGGAGCAGAGAGACCTGTCCGGAGCCCAGCGGGTTCTGAGCTCGGCAGGTGACCTTTCCTTCGTCCTCCTTCTGAACCTGAGGAAGCTCCAGGACCCCGGGGTCCGAGGACTGCGAGAGGCTCACGGGTTGCCTCCCCCCGACCCAGCTCAGGGTGGCTGGAGGGCTGCTGTCGGAGACACAGACAAGGCGCAGGGACTGGCCCTCCAGGACTGGGAGGGACATGTCATTCCCGAAGTTGTCCAGGACTGGGGGGAAGGGAGAAAGAAGCAAAGGGGCAGGATAGATGCGGAACTGAGGGCACAGGGACCCTCTTTCACACCAGTGTTCCAGATACCCGGGCCCACGGTGTTGTTCTCTGTCCCTCCTTCATACCTGTCCTGTTTGCTTGGGACACCATCACTCTCAGATTCTCTGGAGGATCTGAAAAGGAGACAGGGGCCTGGCTCAAAGCGGGCAGGGGCTTCCCTGTGGGCAAAGGGAGCCATCCTGGGGCTGGGGTGGGGCGGGGGAGGGATTGAATCACCTGCTGAGCCTCAGATACAAACCACACAATGATTCAGACAGGTAGGAAGCCTGCTGCCATCACCCTGGGGACAGGCTCCCTCCCAGCTCTGGGATCCTGACCCCAGAGCCTCTCCCCCAGACTGTTCCCCCTCCTGGAAACCCACCCTGTCCACACTCACACTGCACAGAGACGTCCAGCGAGCGCTGCTGGGAGCCCAGCCTGTTCTCTGCTCGACAGGTATAGCGCCCTGTGTCCTTGGGCCCCACCTGAGGCAGCTCCAGCTCCAGGGTTCTAGACTCTGCGCGGGGGGACATGGAGAGCACCCTGTCATCCAGAACCCAGCTAAGTGTTGCCGGGGGCTGGCCATCAGAAGCACAGAGCAGTCTCAAGAACTGGCCTTTCTGGACTTCCAGATGTGAGACATTTCCCTGGGACTCCGGGCCTGGAGAGAGAGGGGAGAGAGCTTCAGGGAGGGGCGCCAGCTACCTAGGCCCCCCAAAACCTTATTGTTTCCCAAACAGACTGGCTCAACCTTACTCAAATCAGCCACCCCCCGCCCCCCGCCACACACACACACAGCAGTACCTGACACTTTAGCCTGGGAAATGCTGATGACAAGGTCCTTCGGGGCATCTGCAACAAGATTGTGAGTCAGCTTTGGGAGGGATATTTTCCCCACAGTCAGAAAGAGCACCCCAGGAAAGACAGTGTGATGCCCCAGGGAGGACCAGGGACAGCCTGCATCGCAGACACAGCTGTGCCCAGAGGGCCAGAACCGTCTCAGTCACCTCCCAGTGCCAAAGGCAGCCTGGGACTCGCCTTTCCTCCCGGGGACCATCCCAAGCTCTGGTTGGCTAATTACCACAGTGATTTCTCACCTCCCTCTACGCCTGGCCTGTCTCGCACCCCGGAGTCCTGCCCACAAACTCACAGGCCACGCTCAGTCGGACGGTCCTTGCAGTGCTCACACCATTTCTGGAGAAGTCCACTTGACAGGTGAGCTCGGTATCGTGGTCCTGGGGTCTCGGCATGAAGGTAAGCGCAGAGAAGAGGGAGGTTTGTGATCCAGTTCCTTGGGTGGAGGTGGCCGCCCCCGTCCAGGAGAACGTAGGGGCTGGACAATCCCCGAAGTTCCCGGGAAACACACAGAGCAGTGTCACCAGGCGCCCTGGCTCCAGGGTCTCAGGAATGTAGACATCAGGCTGTGTCAGGCCTGGGGCAGAGAGAGAGGGATCCTAGCTCTAGACTGTGGTGAGACCATCACAGTCTGTCCCCAGCCCATCCAAGCTCAGGCATCTCCATACCTGTCACTTCCAGGGACACCGTGTATGTCATGAAATTAAATTTGACATAATTTCCTCTCTCCACCCGAAAGAAGTACGTGGCCGTGTCCTCCCTCCGTGCATCTCTGATCACCAGTGAGCAGCTCCCAGTACGGGGTTCCCCCAGGAGCTGGAATCGGCCTTGGGTTTCCCTCTGGACCTCTTTATCTGGGTTGTTTGTGGCCACTGGAGCCCCAGTGGCAGTGGCAGTCCCTTCCAGGAACCAGTAGCCGTGAGCTGCGTCAGAGTCAGTCCAGCCGACCCGGGGGTAGCCAACGGTGCAGGGCACAAGGACGCACAGACCCTCCTGCACCGTCACTGAACTCGGCACTTTCAGCCAGAATTTCGAATCCAGAGCCAAGGACCCTGAGGGGAGACAGAGGCTTGACCTGCAACCTCAGCCCTAGCACCCTCTCCCCCAGACCCCTCTGATTCTCAGCCCACTTACCTCCCAACAGCATGGACAGCAGGGGCAGCAGCAGCAGCAGCAGCATCTTGGAGCCAGCTCATTTCCCTGGCGCTGGGACTGGCTGTAGACAGGGCAAAAGGGGAAGCCGAGGGCGGAAGCTGTGGCTGAGGACTGATGCATATAATGAGCTTCTGGTCCTGAGACCACGGGACCTACATTTTGTGTCCTTTCCACGCCCCACTCTGCCTTGCCACTGATGCTCTCAGTCTTTGTGGGGGCCTGGGTTTGGGCTTGCTGAGTTGGTCTTTCCAGAGTCACCTTTGGGGGAGGGCCAGGGAGGACAGGTGTCAGCCACGGGGCCTGGCTGGGGTGAAGGTGGGGGCTCTCCCACTGGGCCCTGGGCCATTGAAGAAGCAGAAGTGAAAGTCCTCAGTGAGCTCCCCTTTCCTAGGCCATGTAGTGGGGCAGGAGTGGGGAGGCAGGGTTCCTGGAGGGGCTGATAAATAAAATCAGGACGTACAGTTAGAAGTTAACTTTCAGAGAAACAATAACTTTTTAGTAAAACTTGTAATATTCACGTAGTAGTGCCTGAAATCGTCTAACTTCAGTAGGAGGAGAGAGAATCACCATCAGCCCAAAGCTGACTCTTATAAGGTGGAGGTCAGACATACCTCCACTCTCCAACCTTTTCACCAATGCTGACACCAGCTGTCCCTGCACTCTCTACTTCTCTCCTGGGTTCTATAATTCATTGCAATGGCCATACGGAACTCACAGTCCATACTAACGGTCATATTTTGAGTGCCTTCCAACCTGAGGGGCTCATCTTCCAGCACTATATTAAACAATGTTTCACTGCTATTATTAAGGTTTTCACTGGCCAATTTTTTCAGAAGTAGGCTGCCAGGTCTTTCTTCCTAGTCTGCCTTAGTCTGGAAGCTCCACTGAAAACGGTCCACCATGGATGACCTTACTGATATTTGAAATACTAGTGGCATAACTTCCAGCATCACAGCAACATGCAATCCACCACAGTATGACAAACTGACAGATGCATAGTGGCATACTTATATTAAAGAATTATTTGTTGATAAAGGGCATCTATACAAAACCAACAGCCAGCATCATTCGTAATGGAGAGAGGCTGAAAACATTCCCTGTGAGAACAGGAAGAAGACAAGGATGCCCTTGATCACTACTCCTATTTAACATTGTGGTGGGAGTCCTAGCTACAGCAATCAGGGAAGAAAAAGAAATAAAGGGCATCAAAATTGGTAAGGGAAAAGTAAAATTGTCCTTATTTGCAGATGATATGATACTGTACATAGAAAACGCAAAAGACTCCATTGAGAAAACTACTGGAACTAATAGAAAGATTCAACAGAGTAGCAGGATACAAGGTAAACATACAAAAATCAGTTGGATTCCTGTACACCAATAAAGAGGATTATGAAAAGGATATCTGGAAAACAATATCATTTATAATAGCCCCTAAAAGAAATAAAATACTTAGGATAAGTCTAACCAGGGTTGTAAAAGACCTATACAAAGACAATTAATGCCAGAAGCCAAAAGAGACCTACATAAATGGGAAAACATACCATGCTCATGGATAGGTAGACTCAACATTGTGAAAATGTCATTTCTACCCAAAGCAATCTACAAATACAATGCAATCTCCACCCAAATACCAACACCATTCTTTAGCAAGATGGGAAAACTAATCATTAACTTTATATGGAAAGGGAAGAAGCCCTGGATAAGTAAAGCACTATTGAAAAAGAAGAATAAAGGAGGACTCGCACTACCTGACCTCAGAACCTACTATACAGCTGTAGTAGTCAAAACAGCCTGGTACTTGTACAACAAAAGACACATT
>NW_004444023.1:6482024-6503364 GCF_000243295.1 Trichechus manatus latirostris
AGGCAGTTCGAATCCACCAGGCACTCCTTAGAAACCCTATGGGGCAGTTTGACTCTGTCCTATAGGGTTGCTATGAGTCGGAATCAACTCGACAGCAATGGATTTGGTTTCGGTTTTGGTATGGGACAAATATGAGGCAATTGAAAAGACTATGGTTTAGGTCAAATGCATCTTATTCATTAAAGTGACATCTTTTCCTTTTAAAACTTTAAAGAGATCTTTTGCAACAGATTTTCCCAGTGCAATCAGTTATTTGATTTCTTGTGTTAGAATTGTGGTGTTGTGGTGCTGGCAAAGCATACTGAACATACCATGGACTGGCAGAAGAATCAATAAACCAGTCTTAGAAGAAATACAACCAGAATACTCCTCAGAAACAAAGATGATCAGACTTGGTCTTGCTTACTTTAGACACGTCATTTGGAAAGGCCAGTCACTAGAAAAGGACATCGTGTTTGGTAAAGTAGAGGGTCAGCAAAAATGAGGGACACCCTAAATTATATGGATTGACACAATAGCTGTGACAATGGACTCAAACATACCAATAGACAGTTTCTGTTCTCTTTTATGCCTCGCTCTCAGCAGCATGTGACATGCTCAATTACCCATGCCTTCTACGAGCACTTCACAGTTTGACTTCTGTGTCACCTAGAGCTGCCACATTGCACAAACCATACTGAAGGCTCCCAATGGAGTTCAATCGTATGTAACATACAGAAGACATCCCTCTTCCTTGCTTTCTCTTCTACCCTTCTAGATACTTCCTTACCTCTTTGGATAGCCCCTCCTTCTGTCCCTGACTCCTAAATGTTGGAATGCTTCCCAATCACTCTCCCTAGATGACTTATTTCATCCCTGTGGCTTTAAAAGCACACTCTACCGAGGTCAATTCCTTGATATTCATATTGTGTTATGGTTGCATAAGATGTTAACACTGGGAGAGCCTGGGGGAAGGGTGCATAGGACCTCCCTGTACATTTCTTTGCAACCTCCTGTAAATCTATAATTATTTCAAAACAAAAAGTTAAAAAATAAACAAAAATAAATTATCACAAAACTATAACAAAAAATCATGCTGATGACTCATAAAATTATATTTCAACCCTGACCATTCCCTGTCTGTTTGACATCTACTCAGGAATATATAATGGGCATCTCAAACTCAACATGCTTTATGCACAACTCTATTTCTTACTCCAAACCTTCTCTTCAAGTTGTCTAAATCTAAGCAGTATGTACTGTGGAATGGTAGGAGTAGTAGTAGCATCAGAACATGTTTAACTTCCGAGGGGAAATGGAATCAAGATAAGCCGAAGGCTAATCTCTGTGAGGTGCAGGTCAGACATACCTCCACTCTCCAACCTTTTTACCAATTCTGATAATCCGTTGCAACGGCCACAAAGAACTTACAGACCATACTTAGAGTTAAGTGGTTTATTAAGCAAGTACCAGGGTACAACTCGGGATCGGGATCAGGAAGCATGTAGGCAAAGTCTCCCTTCTTCAGTGCAGGACAGCTCTCTAAAACTCCTCTCTGCAGTGCAAGCAGGCAGGCCCTTCTCTCTCCCTCTCAGCCCCCTGAGGACAGGCTCCTGTTGGCCCTGCCATCTGCACCTCCAGCTCTCTTCTGGGCCTGTCACCATCCTTGGTGTTACAGCCTTTGACCCGTGTTACAGCTCTTTTAGGAGGTTACGTGCCTCTGGTCTCTCTCTGCTTCTCTCTTCTTTCCTGCTGCTTCTCTTCCTGCTTCTCTCTGTCTGAAAAACCTCCGTGGGGCTGGCTGCATATATACACAACTCTTTGTCAATTTCAAGGCTTGGCTCCTCTCAGCAGGGAAGCCAAAAACTGACCAATTCCCTCTTGGTAGGCCACAGACACTTCAGTTGCATAGTCTACTGAACAATCCCTGCAAGGTGCATACCAATCACAGGGTAGGCTGCAGCCCACAACCAGTCAAAAAGTATCAAACCATAAATTGTTTACAGCTTATCCAGGAAATATCAGTCAACCTGGACAAAAGTAACAAACCCTCTGGGGTAGAAAACTAGGACAAAGGTAACCCCTCAGGACTCAGAGGAAATATATCTCAAGGTGTTTTTCCAAAGAACAAGGCAAAAGGCCACAAAAAGGAACTAATTTCACTATGTGTGATACTAACATCTACCCAAATCCTAGCGTTATTCTGCTTTTGTTTACATTGTCTCTATATCCCACATATCCACAAGACCTACCAGTTCAACTTTTAAAATATTTTAAAAACTTATCCACTTATCTTCATCCCCACTGCCATTACCCTAGTCCAGAGATTCTCAATCTCAGCACTGTTGACATTGTGAGCCAGATAATCCTTTGTTGTGGAAGGTTATCCTGCGTATGGTAAGATGCTTAACAGCAACCTGGCCTATACCCATCAGATGTCAGTAGGCCTGCCTCCAGATGTGACAACCAAAAAAGTCTCCAGACATTGCCAGTTGGGTGACAAAATCACCCCCAATTCAGAATCACTGCCCTGGTGCAAGCCACCGTCATCTTTCATATGTATGACAATAACAACCTATTGATTATTCTTCCTGCTTCTACTTTTGCTCCTGCCATAGTCCTTTCTTTACACAGTAGCCACAGCTGTTTTTAAAATATAAATCAGATCAAGTCACTCTCTTACTTAAACAATTCAATGGCCTCTCATTTTATTTAGAAGAAAATTCAAACTACTTACCATAAATTATATGGCTTTATATGATGTAGGCCCTGTTGACCTCTCCAAAGTCTCTCTGTACCGTTCTTCACCTTACTTGTTGCATCCACTCCACTGTTTTATGCTCTCTGTTTCTCACCTATACCAAGCTTGCTTCTGCCTCAGGGACGTGGCACTTGTGGTTCTGTCTTCCAGGAATGCTCTTCCCATGGCTAGATCCTTTGCTGTTTTCAGTTTAAAAGCCATCTGTATTAGTTTCCTGTGGTTGTCATCTCCATGTATGTGTGTGTGTATGTCTGTCTGTCTATCTGTGTCTGTGTCTCTTTCCTCTTCTTATAAGGACACCAGTCATATTGAATTAGGTCACCCTACTCCTTATGGTCTCATCCCAATTTAACTGATTACATCTGTAAAGATTCTATTTCCACATAGGGTGAAATTATGAGTTTCTGAGGGTTATAACTTTGACATATGTTTTTTGGGGGACACAATTCAATCCATAGCACCATCTCTTCAAAAATGCTTTTCCTCCAATCAAAAAATGGGCAAAGGACATGAACAGACACTTCACCAAAGAGGGCATTCAAGTGGCCAACAAACACATGAAAAGATGGTCAGTATCATTAGGTATTTAGAGAAATGCAAATCAGAACTGCAAGATACCATCTCACCCCAGCACTGATTGAAAAAAAAAAAAAAGGCAACAACAAATGTTGGTGAAGATGCGGCGAGATTGGAACCCTCACCCATTGCTGGTGGGACTGTATAATGGGTATAACCACCATGGAAAATGGTATGGCACTTCCTCAAAAAACTAGAAATAGAACTACCTTATGATCCAGCAACACCACTTCTAGGTGTATGCCCTACAGACCTAATAGAAGTGACCCAAACAGACATATGCACACCCATGTTCGTTGCAGCATTATTCACAATAGCAAAAATATAGAAAAAGCTCAAGTGCCTTTCAGTGGATGAATCGATAAGCAATGTCGTACATACATGCAACGGAATACTATGCAACCAAAGAACAATGGCAAGTGTGCAAAACATTATAACATGGATGGATCTGGAGGACTGTGATGCGATGGATCACTTTTATATGGCCTTTCTAGCCAAGGTCTTATAATTCCCACCAAATTATTGGGTAGGACTATACAAATAAGGTGCTTGTGACCCAGCAAGGGGATTGCACAGCTTGCCAATATTCTAAATAAAGTGTATTATTATCTTTTGGGGGGTGGGACCTTGCAAATAAGATGTATTGAACCCTAACAAGGAGATTGGTCAGTTTTGCAATCTCACTAAGCTTAAAATGAGCCATCCCAGAGGCAGACAGGAGGGACCTCACTACCACCAAGAAGAGACAGGAGCAAAGTGTGACCTTTGGACCCATGGTCCTTGTGCTGAGAACCTCCTAAACCCAGGAGATGGAGAGAGAGAGAGCTGTAACACCAGAGAGGGTGCAGGACAGTGAGAAGTGGCGGCAGAGAAACAGCAGCAGCAGAACCAGGAGACCAGTGCAAGATGATGTGGTGGGCTTTGGTGGGCTTCCCTGCCCATGGAGCAAGAAAGGTACCTTTGGGCAGGAGGCTTACTAGCAGAGTGAGGTGCTTCTGGGCACTTGTCACAGGAGCTAGACCTGCAGATCCACGGAGCGAAAGAGCTGAGCGCCTTCAGGCCAAGGCTTCCTGGTGGAATGGGGTGCCCCCGGTTACTTACTGGCAGGGCTAAAGATCTTTGTTACACTTGCTTGAGCAAGGCAGAGGCTGGCCCAAGAGGCCCACCTGTGAGCATGGCCGAGAAGCTGTCCTAACTGAAGAACTGTATCTTGAGTTGTTCCTGATCCTGAATTGTAACCTGTTACTTCCCTAATAAACCCCAAAACTGTGAGTATGGTCTGTGAGTTCTGTGTGGCCATTGCAATGAATTATCAAACCCAGCAGAGAAGTAAAGAGTGCCATAAGAGGGATAGCTAGTGTCAAATATGGGGAAAAGTGTTGGGGAGAGGAGGTATGTCTGACCTCCACCTCATAGGAATTAGCCTTGGCCACCCCCCAACCTTTGGTCAGACGAGAGACTAGAGGCTACCTGAGGCAATGAGAGTCTTTTTCAGTCATTCTCACATCTATCTTCTCTGCCTGAGAATTTTCAGATTTTTCCTGAGATTATTCCTTCAAAAATCCACTCTCTGAGTCTCCATTCTTCTTCCATTCAACAGGTATTGAACACCTACTCTGCCTATTCCTGAGCTTCATACTGAAAAACTTAGAAAAAGGCAGAATGAGGTCCCAGATCTCCAGAGCTGCACTGGGGGAAAGGTATATATTGAGAGGAAGTGAGATTAAAGATGGAGAATGGAGTAGGGAGGATGTAGGGGAAGGGAGAGAGGTAGGTAGGTAGATAGGAGGTAGGTAGTTCAGGATTCTGCTCTGAAAGGGCTACAGGGTGTAGGCCTGAGGACTGGAGTCAGTGAGGAGGGATAAGTGAGGGGGAGAAGGGCTATGTAGAAAGGCGTCCTGGTGGTGAGTGAAGAGTGCAGGTCTGGCTTCAGCTGAAGCCATGAGGGTACTGAAGAGCCTTTGTTGGGGGAGGGGGTATCTTGGACATCCCTTGACCAACATCATTGTGTACTTTGGGCCCAGGATATGACCTGTCCCAGGCCCCTCCCACCGCTGTCCTTGCCTTAGGTCAGGGCACCGCCTCCAGGGGGGGTTCCATTCAACCAGGCAGTCTGACACTTGCAGAGGCCCACCCCAGATTCTGTGCTGTCCGTGGTGATGGAGAAGCGCAGCTCTGCAGGGACTATTTCTCAGGCCTTGGGAGCATTTGCAAAAGGTGCTCTTCCAAAAAGACCGCACTCATTTTCATTGTACCTACAAATTATGATTGTATTCTTTTCACTGCACCTCAATAGAACCGAGGCTTCACCAGGGAGAGCTTATTAAAGCAAGAACTGACTGTCACCACCACTATCGCATTCTCCCTCCATCCCCATATACTCAAGTATGTGAAGGAAAATGTGAAAATAAGTGAAGACATACAAAATTTTTAAAACTAAGGAAACATAACTTCTAGAGAAGAAAAATACAATATTTGACATGAAAATTTCACTGAATGGGACTAGTAGCAGATTCAACATTGTAGAAGAAAGGTCATTGAACTTTAAGACATAGCAATAGAATCTATTCAAACTGAAGTACATAGAAAGCAAAAGGCTGAAAAAAGGTGAACAGGTGCTCCGGGCCCTGTGAGATAATATCAGAAAATCTAACATACGAAAAATTGGAGTCCCAAATAGAGAAGAAAGAAGAAGAATAGAAGAAATGTATTTAAATAAATATTTGGTTCCATTTTTACAAATTTGATGAAAACACTGGTGATGCAATCGTTACGCGGTTGGCTGCTAACTGAAAGGTAGGCCGTTCAAACCCACCAGCTGCTCCTTGGGAGAAAAGACCTGATGATCTGCTCCCATAAAGATCACAGCCTAGTTCAGCCTGGGAGCGGACAGCCCCGTAAAACCAAATGAGACTAACGAGATACAGGAGTCCAGTGACAAGGGCCAGAAGGCAGAAGGGAACAAGGAAGCTGGTGATAGGGAACACAAGGTTGAGTAAGGATATTGTTGATGTGTTGTGAGATTGTTAACCGTTGTCATAGGGCAACATTTGTAGTAACTGTTAAATGAGAAACAATTGGAAGAGCGTAGTCAATGTCACTGAACTGTGTATGTAGAAATTTTTGAAACGGTGTATCTTTGGCTATGTGTATTTTCACCAAAAAAAAAAAAAAAAGGTTGAGAGTTTAGAGGGTTAATATGTTGTGGGGTTGTTAACCAATGTCATAAAACACCATGTGTACTACTGTTTCATGAGAAACTATTTGTTCTGTAAGCCTTCACCTGAAGTACAATAAAATATAAAAAAAAAAAAAAAAGGAAAAAAAAAAAGATCACAGCCTAGGCAGTTCTACTCTATCTTATAGGGTCGCTATGAGTCAGAATCAACTTGACATCACACAACAACAACAACATAACATAAATCACAGATCCAACAAACTTCAAACAGGACAAATTCACATACACACACACACACCCACACACCCACACACACACACACCCACTCACACACACATACTACAGTAAGGCTTATGATAATCAAGTAATCAAAACCCACTGATACAGAGAAAATGTTACAACCAGCCAGAGAAAAAGACAAACTACAAATAGTAAAAGGAAAGATAAAAATTACATCAGAATTCTCATGAGAAACTATGCAAGCCAAAATAATTTAGAGTACTGGAAGGGGGAAAAGGTTAACCCAGGATTCTATATCCATTGAAAATATCTTTACAAAGCTAGTGCAAGTGAAAACTTTTCCACACAACAGCTGAGAGAATTAATCACCAGCATACCTTTACTGCAAAAAAATATAATAATACCATCAGGCAAAAGGAAAATGATACTAGAGAGAAATTTGAATGTACACAAAAGAATGAAGAGCAATTGAAATGGTTAATATGTGGATAAATATAAAAAGGTTTATTTTCTAATTTTATTTTAAAAAATAATATATTGTTTGAGATGAAAATAATATATTATGGGGTTCGTAACAATATATTATGGAGTTGAATTATGGGCTTATCAAACCCACATTAATGTAAGCACACAGAAGCAAAACATTGCATGGAATATAATTCAAATTCATGATAAAAATACAAATTTATATTCCCACCTTCCTTCCCAATCATTTGTTTAGAACCATAGTAAACAGTCCTGGAGACCAGATGGGAAAGGTGAAGGGAGGTTATTTCTGGATAGGGAGACAGGACCATGTCATGCAGTACCTCCTTTCTCCACAGAGCTGTGCAGGAGTGAGAACAAGTCCCAGGAAATGGTACCTGAGGGTCCCTCATCCATCTGTCAGGGCTCTGGAGCCCAGACCTCAGCACTGCTGTGAGTAGGAGGCTCAGCCAGACTTTGCATCCCTGTCCTCTTTGGAGCTTCTGAACCTATGGAGGAAACACGGTTCTGAAATCAGAGACCAGTCCTGTGGAGGATTCTCTCCAGAGAGGAAAAAGTGTGTGAAGCCATCAAAAATTTTAAGGGCTGAAAATGTAGGACATCCTGAGGACTTCTTACCTGGTATAGTAGATCCAGGTGAGAATATAGGCAAAAATGAAGCCAGCCCCCAGTATGACCCCTCATGAGTAGGGTGAGAACTAGAGGCCAGGAGCCCCTCTGTTCCCCAGAGACACAGGGACAGCAACAGGAGATACCTGGGGGAAGAGGGAGGAGATGGGAGATGTGAGTTTCCTAAGTCCACACCTCAGCCCTGCTCACAGCCCCACCTCATAGGGCAGATGTCCTGCCCATACTCACCCTGCACAGAGAGGCTCGTGTTAGGGGCCCAGCAGATGATGAGCTTGGCAGGTGAATTTTCCTCCATCCCCGGAAAGCAGCTGGGGAAGTTCCAGGACCTCTGGATTCAAAGCCTGGGAGGGGCTTAGTGTTAGGCTCCCCCAGGACCAGCTCAGCTTGGTAGGAGTATTGCTGTCAGCATCACAGACAGGCTTAAGGACTGACCCTCCAGGACTTGCAATGAGGTGGCATTGCCCAAAAGCTCTTGGACTGAGGAAACAGAGACAGCCAGAGGGACAGGGCTGAGAGGCCCTTCTGTCCCTCTGTCCTCCCACAGACATTGTTGTGAATTGAAGTTTGTTCCTCCAAAAGATATGTTTACCTCCCAACCCCTGGTACCTGTAAGTGTGACCTTGTTTGAAAATAGGGTCTTTGCAGATGTAATCAAATTAAGATGAGGTCATACTGGAGTAGGGTGCACCCTAAATCCAATATGTCTTTGTAAGAAGAGAAGAGACACAGAGACACCCAGAAGGAAGAAGATCATTTATAGAGGAAGGCAGAGATTGCAGTGATATATCTACAAGCCAAGGAACACCAGGGTTTGACAGTAACCACCAGAAGCTGGAAGAGACCAGAAAGGATCTTCCCCTAGAGCCTTCAGAGAAAGCGCAGCCCTGCTGACACCTTAATTTCAGACTTCTTGCCTCCAGAACTGAAAGAATAAATTTCTGTTGTTTTAAGTCATCTGATTTGTGGTACTTTTTTACAGCAGCCTTAGTAACTAATATATGCATAAATGAAAAACAACACTTCTGAGACAAGTAAGGGCAGGTATGGGTGAAGATCCATGGGGAGAGGCAGCTCACTGATCCTGGGACAGGGCAGGCTTCCTGGAAGGGCAGCCCTGAGAGGTGGCTGGAAATAAGAGGAAGAGTTAGTTACATCAAGATGTGGGAGAGGACATTCGAGCAGGATGGAGCTTGATCTGCAAAACCATGGAGAGATATTAACACAGGTAGGTCTGACCACTTGTAAGGAAAGACATGGAGGGGCCAGGACAGGTGACACTCTTGGGCTTTCTCCTGAGGCCACAGGGAGCCATGGGAGGGTTCTGAATAGAGGAAGAACAGGGTCAGGTCATGGGCCTGTAAGAGAGGGACGTCCTCCACCTTCTCCTGGATTGCAGTCCTTTTGAGGTCTGAGCTGTGGCCAAGGGGGTGAGACTGGAGGCTGGTAGGCCAGGCAGGAGGCTGGTGCGATGGTCCAAGTGAGAGAGGACTGAAGACTGAACTGGACCTGAGGCCATCTGGAGATGGAGGAAGAAAATGACTTGAGACATTTTCAGGAAGTCAAGTTTGCAAAACTCACTCACTCATGAGGAGGGTTGGGTGAGAGACAGAGATGTCTAAAGTGACTTCCAGGATGTTGACACAAGTGACACAGGTGGGAGGAGCCCCTCTAAGGAAGAACTGGTTGTGCTCAGGACAATCTGGACTGGACAGAAATTTGTGAGGGTCTTCAGGGCCGAGGTAGGATTGGAGCCACCAGGGTGGATGAGCTGACCCATAAGGTTATGCAGATAGAGGCCAGAGGCCCACTGTGGGCTGTAGGCACCCATGTACTTACAGTTTCTTGTGGGAAATTGAGATGACAGTCAGAGAGTGGGTGAGGAAGCAGGAAAGAGGACGCCATGAGAGAGTGAGGGGAAAGAGGTCAAGAGAGAGAACACAACCAGTAGTGACAGTGGGTTGTCAACCAGGAATTCACAGTGACCCAGGAGAGAGTCCTTCCAGGAGGAGGGAGGGCAGAAGCAAACAAGAGAGGGTCTGAAGAGTGATGGTCCTTCATTATGTCAGACCTTATCAACATCCTTCTTATATGAGCTATGAATTCCCGGCTCTGCCTTGGGCTGGCAAAGACCCCATTCCCTTCCCAGCCCCCAAGGGGGAGGTCCTGTCCCACCTGTGCTGTTTCCCTGGAAGGCACAGATGGTCAAGTTCTCTGGAGCATCTGGAACAGAAATGAACAATTGACCACCTGCAGTATGATGGGGTGGTAGTAGGCAAGATGAGGTGGGGGATCTTGGTGTTCTCTTCATCGTGACCCTGCCAAGACCCCAACAACTGTCCCCAAGCATCCCAGGCTCTGCACTCCTCCACCCCAACACCCACTGCCCTTAGGGACCCAAGCATCTCTGCCCAGCACTCACAGGACACATTGAGCTGGACAGGGCTCTCCATGGTCACACCTGCTCCAGAGGGGGTCACTCGACAGGTGAAGTTGGTGCCATGGTGGTGTGGCTCTAAGGTGAGAGTGAGCCCTGAAGAGTGAGGAGTCTTGAAGTCCAGGGATGTGAGGGAAACTCCAATTCAAGAGAAGATGGGGGACATCCCCCTCTTATAAGTGCATGGCACTGTAAAGTTTGTGTTCCTGGGGCGGCCAGGTCCTCAGGTCTCCTGAATGTGGATATTGGATGTCTGTGTCAGGGCTGGAGAGAGAGAGAGACTCGGGCCCCAGAGCTGAGGACCCCTGATTGTGCTCCTAAAAGCAGCCCCTGTCTCAGTAAAGCCAACTCCTCCCCATACAGCCCCAGCGTCCTGTTCCCCTTGATCCCTCTATGAATGAGGAGCAAGGAGTTCCATCCAGCCTTTGTCCTAGGGCCCATGACCTTCCTCTGTGGCCTCTCCTTGACCCATTTCCTCATCTGCCACATGCACAGAGTGCTGGTTATCTATGTAATTACATCTGGCAAAAGATCCTCTCTTCACCCTGAAAAAGTATGTCCCCACATCCTTCTTCTGTACCTCTCCAATTACCAAGGAGCAGCCATAGATTTGGGGTATCCAAGGAGGTGGAATAGGTCCTGGGTCGTTTTCTGCACTTTTCCGTCTGGGTTGTTTGTGGCCACTGGAGCATCCTGGCTTGCATCAGCCCTGTCCTAGAACCAGTAGCCTGGAACCTGGAGTAGTTCCAGCCATAGTGGGAGTAGAAGACAGCGCAGGGCACTTGGATGCACACACTCTCCTCCACTGCCCCTGGCTCCTGCATTTGCAGCCAGAATCAGCATCTTGAGCCAGAGATCCTGTAGGAGACAAAGGTCAGCCACAGCTGACCACTGCATCCTCTCCCTTGGCCTCTCACCTACTCACAGCTGGAGCAGCAGCAGCAGCAGCATCTCCAAGGTGGAGGGTTCCTGGGCTTCCTCTGACTAAAGAGAGAAGGGGAAGGATAGAGAGAAAGGGGAAGAACTGTGGGGGACCCACGGAAAGCTGGGGAGGAGCCCAAGACTGCGGTCGTTCACAGAAGAGGAACTTCAGACACACATGCAGTCAGAGTTCATTCCCCCTGTGCTCAGAGAAGACAGGAATCCCTCAGCTCAGAGAACCCAGAGGCCTGCCCAAAGAGGTCAGAGGAGAAAGACCAGGTCCCCACATCCTGTCTCGCAGTATTGGGCACTTTCTTGGGCACCAGAGTCTGAACAAGGACCTCTGAGGATATCGGAGGCATGGGAGATGAGTGAGTGAGTATTCTAAGTGCCCCCAGACTGAAGTGCTTTTCTGGGTCCTGTTGTTCACACCAGAGACCTCGTCCACTCTTGGCCTGTCCCCACAGAGTCAGTCTTACCTAGACCCATGCCAGGTGTTGGATTTTTTAAGGGTCTATGTGAGTATCTGGGGCATAAGAAATGAAGAGGGGTACTAGGTGAAATGAAGGAAGCATTCATTCATTCATCAAACACATAATGGGCATCCACATATTTGCAGGGCTGGATACGAGAGGAGACACGTCTGCCCCTGAGATGTTCCCCATCCAGTAGTGTCATGTCCCTGCCTAACATACAAGGAATGTCAGGCTTTAGAGCTGTAATCAGTCTGGTGATTTTTCCATGTGCCATGGTAACACACTGGGTATTTTTTTTTTTTTTTGATAGGAATGTGGAAATTTTTCCCGGCATGCTGATTTGCAAAGTTTCAGGTATTAGCAAAATAAGAACATGTGGCATCTTTTCATGTAAAGCCAAAGGAGAACATATGTGTCCTGTGAACCAGTGGAGGAGAAGCTTCTTTTCCATAAGTGCAGTGTGGACCGGCACAACTTTCCTTAGGTCTGCAACTAACATTCTCATTTATGCAAAAAAAGATCTGCTTTTCAGAGTTAAATGTGGCTCAAATGGTTTCATATTCTCAGAAAATACAAACGGGATTAAAAAAACTAAAACCAAACCCATTGCTGAGGAGTCAGTTCTGACGCATAATGACCCGATAGGACAGAGTAGAACTGCTGCTGTGTAGGGTTTCCAAGGAGCAGCTAGTGGATTCGAATTGTCAGCCTTTTGGTTAGCAGTCAAGCTCTTAACCACTGCACCACCAGGGCTCCTTGAATGGAATATACAGATAAAATTAAAATTTTAGGTTCATCTCCTTGGTTTTCCACCTTACTCTGTGTAGTATGTATCTGGAAAGTCCTTGACACATAGGACATAATAGTATATGTCACCATATATTTGAAAAATCTTCCAGTACAGTGTCTATATAAATATTCACTCAGTCTTACTAATATAGACAGTTTTGCATCCTGGTTTGATATATGAGGAAATTTAATCTCTGATCATTAAGATAACATTTTGTTTTAGATTGTTAATAAAAAAAAGTAAGAAAACAATTAATGGTACATAATAAAGAATACAATACAATTGGTTTTAACAATAAAGAAGTTATACCATGTTCATGGACTGGAAGATAAATATAAATTCTCATTGAGTTTTATAAATGAACTTTTTAAGCTATAATTTACATTAAAATGCACCCACTTGAAGTGCACATTTCTGAGTTCCGGCAGATGTACACATCCCTGCTATGACCTCCGCAATCAAGACATAGAACATTTCCACTATCCCAACATAGTTCCCATATCTCTTTGTAGCTATTAAGTCCCATCTCAAGCTCCAGTCCCATTGATCTGCTTGCTTTCATGGTGAATTAGTTATGCCTATTTGAGAATATCCTATAAATGTACGCTTTCTCAGCACAATATTCTTTGAAATCAAGTTATTGTATGTATCTGTAGTTCATAATGTATTATTACTAAATACTATTTCATTGTATGAGTATATCACAATATGTTATCTATTAACTTGTTGATGTACATTTGAGGTTTTTGGGTTTGGGGCTATAATGTATAAAGCTGCTGTGAGTATTCAGGTACAAGTCTTTTCATGGACGTGTTTTCATTCCCATGAGTAAGTACCAAGGAGTGAAATTGCTAGATCAAAGAGTGGCTGTATGTTCAACTTTAGAAGGAATTTCCAAATTGTTGTCCAAAGAGGCTTTAATTGTTACCTCTCTCATCAGCAATGTGTTAGAATTCCAGTTGTTTCCAAATCTACATTAACAAATTGGTATTGTTAACCTTTTAAATTTGAACAATTCTAGTGGGAGTTCAGTGGTATTTCATTATGTGTTTTTATTTTTTAATTTATATTTAAGTTTGCATTCAGTAAAATTCACTTTTTATGGTGTACAATTCTGGGAGATTTGAAAAATGTATAGAATTGTATAACTACAACCACTGTCAAGATATTGAAGAGCTCCATTACCCAAAACATTTCCTCTTGGTGGCCCTTGATAGTCAAACTCCTCCCATCCCTAACCTCTGGAAATCACTGATTTGTTCTCCATCTGTTTTGTACTGCCTTTTAGAGAATGTCATACAATGAAACCACATGAAATGAACCCTTTAAAGTCTGGCTTCTTTCACTTAGCATAATGTATTTGGGATTTATCCATGTTATTGGGTGTATCAATAGTTTGTTCCTTCTAATTGTTGACTGGTAATCCATCATATGGATATACAGTATCACCGTTTGTACATATTTACAAGTTGAAGAACATTTGGGTTGTTTCCAGGTTTTGGTGGCTATGAATAAAGTTGCTATAAATACTTTCACACGCAGTTTTTATGTGAAAATAAGTTTTTATTTCTTTTGGGTGAATACCTAGGAGGCAGATTCCTGAGACATATAAGTGTAAGTTTCACTTCATATGAAACTGACAAATTCTTCTCCAAAGTGGTTGTACTATTTTGCATTCCCACCAGAGTAGATGAGTGTTCTGGTTGCTCCACATCCCCTCTCAGTATTATCAGGGTTTGTTGTTTTGCTTGTTTACTTTTTGAGCCATTCTAATAAGTGTGCAGTGGCTTCTCATTCTGATTTAATTTGCAATTCCCTAAAGAGAAATGACGTCAAGCATGTTTTCATGTACTTATTTGTCACCTGTTTATCTTCTTTGGTGAAGTGTATGATCAAATCTTTGGCTTATTTTTTTAACTGGGTTTTTTGCTTACTTGGTGTTTTGTTTTGAGAGTCCCTTAATATATTCTGGGTACAAGTCATTCGTGAGATACATGTTTTCCTTATATTTTCTTCCAATCTGTAACTTTTCTTTTTACTCTCTAAAGAATGTCTTTTACAGAACACCAGGCTCTATCTCCAAAAACATGTGGTACACGTGAGGTGATCTTCTAGTGTGTCAGAACATGGGAGAACAGAGCAAGGAAGATAAAAAGGGAGAAAGACTTGGAGGCCAGATGGGGATATTCTTGGGTTACAAAGCTCATATGGGCAGGAGCTCATTGAGTGCCTTTGGAGAATGCAGAGATGGAACTGAAAAGAATTCTCCATTTCCTGTTCCTCCACCACAGACCACTGCTTCTTCATTGACCCTAGGAACACAGGGACAGCTGCCCACTCAAAACAAGATGCTGTAGCTTGGAATCTTCCTTCTTCACCCCTGAAAGTCCAGGTGATGTCAATCTTCTCACTCCTCCCAAACCAGCCAGCCCAATGAGCAACCAGCCCAACTATCTCAGGCTATGATCCCATCATCATAGCCTTCATCTCTTGTCTGTCTTTCCCCCGGAGCTGCGTTCAATACAGGAGCAGGCAGATGTTGCCCATCTGTCTGGAACTCCTGCTAGTGACCCTGAGTGGAAGGAAGAAAGGGGTCACATCAGCGCAGTGGATGTACAGTAGGTCCAAAAGGGGAACTGAGGTCCAAGGGTGAACAGGACCCTTATTTCTTTCTACATTTCCAGGACCCCATTTGTTCCTTCTTTGCTTATTTATTTCCATAAATATTTAACAGTGATAATGCTTAGCCCTTATGGGGAAATGTGGTAGGCAGAATGAAGGCCCCTAAAATGTCCATATCCTAATCCCCAGAACCTGTGAATACGTTACCTTACATGGCCAAAGGGACTTTGCAGATGTGATTAAATTTTGTATCTTGATATGGTGAGATTATCTTGGTAGGCCCAATGTAATCACAAGAGTCCTTATAAATGAGAGAAGGGGGTCAGAAGAGTTACTGTCAGAGTCAGAGAGAGATTTGATGATGCTACACTCTTGGCTTTGAAGATGGAGAAAGGAGTCATAAGCCAAGGAATGCAGGTAGCTTCTAGAAGCTGGAAGAGACAAGGAAACAGATTCTCCCCTAAAGCTTCCAGAAGAAGTGCAGTCTCGCCCACACTTTGATTTTAGCACAGTAAGAGCCACTTCAGACTTTTGGCCTCCAGAACTGTAAGATAAAAACTCTGTGTTGTTTTAAGCCACTAAATTTGTGGTATTTGTTACAGCAGCAGCTGGAAACCAATATAGCTGATGCCAAATCTCATTGCTTCCTTCCAATAATCCTATGATAAAGATACTATCATCTTCTCAATTTTACAAAAAAGGAAATTAAGGCTGAGACATAGAGGTGATTTGTCCATGTGGTAATTATGGATTTAGGATCCAAATAAGGAGTAAATAGTATGAGGTCTTACTGAGGGCCTCCTAAGGGCCAGGTTCTGGGATAGGTGCTGGACACAGAGTGATGCACAAAGCAGATGTGAGCCCTGACCTCTTCCAGCTTATTTCCTGGTACAAGAAGCAGACAATGAACATCAGCAATAAGCAAATAAATATCTAATTCTGCATTATTATATAATGAACAGAAGAGGGTGCAGTGTGACAGAATAACAGAAGCCCAGTCAGACCTACCTCTGCTCTCCAGGAGAAGCGGGCGATTTGGAGAAACGGTCACGGACCCCAACAGTACAGGGACATCCATTGTATTACAAGGAGAGAACTACACTGCCTGGGAGGGAGGTGGCAAAGTTTCCACTGAACTCTTCCTGTGACTGCCCATTTCTTTGTTCCTTTTTATAGCACAAATACGCAAAAGGTTGCTTGTGCTCACTCTCCCCACTTCCCCTCCTCCAGTTCTCTTTAGAACTTGTCCAGTCATGTCTTCACCCCTTTCCCACCACTCCACTGAAACCACGATAGTTTAGATCACCAATGACAAAGCGTTTCTAGATTTAAATGGCCATTTCTCAGTCCTCACCCTACTAGACCCATCAGCCACACCTGACACAGTGTTTACTCTCTCCTGAAGCACCTTCCTCACTGGCACCCAGGACCACACACTTTGCTGCTTCTTCCTCATGGGACTGCCCCGGGCTCTGTCCATGGGCCCCTTCTCTTCTCTGTCTACCATCAACACCTTTTTACCTCGCCCATCGTCATCACATCACACTAAGCACACATTTTAACCTTGCCAGCCTAGACCCCTCTCCGGACCTTCAGACACTTACATCCAACATCTACCTGATGCCCCACTTGGAGGTCATGCAATCCCTCAGAATTAACATCCCCTTCAAAATCCTGCCTTTGAAGTCCTCTATGTAAGACACTTCCACCCTTCTAGTTACTCAGGGACAACTTCTTGATGTCATCCTTGCTCTTCTTTTCCTTCAATCCCCACTTCCATTAGAAAATCCCGTTAGCTTGATCTTCAAAATATATTCAAACATGTATCCTCATGACCAACACTACCTCCTGGTCCAAACCTCCACCACCTCCTCCCTAGAGCATCAGTTATCACCTTCCCAAACTCTCTGTTGTTGTCCTGGTCCCAATCTGGTCTATTCTTAACAGAGTAGCCATCGAGATCCTGCTAAAATGAAAGTCCTATCACGTCTCCTCTCTATTCAAAGGCTTCGGGATTTTTCCATTGGTTTTCAAGACCCCTCATGGTCTGCACCATCCTCCCAGCTGCTCCCCCTTCCTCTGCCTCCCTTTGCTTAAACACTGGCCTCCTTGTCATTTCCACAGCACACCAGGCCTGCTTCTGCCTCAGCGCCATTGAACTCATGGTTCCCTTTTTTCCCTCTTCCTGGGATCTTTTGCTCTTAGGTAAACACAGAGAGGGCTTCCTCTTTGCCCTCAAGTCTTCGCTCAAAAGTCACCTCCTCACACTATTCAGTGTGGAAATCTACCCCAATATGTCTTATACTTCTTTCCCTGTATTATTTTCCCCTGAACATATACTACCAGCCACCATGCTCTAACTATATTTATTATTGATTTATCTTTATTTATATCCTTGTTGTCTCCAGAATGACAGCTACTTGAGGACAGAGATTTTTGAGGTCGTCTTCACCAAGACACCCTGCACCTTTGACAATGCCGGCAAGTAGTAGATGTTCAGCAGTACTTGGTGAAGGCATCTACAAATAAAGGATAAATGTAACTCCTCTGCTCAAAACCATACCCTGAATGTTAAACACACGCGCTCGTGTACACACACACACACACACACACACACACACGTTCACACACATACACACACAACAGGGGTGACATTTAAGACTGATCTTGAAGAATGAATAAGACTTGTGTAGACAAAAATGGGAAAGGAAGGGCATTTCAGAAATAACTGTATATGCAAAGTCACAGAGTCACAGAGGGCTTGGCCAGGTTAGGTGTGGTGAGATGTTAGTGATGCAGGCTGGAGGGCCCAGCAGGGCAGATCATGTGAGGCCTTGGAGTCCTGGCTGTGGCATTTGTACCTATTTTCCAGCCATGGAGAGGAAACATCAGTGCTCAAACTATGGAGGAACGGAATGGTAATTGTACCTGGAAGTACAGTCTGGAGGCTTGGGCTGGGAGATGGATGGGAGGCAGGGAGGTGAGGTGGGCTCTGTGATGAAGGGAAAAGCGGAGGCTGCAGGAATGACCAGGGTCAGTATGGAGTAAAGAAGGGCATCAACATGAGCTGTGCTGAGAAGGAAGGATAGACAAGGTTAGTAAATTATTAGATCTGGGAGAAAGAAGAGAGGACAGAGTGGAGAATGACACTCTGGTTTCAGCTTGAGAGACTGCAGTCAGCTGAGTCATTAGAAAGATGAGAGCTAACCGGAAAAGAGAGTCGGGAAGGTAGATGGGCAGCTCAACATTGGCCATGCTGAGTGGAACAATCATGAGGGCCACCCTGGGGGAGGAGTCCAGGTAGGATGTTGGGAAGTGAGACACTCACGTCACTCACCTGAGAGACTAACCCACGAATGTGTTTGCATCTTCCGTGCCTGTGTCCTCCATGCCCTCTGCTGGCCCAGCTGCTCTATTCCTGCAGGATCTCACTCTGAGTGAAGACAGCAGAGAGCCCCTCAGTCTGGCCAGATTGGGGGCAGTGGGCAGACGGACCCTCTGTTCCCTCCTAAGGAGTTGAAGGGTGACTGAAGTAGGACAGGACAGGGCTACCCCAGAGACCTTCTTGATGAGAGTTAGGACCCAGGCCTGACTATTTTTGGCACATGCAGAATTCTCATCACCAATGAATCCTCCCACCTCACCCAGGCCCCCTTAACCCATTGGAGTCCCTCTAGTACTTGATTCTTGGGTTCAGTGACCTTCCCCCTGCCCTCCCCATGTGTCCCTTCCTCCTGGAGGTGGTGATCACATGCAGAAGGTAAGGAAGAGACAAAGGAGCAGGGTCTTGACTGTGACTGCCCCAATAACCACCGGAACCACATCTGCCATGCACCCAGGTGTCCCTGCGGGAGAGTGAGAGGAGGACTGAGTTACCTCACACCAAACTCCTGTGTCCTTCTGCTACCAATAGGACTGGACATTTGTTCTCCAGGCCAGTCCTGCATCACTGAATGTGGGCTGTGTGTATCTCAGCCTCACCTCACCCACAGCCTGATGTCCAGCAGGTGGACAGAGTACTCTGCATCCTGTGGAAATTTGGATTTCACAGGTGAGTCTGAGCCCAGAGGTGTGGTCCCTGTTAAGCCACAGGCGTCTGTTCAGTAAGGATCAGATGAGCTAGGGGTCACAGGGGTGTGGGGACAAGTGTGAAGCCTCTTGATGCTCACTCTGCAGGGAGAGGCTCAGGGAGATGTGCTGGGAACCCAGTGGGTTCTGAGCTTGGCAGGTGAATTCTCCTTCATCCCTGATGCGTACTTGACGCAGCTCCAGGACCCCAGGGTTCGAGGGCTGTGAAGGGATCATGGCTAGACTCTCCCTGGACCAGCTCAGCCTGGACAGTGGGTTGCTGTCGGCAACACAGATCAGGTGCAGGGACTGGCCCTCCTGGGCTGATAGTGATGAGCCATTTCCTAGGACTGTGGATGCTGGAGAGAGAGAGAGATAGACAGACAGACAAAGAGGTTGTTATGGATTGAATTGTAACCCCCAAAAGAGTATGTTGAAGTCTTATCCTCAGTGTATGTGAATGTGACCTTGTTTAGAAATGTGTTTTTGCAGATGTTATCAGTTAGGTTAACATGAGGTCATACTGGAGTGGTAGTGGTAGTTGTTGTGGCTAGTTTCCTTTTAGTCAGTTTCGACTCATGGCAACCCCATGAGTTATAGAGTAGAACTGCTTCATAGGATTTTTTGGCTGTAATCTTAATGGTAGCAGATTGCCAGGTCTTTTCTTCTGTGGTACGGCTAGGTAGGTTTGAACCACCAACCTTTAGATTAATAGTTGAGTGCAAACCATTTGCACCACCTAGGGACCTTTACTGGAGTGTGGGTCTTAATCAATGAGTGGTGTCTTTATAAAAAGAGAAGAAACATAGAGACAGACACACAGAGAAGGCAGCCATATAAAGATAGAGACAGATATTGGGATGATGCATCTATAAGCCAAGGAATGCCAAGTATTTCCAGAATCCAATGAAGCTAGGAGAGAGGCATGGAACAGATTCTCCCTCACACCCCTCAGAAGGAATCAACGGAGTCAACACCCTAGTATCAGACTTCTAGCCTCCAGAACTGTGACAGTAAATTTCTGTTGTAAGCTACCCAGTTCATGATACTTTGTCATGGCCACCCTAAGAAACTAACATCGAGGTGAAGAGAAAGAGGATACAGAAAGAGACAGGGTGAGGGGAACAGACACAGACACACAGACACAGAGTGAGAGCAATGAGATTCTGTGAGAGGGACCCAGAGAGGGAGTGAGCCCAGAACCCAGAGCCTGGTGGAGGCCTTGTTTTCTCTGCACACAACAATGTAGATTCATCTCTGCACTGATGGAAAGCACAGGGTGGGGAGGTCCTCACTTCATAAGCTGCCCAGACAAATGTTTTGCCCTTTCTTGGGTCCATGCCCTCTTTGCTGTTCTGCCCCTAGAATCCAGATTTACCCTGAGGATTCTTGTCTCTTAGATCAATAGTCTAACTTTACAGCTTGAGGAACTAGAAAAAGAAGAAACTAAGTCCAAAGCTACCAGAAGGAAGGAAACAACATCGATCAGAGTGGAGATAAGTGAAGTAGAGAAAAGAAAAACAACGGAGAGAATCTATGAAATCAGAAGTTTTTTTAAAGATCAAGAAAATTTAGCTAGACTGACAAAGAAAAAAAGACAGAAGATGCAAATAATTAAAATCAGAAATAAAACTGGTGACATTACTACTGACCCTACAGAAATAAAAAGGATTATAAGAGAATGCTATGATAATTGCATGCCAACAAATCAGATAACCTAGACTACATAGACAATTTCCTAGAAACATAAACTATGTAAACTGACCCAAGAAGAAATAGGAAATATCAAAGACCCATAAAAATTAAGGAGATTGAATGAGCAATGAAAGAACCCCCAGCAAAGAAAAGTCCTGGACCAGATAGCTTCACTGGGGAATTCTACCCAACATTTAAATAAGAATTACATCAATGCTTCTTAAAGGCTTCCAAAAAATAGAAGAGGAGGGAACACTATCTAACTAATTCTTTGAAGGCTGCATTACCCTGATTCCAAGGCCAGACAAAGATACCACAAGAAAGAAAACTACAGATCAACATTCCTTATTAACATAGATACAAAATTTTTCAACAAAATACTAGCAAACTGTATCTAACAGTATATTATAAACAAATCATCAACTTCATATGGAAAGGGAAGAGGCCCTGGATAAGTAAAGCATTACTGAAGAAGAAGAACAAA
>NW_004444023.1:6504312-6519486 GCF_000243295.1 Trichechus manatus latirostris
ACACCCATGTTCACTGCAGCACTGTTCATGATAGCAAAAAGATGGAAACAACCTAGGTGCCCATCAACAGATGAATGGATAAACAAATTATGGTATATTCACACAAGGAACACTATGCAACAATAAAGAACAACTATGAATCTGCGAAATATCTCATAACGGGCATGAATCTGGAAGGCATTATGCTGAGTGAAATTAGTCAATCGCGAAAGGACAAATATTACATGAGACCACTATTATAAGAACTTAAGAAAAGGTTTAAACACAGAAGAAAGCATTCTTTGATGGTTATGAGGCTGGGGAGGGAGGGCGAGGGGAACTCACTAACTGGATAGTAGACAAGAGTTATCTTAGGTGAAGGGAAGGACAACACACTATACAGGAGAAGTCAGCACCAATGGGCTAAACCAAAAGCTAAGAAGTTTCCTGAACACAACCAAACACTTCGAGGGACAGAGTAGCAGGGGCTGGGGCCTGGGAACCATGGTTTCAGGGGACATCTAGGACAATTGGCATAACAAAGTTCACTGAGAAAATGTTCTGCATCCCACTTTGGTGAGTGGCATCTGGGGTCTTAAAAGCTTGCAAGTGGCCATCTAAGATGCATCAGTTGGTCCCAATCCACCTGGAGCTAAGAAGAATGAAGAACACCAAAGGCACAAGGGAAATATTAGCCTGAGAGACAAAAGGGACCACATAACCAGAGACCCCATCAGCCTGAGACCAGAAGAACTAGACTGTACCCAGCTACCACAAATGACCACCCTGACAGGAAACACAACAGAGAGTCCCCGAGGGCACAGGAGAAACATGGGGCACAGAACTCAAATTCTAGTAAAAAGACCACACTAATGGTCTGACTGAGACTGGAGGAACCCCAGAAGACTTGGTCCCTGGACTGTTTGTTAACCTAGAACTAAAACCATTCCCAAAGCCAACACTTCAGACAAAGAATAGACTGGACTATAAGACATAAAATGATACTTGTGAAGAGGGTGCTTCTTAATTCAAGCCGATACGCAAAACTAAACAGGCAGCTCCTGTCCAGAGGCAAGATGAGAAGGCAGAAAGGGATAGGAGTTGGCTGAATGGACACTGGAAATCCAGGGTGGAAAGGAGGAGTGTGCTGTCACATTATAGGGATAGCAACTAGGGTCACATAACGATGTGTGTATAAATGTTTGTATGAGAAACTAACTTGAACTGTAAACTTTCCCCTAAAGCACAATAAAATAATAAAATAAAATAAAGCATTATACACCATGGCCGAGGGGGATTTACCCTAGGAATGCAAGAATGGTTCTACGTAAGAAAATCAACCAACGTAATGCACCACACTAATAAAACGAAGAAGAAGAACCACATGATTATCTTAGTTGATGCAGAAAACGAATTTGACAAAATCCAATACCCCTTTCTGATAAAAACACTCAATAAATTAGGAGTAGAGGGAAATTCCTCAACAAGATTAAGAGCATTTATGAAAAACCTACAGCTAACATCGCACTCAATGGTAAAAATCTGAAAACTTGCCATCTAGGCCAGGAAAAGACAAGGATGCCTGCTTTCACCATTGCTACTCAACATTGTACTGGAAGTTCTGGTCAGATAAATTAGGCAAGAAAAAGAAAAATCCAAACTGGAAAGAAATCTCTTCGCAGATGACATGATCTTATGGAAAGATAATCCCAAAGAAACCACAAGAAATGTACTACAGCTAATAAATGAAATCAGAAACGTTGTAGGGTATGGAACAACACATTAAAATCAGTTGTGTTTCAACGAACTATCTGAAAAGGAAATTAACAAAACAATTCAATTTAAGATAGCACCTAAAAGAATAAAATACTTAGAAATAAATTTAACCAAGGAGGTAAAAGACTTGTTTACTGAAAACTAGAAAAGGTGACTGAAAGAAATTAAAGACCTAAATAAACAGACATTTGTGTTTATGGATTGGAAGTATTAATATTGTTAAGATGTCAATACTACCTAAAGTGGTCTATAGATTAACACAATCCCTATAAAAATTCCAGCAGTTTTTTTTTTTTTTTTTTTTTTGCAGTAACGGAAAAGCCAATCCTCAAATTCATATGGAATTACAAGGGGACAAAACAATAGCCAAAACAATCTTGAAAAAGAAGGACAAAGTAGGAGGACTCACACTTCCCAATTTAAAAACCTACTATAAAGCTACAGTAATCAAAGCAATCTGTTACTGGCATAAGGATAGACATATAGACCAATGGAATACAATTGAGAGTCCAGAAATAAAACCATACGTCTATGGACAATTGATTTTCAACAAGCATGCCAAGCCCATCCAATGGAAAAGGGATAGTCTCTTCAATAAACGGTGCTGGGACAACTGTATCTCCACATGCAAAAGAATGAAGTTGGTCCCATAACTCACACCATATATCAAAATTAACTCAAAATGAATCAATGACTTAAATATAAGAACTAGAACCATTAAACTTTTAGAATAAAACATAGGGGTAAAGCTTTGAGACCTAGTTTTCAACAACGAATTTTTAAATATGACACCAAAAGCATGAGCAACAAAAGACAAAATAGAGAAATTGAACTTTATCAAAATTAAAAACTTTTGTTCATCAAAGGACTTTATCAAGAAAGTGAAAAGACAACCTAGAGAATGGGAGAAAATACTTGGGAACTATTAATATAAAGGATATATAAAGAACTCCTACAATTCAACAACAAAAAGACAAAGAATCCAATTGAAAAAAATGGACAAAGGACTTGATTAGACATTTCTTCAAAGAAGATATACGAATGGCCAATAAGCACATGAAAAGATGCTCAATGTCATTAATCACTGAGGAAATGCAAATCAAAATCACAAGATACCACTTCACACCCACTAGGATGGCTATTATCCGAAAAAAGGAAAATAACAAGTGATGGCAAGGATGTGGAGACTTGGAGTTCATCCATTTCTGATGGGAATGTAAAACAGTGCAGCCATTGTAGAAAACAGTTTGGTAGTTCCTCAGAAATTTAGACATAGAATTACCTTATGACCCAGCAACTACACTCCTACATAAATGCCCAAATGACTTGAAAGCAGGGACTCAACCAGATACTTTGCACTGGTGTTTATTGCAGCATTATTCACAATAGATGAAAGGTAGAAAGAACCTAAGTGTCCATAATGAATGGATTAACAAAATGTGGTATATCCATACAATGGAATACTCTTCAACCATAACAAGGAAAGAAATTTTGATACATGCTACAACATGAATGAACCTTGAAAACATTATGCTAAGTGAAGTAATTCAGACACAAAACGACAAATATTAACCTTGCACTTACATGAATTTTTTTGAACAGGCCAATACATTGAGACAAGAGTTTAGCAGTGGTTACCAGGGGATGGAGGTGGGGAAATGTGGAGTTATTATGAAAGGGGTGTTGATTTTCTGTTTAGGGAAATGAAAATCATTTGGAAATTGATAGTGGTGATGGTTTCACAAAATGGTGGATGTAATTAATATCACTGAATTGTACACTTAAAAATGGTTAAAATGGCCAATGATTTCTTATATACATTTTTCCATAATAAAATTTTCAAAAAACTACACAGAGATAGCAATATTCACCTGATAATGGCAAAGATCAAAAGCTTTTGCCACACACTGGGTTGATGAAGCTGGGGGGAAACACACTTTCATCCTTGCTGGTGGGAGTGTAAACTTGATCAGCCTCAGTGGAGAATAATTTGGCCCTATCTCTCAAAATTAGAAAGAACATGTCATCCAGCCACTTTGCTTTTAGGAATTTATCCCACAGTCATACACACACACTTCTAAAAGTAGATACAAGTAGATAAAATATATAAGATTATTCATGGTGTTTGTTTTTTTTCTTAGTAGAAAAACTTGATGTCATCATTTTCCATTAGTAGAAGATGTACACAGAACTAGAGTCCATCCATGCAGAGGAATACTGCAAATTCAGAGGTTAGAATGAGGACAGTCTTTACTACTGACATCAAATGACCTTTTGGACATGTTAGGTGGACAAACCAAACACAGAGCAGCATGCGTGGAACACTGGTCCCTTCTGGAGAGGGGAACAGGCCATCTGGGGATAGACTCTACTGGGCATTTTTAATTTTTCCATGAGAACATATTTCTCTCCAAAATTACTTTAAAACAATGACAGGAAATTAAAAAATGAGGCTAGGGAATTAATCAGAAGGTGGTTGATAAGGGGCCTGAAAGGCCAGTTCTGCGGTGTGAATTTGGTGCTGCTGAGGGGGTTGTGGAGAAATCTGAGCCACGTGAGGGCAAGAGGAGCTCATAGCAGACAAGGTGCTGAGGATGGAGAGAGACCTCTGGGTCCACCTCTGTTCACCAGGGTGAGTCCAGGACGAGGTGGAGGACCCTGGCCCGACTCCTGCTCCCGACAGCCGCAGGGAGGAGAGGTGCTTCCTACCTGTGCCATTTCCTCGGGAGACAGTTATAGTCAAGTTCCAGGGGGAGTCTGGGAAAGAAACACATGGCTGATCCACATCAGCGGCAAGTGCTTGGTGGTCACTGGCCCTCGATGCAAAGGAGATGCAGAAATGGTGAAGAAGTGGTGGCTGGTGTCCCCCTGAACCCTACCCAGCCCAGATTCCAGAACTCAGCACCCAGTGTCCAAGGCCCTGACCCCCTCCAATGGCTGCTACCCTCAGGACACCCCATCAGGGACCTGAGCGTCCTGGCTCAGAACTCACAGGACACGTTGAGTTGGATGGACTTCTTCATGATCACACCAGCTCCTGAGAACTTCACCTGACAAGTGAGGCTGGTGCCATGGTCCTGGGGCCATGGGGTGAGGGTGAGCACCGAGGAGTGGAGGTGGGGGCATCGCCTATCCAGGAGAAGGTGGGGGGTGTCCTCTGATCACAGGCCCAGGACACAGTGAAGGTCATGTTCATGGGGTGGCCAGACTCTAGGGTACCTTGGATCTGGACATTGGGGGTCTGGGTCAGAGCTGTTGGGAGAGGGGGAGACACAGAATCAAGAGGGAAGGATTCCAAGGTGTGTCCCCGAGGGAAGCCTCAAGCTCTAATCCAGCTCCTCCCTTAAGCTCCATAGGTGTTACCCCCAGCCCCCTCCCAGCATGAGGAAAAGGGGGGTCCCATCCCAGCCCTGCCCTTGGCCCTGTGACCCTCCCCTGTAACTTCTCCTGGAGCCTGTTCCTTACGTGTCACATGCACAGAGAACTGGTTAGATGAGTAAAAATATTTCACAGTATTTCCTCTCTCCACCAGGGAGCAGTCGTTGGTCCTGGGGTCTCCAAAGAGGTGGAATCGACCCTTGGTTTCCTCCTGCACTTTTCAACGTGGGTTATTTGTGGCGACTGGAGCATCCTTGTTAACATTGGCCCCTTTCTGGAACCAGTAGCCATAAGCAGGTGTAGAGTCAGTGCAGCCATGCTGGGGGTAGGAGAAGAAGCAGGACACAAGCACACACAGACCCTCCTGCACTGTCACAGGCCCCTTCACTTTCAGCCAGAATCTCGAATCCTGAGACAGGGACCCTGTAGTACACAAGGATCAGCTGCAGCTCCAGCCCAAGCCACCACTGCCCTTTCCCCTCAGGCACTCACCTGCCCATAGCAGGGTCAGCAGCAGCAGTAGCTTGTCTGGGTTGGAGCTGTCAGGTTCCCCCAGGGAAAGTTTTTCTTAGAGTTCTCTTGGGGAACTAGATCTGCAAGTGAAAGCCCCAACAGGAAGATGGGGATGGAGTAAGAACAGTGACCGATGACCATTTTCGAAGAAGGAACCTCAGACCCAGACACTGTCAGGGCTGATTAGCCCTTGGAGACCAGCCATCACCCCTCCAACTTCTACCTGAGGAAACTTAAGCTCAGAGAGGGTGAGAGACGTACCCAGATTCACATCCAATGTAGGGCACGACCCACATCTCCTGTCTCCCTTTGATGCCCTTCCCTTTGGATGTCATGCCGTCGTGCCTGCAATGTGAAAATGGGTCCCATCTGGCCCAGCCTCACTGAGTCGTGGGCTTTAGGGGTTTGTGGAGGTCAGTCCTGCTGGGGTGGGACCTAGGAGAGGCTTGGGAATTGAGATCAGATGCTGTCCTCTAGGAGTCACTGTCCGGTGGGGAGTTAATACGTCTTCTGGCATCTGTGGGTCCCCCTGACAAGAGCTATGATGGAGGACCCACAGAGGGGGTGGGATCACTCCTTCCAGGTTGGAGTTTTCATTCTCAGGAGAACTGGGCAGAGGGGACACTGCTTGGATTCTGGGGCCATGGAGGTGGGGATTCTTGCCAAGGACATAGAGGAGCGCCCAGCTCATAGGAAGCCCTAACAACTGAGACTATAATTGTCTATATAAGGGATGTGGTAGGGAAGAAAGTGGATAAGGGAAGGGGCATATTTGGGAAGGGATGAATGTGTGTGCCTTCTTCTCAGCAGTCTGGGCACCAGGACTGACCTCTTCTCCACTGGCCAAGCCACACTTTTCTTTGTTAGTCTAGGACAGGGGTTGTCAAATATTTTCAACTCTGTACTTTTAGCATGAAAGCAGCCATAGACAATACACAGATGAATGAGTGTGGCTGTATTCCAATAATAACTGTATTTTGCAAATCCATCTCTTTATATTTTTATTTTAAAAAGAAAAGAAAAAGGGACCAACCAACCCAAAACAAAAACAAACAAAAAGGCTGCCACTTGGCTCCTTGTCCAGGCAGCTCCGCATAGCAGGTTAATAAGAAGTCAGTTTCTTCATACTATTTTTGTTGTGGCTGTGCTTTGTTTAAACACATCTCTGGGTGTGGAAGCCTCTAATACGCAGCAGAGTAAGAAGAAAACAATAAATGAATGAGAGTTCCAATTTATCCACATCCTCGCAAACACTTGTTATTTTCCATTTTTCTGAAAATAGCCTTCCTAAATGGTGTCAGGAGTCCCTGGGTGGTCCAAACATTTGAGCATTTGACTACTAGCTGAAAGGCTGGCAGTTCAAAGCTACCCAGAGGCACCTTGGAGGACAGGGAGGGCGATCTGCTTCTGAAACGTCACAGCTTGAACAGTTCTACTCTGCAATACATGGGGTTGCCATGATTCAGAATTGACTCCATGGCAGCTAACAACAACAGTTGGGTATGAAGGGGTATCTCACTGTGGTGTTGATTTGCATTTCTCTAATGACTAATGGTGTTGAGCATTCCTTCATGTCCTTTTAGCCATTTGTATAGCTCCTTTGGAGAAATGTCTAGTCAAGTCCTTTGCCCATTTTTCAATTGGGTTGTTTGTCTTTTCTTATTGAGTTGTAGGAGTTCCTTATATATTCTGGATATTAAACCTTAATCAGATATATGGTTCCCAAATATTTTATCCTATTCTGTAGGGTAGGTTGTCTCTTCACTTCTTGATAAAGTCTTTGGATGCACAAAAGTTTTTAATTTTGATAAAGTCTAATTTATCTCTTTTGTTGTTCTTGCTTTTGGTGTCATATCACAGTATCCATTGTTAAAAATAGATCCAGAAGCATTTGTCTTATGTTTCTTGAAGCCCTGGCCTCACTCTGGCCTATTCTTAACAGAGCAGCTATGGGGATCCTTCTAAAATGAAAGTGCAATCATGTCTCCCCTCACCTCAAAGGCATCTAGATTCTTCCATTGCTCTGCAAGATCCACCATGGTCTGCACCATCCTCCCAGTTGCTCCAACCTCCTTGGCCTCCCTCTGCTTCAAACACTGGCTTCCATGTTGTTTCCATAGCACACCAGGCAGTCTTCTACTTCAAAGCGATTCAGCTCACAGATCCCTCTTTTCCCTCTTCCTGGGATCCTTTGCTCTGAGAAACAAGGAGCCTGTTTCCTCATCGCTCTCAAGTCTTTGCTCCAATGTCACCTCCTCACCATCTCAAATGTGGAAAACTACCCCCACTATGTCTTAGGCTACTTTTCCTGTGTCTTAGGCTGAGTTCTCTAGAGAAGCAAACACAGTAAGGTGTATACATACATATATAACCAAAATCAAACCCCTTGCTGTCAAGTTGATTCCAACTCATAGTGACCCTATAGGACAGAGTAGAACTGCCCCGCAGGGTTTCCAAGGAGCACCTGGTGGATTTGAACTGCCAACCTTTTGGTTAGCAGCTGTAACTCTTAACCACTACGCCACCAGGATTTCCAAATGTATATAGAGATCTATATCAAGGAAATGGCTCACACGGTTGTAGAAGCTGGAAAACCCCAAGTCCATGGGTCAGGCTGGAGGCTTATCCTGACTCACATAGTTTCAGGGGCTGGCAAAACCACGATCAGCAGGTCAGCCTGCAAGCCTTTGGCTCACAGGTTGTGGAGAAAGACAAATCCCAAGATAGGCAGGCAAGATGGCAAGTACCCTGCTAGTTCAAGTCCCAAGAACTGAAGGTCATATGAACAAGAGCCAGCTACAGAATCCAGAGCAAGCCAAAGACCACGAGCCTTGCCAGAAAGTCCACCTATATTGGATGCAGGCCACACCCCTAAGGAAACTCCCTTTCAACTGATTGGCTACTCACAGCAGATCCCATCATGGAAGTGATCACGTTATAATCAGATCTCATCATGGATGTGATTACATCATTATATGACTATCAAACTACATCAAAACTGCCAAACCACTGAGAGTCATGACCCAGCCAAGCAGACACAGAACTGTAATGATCACAACCTGCCTTAGTTTTCTCCAAACATACATCACCGTCATCACGCCCTAATTTTATTTATTATTTATCTCTTTTTATTTCTATCATTCTTGTCTTCAGAATGACAACTTCTTGAGGACAGAGATTTTTGAGGTTGGGTTCATTGAGGCACCCTAAACCTATGACAATGCCCAGCACATAGTAAGTGTTCAGTAATACTTGGTGAAAGTGTCTATGAATAAAGGACTGAATGTCATTCCTTTGCTCAAAACCATACATGGAATACTACACACACATATACATACACATAGATATATACTCAGCACACATATACAAACACACACATATACACACATAAACACACATACAACTGGGGACATTTAAGACTGAGCCTAAGGGATGAGTGTGGTGCTATATGTTCCCTTATGTGGCTCTTATTTTTTTTTTTGCCCTGGGTTTAAGGAAAAAAACAACTTGGGTGGGGGTTTCCCAAGCTGATTCACATTTTCTGGGTAAGTTGTAAACAAGTTGGCGGTTTGTTAGTTTTGACCAACCTGGCCTAGAAATTGATGAGCCCTCAGTTGATTGACATTTCCTGGGTAATATAGGATTGATTGGGCTCCAATCCAGCTAGGATTGGTTGGGCTCTGATCCAGCTAGTGAGGCCCTACCTTGAAATTGACAAGAAATTGCCTATGTAAAGGATTGAAACACCAAATATTTTGGAGTCTCTTAATCAGCGTGAGCTGGGAGAGCAGCACATCTTTTAGACATGGGTACTGAGACCTTCCCAGACCCAATATAATAGCTGCTACAGTAAGCTGTAATAGTGATTAAAAGCTGGACCTAGGTAAAGGGCTGAACCCTGTAGAAAGCAGAGCAGTCGGTGGCAACTGGAAGAGATGGTGGTGGGGGCGGCGGCAGCAGCGGGATCTTGCCAGAAGAGCAGAGGTGCCAGTGCAAGGCCAAAAGAAGCCCACAGAGCAGACTCAATGGCAGAGGGCCTGCCTGGAGCACAGGACCCTGCCCCAAGAAGTAAGGGGATACCCCAAACAGGAAATGCCCAAAGAACTTGGGCACCCTGAGCACAGGGGCTGCCCACAGAACTTGGGTGCCTCAAACAAGGGGCTGTCTGCAGAACAGTTCTGCTTCAAGAGCAGTTGTGATGCTGGTCTAGAGCTGGGGCCAGCCTAGGACTGTCATGCTGTTGGCATAGAGTGGGACAAGCCCAGAGCTGTCCTGGAGCTGGCCAGAAGGAGCCAAGAGCTCACTGAAAGGAGCAGCCAACAGCAGAGTCTGCCAGGAGGAGCAACCAGCAACTGGGCCCGCCAGGGGATGTCATAGAGTTTCCTATTTCAAACTATCGCTGATGAGTGAGAAGAAACATCAGCTTTTGGGAAGGGTAAGCAGGTCCTCTTTGAGATATAAGTGAGTCCCTCTTTGAGACATTGAGGCTCCATGCTAAGACTCCCTCCCACACTTTGCCCTTTGCATGTCTTCATCTATATCTTTCCATCCTCTTCTGTTATATTGAAGTTGTTATTGCAGTTATGATGTTTCCATGAGTTTTGTGGACATTGCAACAAATTATCAAACCCAGTAGAGAGAGTGCCATGGGATGGCTGGTGTCAGAAATAATGGGGAAGTTGGAAACAGCTTGATGGTAATTCTTATGATTATGAAGTTATCCATGATGAAGTTATTCCCTTTCAGTTATATCCGCAAGGTTATCTCCTTTTAATAAGTAAGACACGGAAAGGTAGAAATGGGGAGGGAAAGACATTTCAGGAGAAGATCTGCACATGTAAAGTCACAGAGTCTAGAGGGCTTGGTCAGGTTAGGTGTGGTGAGATGTTATGTGATGCAGAGGGAGGGAGGAATCTGACTGGAGAGTCCAGCAGTTGTAGCTCATGTGAAGTCTTGAAATCCAGGCTGTAGCATTTGCACCTCATTCTAGCGTTCAAACTGTGAGAAGCTTGGCAACAGTTGTACCTGGAAGCACAGTCTGGAGACCTGTGTTGGTAGAGTGATGGGAGGCAGGGAAGTGAGGTGGGTCCAGTGATTGAGGGAAGAAATGAGACACAAGAATGACCAAGATCAGGATGGAGAGGAGAAGGGCATCAATATGAGCTGAAGAGGAAGGATGGACAATATTAGTGATTTACTGGATCTGGGGGACGGGAGGGAAGACAGAGTGGAGAACGAGACCCTGGTTTCTGTCCTGGGAGACTGGAGTCAGCTGAGTCATCAGCAAGATAGAACTCAGCATGACTACTGGGTTGGGGAGGAAGATGGGCAGTTAAACATTGGCCGTACTGAGCAGATCGATCCTAGGGGACATCCTGTGGGATGTGTCCAGGTGAGAAGTTGAAAAGTGAGACATCCAGGTCACTCGCCTGAGAGACTAACTTGTAACTGGGTTTTCATCCTCCGTGCCTGTGTCCTCAATCTTCACTGCTGGCCCTACCGCTCTCTTCCTGCATAAGCTCATTCTAAGTGAAGAGACTAGAGAGTCTCTCTCTCTGGCCAGATCAGGGGCAGTGGGCAGACTGGTCCCTCGTAAGAGGCTGGAGGTAGACCAGGGCAGTTTTATCCCAGAGATCTTCTGATGAGAACAGGGAGTTCCCATCCTGGACATTTGGGCCCAGGGGGGAATGACTTCATGCCTGGCTATGATTGGTGTGTGCAGAATTCTCACCACCAACTCATCCTCCTGCCTGGCCTCAGGCTCCCTTGATCCATTGGGTCTCTCTAGCACTGGGGTCTGGGGTTCAGCAACCTGCCCCCTGCCCTCCCCACATGTTTGCTTTTTCTCAGGATGGTGCTTACGTGAAGAAGGTGAGGGAGAGGCAGAGGAGCAGGGTCTTGACAACAGCTGCCCCAATAGCCACCAGAACATCTGTCATGTGCCCTGGTGTCTCTGTGGGAGAGTGAGTTGAGAACTGAGTCACATCCCACACCACGATCCTGTGTCCTCCTGCTCCCAATAGGACTGGACATTTGTTCTCCAGGCCACTCCTGCATCACTGGATGTGGACGACTTATGCCCAGGCCTCAACCCACCATGCCCTAACAACCAGCAGATGGACAGAGGGCTCTGGGCCATGTGGGCATTCAGACCTAATAGATGAGTCTGAGCCCAGGGCAGGACTCACCCCTGAGCCTCAGGGGGTTGTTTTCTCACCCCCAAGATGAGCTGGAGATCACGGGAGTGTCAAGTGTGAGGCCTCTTGATGCTCACTTGGCCAGGAAAGGCTAAGAGAGATGTGTTGTGAGCCCAGGGGGTGCTGAGCTCAGCAGGTGAATCTTTCCTCATCCATTACATGTATCTGAGGCAGCTCCAGGACCCCAGGTTTTGAGGGCTGCGAGGGACTCAGAGCCGAGCTCAACCTAGTGGAGGGATTGCTCTTGGTGTCACAGACTAAATGCAGAGGCTGACCCTCCAAGACAGGCAGTGACAATCTAATCCCTATGATGGTGGATGCTGGAGAGAGGAGAGACTGAGATTCAGAGAGACAAAGATTGTTATGGATTGATTTGTGTTCCCCAAAAAAGATATGTGTAAGTCTTAATCCCCACTACCTGTGAATCTGACCTTGTTTGGATATAGGGTCTTTAAAGATATTATCAATTAAGTTTACTTGAGGTCATACTGGAGTAGGGTGGGTCCTAATCCAATACAAGTGGTGTCCTTATTAAAGAGGAGAAGAGACACAGAGACAAAAACAGAGGGAGAAGGCCATGTGAAGATGGAGACAGAGATGGGAGTGGTGCATCTGCAAGCCGAGGAACACCAAGAATTTCCAGCCATCATCAGAAGCTAAGAGAGAGGCAAGGAACAAAGTCTCCTTCAGAGCCCTCAGAAGGAATCAACATGACTGACACTGTGATTTCTTTCACAGATTCCCTGGGTCAACTTTTCGGTTAACAGCTGAGCCCTTAACCATTGTGCCACTAGGGTTCCTTTCTTTATACTTATCACGTTAAAAAGTAGATGGGAAAAAAAGAGAATGCATTGAGTTATCCTTTTTGTGTACTTTTCCATGTATTTCTTATATTCAAAAAACATTTTAAGAAAAACATTTCAAACCCACCCAGCAACACCATGGAAGAAAGGCCTGGCAATCTCCTTCCATAAAGATTACAGCCAAGAAAACCCTGTCTTAGTTATCTAGTGCTACTATAACAGAAATACCACACGTGGGTGGCTTTAATAAACAGAAATTTATTTTCTCACAGTTTAGGAATCTAAAAGTCCAAATTTACAGTGTTTGCTTTAAGGGAAGGCTTTCTCTGTCAGCTCTGAGGGAAGGTCCTTGTCTCTTTTTGAGCTTCTGCTCCTGGGCAGTCTTCATGTGGCTTGGCATCTCTCTTCCCGCATCTTTGCTTTGCTACCTTGTTTAACATATCTCAAAAGAGATTGACTCAAGATACACCCTACACTAATCCTGCCTCATCAACATAACAAAGGCCAACCCATTCCCAAATGGTATTATAACCACAGACATAGATGTCAGGATTTACAACACACATCTTTGGGGGACCAAATTCAATCCATAACAACCCTACTCTCACATGAGGTCGTCATGAGTCAGAATCGACTCAATGGCAATGAGTTTGGAGGGGTTTTTTGGTATTGGTTTTTGTAGCTTCTGTGTAGGTAACTTTAGATTTCCTATGCACTCAATTATGTCTGTGAATAAAGGCAGTTTTACTTCTTTTATGATACAAATATTTCTTATTTCTATTTATTTTGTATGTATTACACTGAGAAGTATCTACAACATATTGTTTAATAGAAGTGAAGAGAGCAGAGACCCTGGGAGAAGACTGAGACAGCTCAGCCAGAGAGGGAGAAGGAGAACCAAGAGTAATGTGCTTTGGGAGAAGAGAAGACAGAGGAGACTGAGAGGTGAATAGTCTATTGGCAATGATTTGGTGAGAGTTGTGTGAGAAGAGGGATAAGGAACAGAAGCCTTGTTTGAGTTCTCAGAATACAGCTCTACCCCCAGCCTTCCTGTTTTAATTACCTAGCACTGCTGTAACAGAAGTACCACAGGTAGGTAGCTATGAAGAACAGAATTTTATTTTCTCACAGTTATGGAGGCTCAAAATCCAAATCAGGGTCTTGGCTGTGTCAGTTCCTGCTGTGGACCTCTCGTCTAGTTTCTGGTGACTGCTGTCAATCCTTGGCATTCCTTGGAGTTCCTAGATGTTCCTTGACATTCCTTGCCATCTGCCTTCCCACATGTGTGTCTCTGTGTCTGTTCTGCTCTTTTTTAAACTCAGAAGTGATGAAGTTGAAGACCCACCCTACTCTGGTGTGACCTCATTAACATGACAAAAGGAGAATCCAATTTCAAACAGGATCACATCCACAGGCACAAAGGCCATGACATCAATTCATATTTAGGGGGTACTCAAACCCATAACACTTCCCATCCACTACAACTATAGATCCAGAGAGAACAGGTTCTTTCCTGTCTATGCAGTATACCCAGGTAATGCTGATGGTCAGGAACTGTGGAGCATCTGGGATAGAAAGATGTAGTATTTCCTATGGCCACAACAGCTCTGGGGAAGATCACTTGGCACGTAGGTTGGTACTATGGTCTGGGTACTATGGGATTATTATTGGGGAATCTTAGGTTGAAGGAGCAGCCACAATATAGGAGAAATTGTGTGGCAACCCCAATTCTTGAGTCTATGGCATGGTGCAAATGACATTCTCAGGATGATTAGATTTTAGAGTCTCTGGGGCTCTGTTTGTCTGGATCAGGAATAGGGGAAGAGATACAGAATGCCTGTGCATGCCCCCGGAAGCTACATCTTCTCCAGCCCTTGAGGTGGCTCCTCCCTTTGTCCCCAGAATCCCGTGTCTCCCCTTCACTTTGAATGAGGCAGAATTATTATCCCTGAGGACAATAATTTCTATAATTGGAATATTACTGTATATACTCTTGTGTCTGGCTTCTGGTGATCAACATTTTATTTCTAAGATTCATCTATGTTGTTGTGTGTATGAACAATTTGCTAATTCTTAATGCTGTGAAGTATTCCTAATAAGTATGTATGTATGTATGTATATAATAGATAAGATAGATAGATAGACATACAGATAGGTAGGTAGGTAGGTAGATAGGTAGATAGATAGATACTGACATATTTTTGACAGACATTTGGGTTATTTCTAGTTTCAGGCTTTCATGAAGAGAACTACTATAAAGATTTTTTTTTGTCTATTTAGTATTTCCCTCCCCAACCCCTCCCATTCTTCATAACTAACAAAGATTGTTTCTTTTTGTTTGTAAACTTTTTCATGAGTTTTTACAGTAGAGGTCTCATACAATATTTGTACTTTTGTGATTGACTTATTTCACTCAGCATAATGTCCTCTAGTTTCATCCATGTTATGAGATGCTTCACAGATTCATCATTGTTCTTTGTCATTGCTTAATACTCCATTGTGTCTATGTACCATAGGTTGTTTATCCA
>NW_004444023.1:6519586-6521016 GCF_000243295.1 Trichechus manatus latirostris
GTGTTGGTTTGGGTAGGTAGTGTGTTTCTAGAAATTTATCCATTTCCTCTAGGTTTTCAAATTTGTTGGAGTATAGTTTTTGATAATACTCTGTTACGATCCTTTTTATTTCAGTTGGATCTGTTGTAATGTCCCCCATTTCATTTCTTATTTGGGTTATTTGTGTCCTCTCCTGTTTTTCTTTTGTCAGTCTGGCCAGTGTTTTGTTGATCTTGTCGATCGTTTCAAAGAACCAACTTTTGGTTTTGTGGATTCTTTTTATTCTCTATTTCATTTATTTCTGCTCTGATCTTTATTATCTCCTTTCTTCTAGTGCCTATGGGCTTTTTTTTGCTGTTCTCTTTCCATTTGTTCGAGTTCTGTAGTTAATGTTTTGGTTTTGTCCCTTTCTTCTTTTTTGACGTGTGCTTCTATTGCTATAACTTGTCCTTTGAGGACTGTCTTTGCTGTGTCCCAGAGGTTTTGGTGTGATGTGTTTTCATTCTTGTTTGATTCTAGGAACTTTTTGATTCCATCTCTGATTTCTTCTATTACCCAGTGGTTTGTAAGCAGGGTGTTATTCAGTTTCAATGCAATTGATTTTTTTTCCTTTCTCTTCCTGTTGTTAATTTCTATCTTGATGTCATTGTGGTCAGAGAAGATACTGTTTTATCTCAACGTTTTAGATCTTGTTGAGGATTGCTCTGTGGCTTAAGATATGGTCTATTCTGGAGAACGTTCCATGGGCATGGAAAAGAATGTGCACCTTGCAACAGCTGGATGGAGTGTTCTATACATAGGTCTATGAGGTCAAGTTGGCTGACTGTGCCCTTTTGGTTTTCTGTATCTTTGTTCAGTTTCTTTCTAGATATTCTGTCCTTTACCAAGAGTCGTGTGTTGAAGCCTCCTAGTATTACTGTGGAACTCTCAATGTCTCTTTTCAGTGCTGTTAGAGTTTATGTATTTTGGAGCCCTGTCATCTGTTGCGTAGATGTTTATTATGGTTATGTCTTCATGATGGATTGTACAATTAATCATTATATAGTGTCTTTCTTTGTCTTTTATGATGGATTTTGTTTTGAAGTCTATTTTATCTGAGATTAGTATTGCCACTCCTGCTCTTTTTTGGTGGCTGTTTACTTGATATATTTTTTCCACCCTTTGATTTTTAATAAATGTACATCTTTGTTTCTAAGGTGTGTCTCTTGTAGACAGCATATTGATGGATCCTTTTTTTATCCATTCTGTCACTCTCTATTTATGGGTGCATTTAGGCTATTTACATTCAGTGTAATTATTGATAGGTATGAGTTTATTGCTGTCATTTTGTTGTGCTTTTTTTGGGGGGGAGGCGAGAGTTTCTTTGTTCGTCTTACTCTCCTGTGCTGAATTCCTTTTGTTTGTGTTTTTTTCCATTTCTTTTGTTTTTGTAGGTTTTGTTTTTACTGAGA
>NW_004444023.1:6521214-6531064 GCF_000243295.1 Trichechus manatus latirostris
TGGTATGATCTTGCATCCTCGATTCAGCCTGTGGTCTGATGTTGTTCGTTCTCAGATCACAGGACTCCCTTTAATAATTCTTGTAAGTTTGGTTTGGTTAATAGTCCCTTAATTTCTGTTTATCTAGAAATGTCCTAATTTCACCATCATATTTGAATGAGAGTTTTGCAGGATATATTATTCTTGGCTGGCAATTTTTTTCTTTCAGGGTTTTATATATGCATCCCATTTCCTTCTCACCTGCATGGCTTCTGCCAAATAATCCGAGCTTAGTCTTATTGGTTCTCTTCTCTATGTGACTTTTTGTTTTTCTCGAGCTGCTCTCAGGAGTCTTTCTTTGTCTTTGGTTTTAACGAATGTGATTATGATATACTTTGGTGATTTTCTTTTGGGGTCTATCCTATATGGGGTTCTTGGATGGCCAGCTTTTCATCCTTCTTGATATTAGGGAAGTTTTCTGTCAGCAGTTCTTCAGTGTTTTCTGTTTCATCCCCGTGTTCTGGAACTCTGATCACTCACAAAATTTTGCTTTTGATTCTGTGCCACATAATTCTGAAGGTTTCTTCGTTTTTCTTTGTTCTTTTTTTCTGATTTTTCCTCAGAGTTGTATCCAAGTGTTTGTCTTCAATTTCACTGTTCCTGTCTTCCATCATCTCAGACCTGCTCCTCAGCCCTTCTATGACACTGTCCATTTCTGAAATCTTGTTGTTTATCTTTTGGATTTCTAATTGTTGTTTTTGTATGTTTTTTCTAGTTGTGAATTTATTTTAGCATTTTGTTCCTGTATTATTTTCCTTAATTCTTCCATTTTTTTGTCTGTATTTTCCATGAATTTGTTTATTTTTTCCTCATTTTTGTCTGCAGTTTGCTTCAATTCTTGGATAGCTCTGAATATTAGATATATGAATTCCCTATCAGGTAGTTCTAGAGCCTTTTCTTCTACTGGAAAGTCATCTGGTGTTTTATTTTGGTTGCCTACTGGAACCATCCTGTCCTGTTTTTGTATATGTTTGGATATTGTCTGCTGTCTTTGGAACGTTCAGTAGTTATTTTCCTAGTTTATTGATTGTAGATTTGTTTGCTTCGTCCTGGTTTTTTGTTTTATTTGGTTATATCTGAGCAGGCGGGATGTGAGTTCTTTGCTGTTTGCTCATCTGCAGGCACGATACTTTTCCCCTCCTTCTCCAATGGGTAGGGTCAGTTGCTCAGGTATGGTACAGTAGGGCAGGTCCAGCTGAAGGGGAGTAGCTGGGATGGGTTGTTTGTGGCATATACTAGGCCCAACAGGGTGGGCTGGTAATTGGTGCAGGACAGGTTCCTGTAGGCCATGCCTGTGCTGGTTTGGGGTGTGTTGTTCAGTGCATGGTGCAGGTAGGCAGGAAGTAGGGTGTAGAATGTGATGTGTGGAGCTAAGATGGGTATGGGAAAGAGGAGAGAGGAACAGGAGCCAAAAACTTACAAGCAAACAAACAAACAAAAAAAGAGTGCTAAGGGTGTTTGCCATTGGAGTGGAGAGTTGAGAAACTGAGAAATGGAGAAAGACAAAAATAAAAAGGGTAAGAGAAAAAAAGAATAAATAAAAATCAGGAAAAAAAGAAGATAAGCCCCCAGGGATCCCACTGGTGCAGCTGCGAGGACTGGGGAAATTGCTCCCAGGCCGTGAAGTACAGCCTGGCTAGAAGGGGTAGAGGTGTCACACAGTGCCAGGTTTTCAGGTGACAGGAAGGGAAGATAAATACAGAGAGAGGAGAAACTGAGACATGAAGAAAGACAAAAGGGAAAAAGAGAGAAAAGATAACAAAGAAACAAAAAATAGAAAAATTCGCCCCCAAGAAAACAAGAAAAAGAAATGCCCCCAGGGATCCCACTGCACGTCTGTGCAGAGTAAGGGAGTAGCTCCCAAGCCATGAAGTACTGCTTGGCTAGAAGGGGCTCCCAAGCTGAGAAAAGAAAAAGAAAACAAATAAACAAAACAAAACAAAGCCCCCAGGGATCCCACCAGTGTGGCAGCATGGGCCAGGAAGCAGTTTCACAGTTGAGCGGTGTTTTTCAGCCTTTCAGGAAGAAGCAAAGATGGCACATGAAGCCAGTTATTTGACAGAAAGTAGGGGGAGTTGGTGAGAGGTATGGAAGAAATCAAAAGAAGCGGGAAAAAGCAACACCAGCAGCCAACAAATGGCACTCGGGGAGCTGGCCAGTGCAGGCGGGTGGAATCCAAGTGGCACTGTGGCCACAGGAAGCAGAGGAGACCGAGTGGAGGTGAAGAAGGGTAGGGGGTGGGAAAGCATATATCGCTGGTCACTGGTTGTTCTATCTCCTGCTGGAAGCTCCATGAAGCTACTTTCTCGTACCCCCTGTTCACCGATCTCTGATGGGAGTCCAAGATGTCGGATCTGTGCTGCGTTAGCTGATAGGGGACCTCTGTATGTATGTCTCCTTGCTGTCTGTTCTCTGTCAGTTTCTTATTCCATTCGGTGCTTGGCTGAGTTCTTTATCTTTTCATTTGAGGCTTAGGGTTTCAGACTGACGTTTGTCTCTGTTTGGCTTAGTTTTTCGGATCTTTGCTGTGGAGAGATGGCACGGTGCTTCTGTCTATAGCACCATGTTGCCTGGAATTCCTTGCTATAAAAATCTTGTATTTGGTTTTTGATGCCCATATATATGCATTTCTGTTACAAAATATGTAGGAATAGAATTACTTAGTAAAGTTTTCCAAATAGCTTTCCAAGGTGGTTGTGAAAAGTTATATTCCTATCCTCAGGATATTGTTGTTTTAGTCATCTATTGTTACATAACAAACCACTCCGAAACTTAGAAGCTTAAAACAGGAATATGCTATCATCTTTCATAGTACTTTGAGTTGACTGGGCTTAGCTGGGTGATTGTCACTTGAGGTCTTAAGATAGCAGCTGGGGATAAATCAGCTGGGCTAGGTGTTCAATATAGCCTACTCAAATAGCTGGCAGTTAATGCTCACTATCAGCTGGGAGCTCAGCTAGAATTTCACCAGTGAGGCTACAGATGGCCTCTTTGTGTATCTTGGGCTCCTCTCAGCATAGTAGCTAGGTTATGAGAGGGAGCACATCAAAAGAGTGAGGATTCCAAGACACCCAGGCAAAAGCTTCAAAGCTTGTTATGACCTAACTTTGGATGTTACACAGTGTCACTATCCTCACTCTGTGGGGTTTTCTTCTCTTTTATGTCTTTTAATTTGCATAAAACTTTCTTTTGTAGATTCCTCAGAATTTTCTGCAACCGTAATCATGTCGCCTGCAAATAAAGTTCTAATTCTTTTTTCTAAACTGACCGCCTTTTATTTCTCTTTCTTATGCATTTCGCTGTAAATGAGAGTAAAATATTAAACAGAAGCAATGAGAACAGATATTCTTGCCTTGATCCCATCCTTGGGGGAGAGTTTTCAATATTTCACCATTAATTATGATGCTAGAAGCAGGTTTTCATAGATTCCCTTAATCGGATTGAAGAAGCTCTCTTCTAGTTCTAATTTGCTGAATTTTTAAAAAATCGTAAAAGTCTACTAACTTTTTAAATGCTTTTTTTAAAAAATAAATGTCTACTTTTTTCAAATTCATCTTCTGCAGTAATTGACAGGCATATATGATTTTTTCTTTTATAACGTTAATGTGGCAAATGATATTGATTTTTGAATGTTAAACCCCACTTGGTCATGAGGTATCGTAAATATTATACATGTTGAATTAAATTTACTTATATTTCAGTAAGAATTTTTCTATGTTCATGAAGAGTATTGGTCTGCAATTTTCTTTTCTTGTAATGTCCTGGTCAGGTTTTTGTATCAGTCTTACACTTTGCCTCATGAAATGAGGTTCCTGCCTCCTTTATGTACTAAGAAGTTTTGGGAAAGTTTGGCATTATTTCTTCCTTAAGTGTTTCATATAATTCCACATGCAATGACATCATGATTAATTAAATTATCACCTGTGGTTGATTGTGATGAAGAGACTATGAAGCAAGTACCCTGAAGGACAAAGTGACTACTGTTATTCATTGCTATGGTGGCAATAATGACTACAAAGACTAAGTGGTGTACTGTCTGATTCTAACTGTACTGGAAAAAATAGACACAAAGCAAATTATAAGCTCAGGTCTTATCTCTTAGGTCACATCATAGTCAAAAACTACATAATTTGGATTTTTGAGGGGCTATATACTATATTTGATCAGCTGCTCTATTTACCAAATACACCCTTAAGGCTTTAAGTTTTGAGTTAATTGCAGTGCAAAGGAACGCTCTGAAACAAGTCGAGGCTGCAGTGTAAGAAATTTTACAACTTGGGGTTTATAACTCAGAATATCAAATTATATACTTGAAGTGTCTGTGACAATTAAGAACGCTATATGCAATCTCTGGCAAGCCCCACAGTGCAGAACTCTAGGATTTTTGTTTAAAAGTTACGTTCTGTTTTTTTTAAATAAAAAAGAACACAGTGGTCCTTTTGGAAAAAGTTCCTGACCTATTATTGGACTCTGGTAGAGACTAAATGCCTGGCCATAGGATATCAAATGAATATACGACCTGAACTGCCCATCACGAATTAGGCATTACATGACTCACCGAGCCAAAAGGTTGGGCATGTACAACAGAAATCCATTATCAAGTGAAATGTATATATGACACTAGGCTTCAGCAGTTCAGAAAGCACAAATAAGTTGCATGAATAGGTGGCACAGATTCCTATACCACCTGTTCTTGGTGTACTGCCCTATTTATAAGAAATAACACCTACAATCTCATGGATAGTTCTTTATGAACAGTGTCTGAGGAGGAAACCATTACATCTTGGTTTGCAAATGGTTCCTCACAATATGCTGGCACAGTTGGAAGTGGACTGTTACAAACTTAAGCACAGTAAACCTGAAAGGCAGTGCTGAAGGGAAATTATCCGAGTGGCAGAATTTCATCAGTACATTTAGTTGTTCTTTTCTTCTGAACTCAGAGATGGCCAGAAATACAGATCCACACTGAATCATGGCTAAAGATTTGGGTAACATATTTTTCCATTTCATAAAAATTTCAAATTTATGGAAGTGAATTGTAAAAATGGCATGGTGGCAGCATCTGACTTCTTCTAACTTCACAAGGGGGAAGGACAATCAAGGTCAACAACAAAGGCCGATTCCTATGAGGCAGAGGTCAGACATGCCTCCTCTCTCCACCATCCTTACCGATTCTGACACCAACCATCCCTCCCATGGCACTTTCTACTTCTCTACTGAATTCAATAATTCATTGCAATGGCCACACAGAACTCACAGACAGTACTCACAATTACGGATTATTAGGGATAAGGATACAGTTCTTCCATTAGCACAGCCTCTTCTCAGCTGTGCCCACAGGCATGCCTCTCTCTGGCCCGTTGACTTCTGCCTTGCTCGGACAAGTGTTACAAAGCTCTTTTAGCTCTGCTGAGAGGTGCCCTGAGGCACCCCACTCCACCAGTAAGCCTCGGCTGGAAGATGCTCAGCTCTAGCTTCATGGTTCATCAAACCTAGCTCCACCAGTGTCCAGAGACACCCTACCCCTCCAGCAAGCTTCTTGCCAAAGGTCACCCAACTTTCTTGCCCCATGGACTGGGAAGCCCACCGCACAATCTCCTGTCAGTCTCCTGCCAGTCTCCTGGTTCTACTGCCTCTGCTACTGCCATTTCTCTGCCACTGCTTTTCACTGTCTTGCCATCTTCAGTGTTACAGCTCTCTCTCTCTCTCTTTCTCTGTCTCCTGGTTCCAGGAGCGTCTTAGTACAGGGATCCCAGGTCCAAAGAGCACATTCCACTCCTGGCTGTTCTTCCTTGGTGGTAGTGAGATCCTCTCTTTCCCACCTCTGGGATGGCTCACCTTAAGCCTAGCAAGATGGTAAAACTGACCAATTCCTTTGTTAGGGTTCCATAGACCTTATTTGCATGGTCCCACCCAATCATTTGGGTGGGAGTTACAAGACTATGGCAAGAAAGGTCATATAAAAGCAATCCATCTCACCACATGAATAGTTTTTTTTTTAATATCTTTATTTCACCTTGAGTCTTAAAATATTTTCATTGAGTATTATCTAAGCTAACATTTATTTCTCTCAGGACATTAAAGATAACTTTCCATTGTATTCAGACTTCAATATTGCTACTGATAAATCAGCTGTCAGTCTAACTGTGGTCTTCTCTATATAATCTGCCCCCACCTCCCCAGCTACTCTTAAGAATTTCCCTTAGTCATTGTATTTCATTGGTGTTCTTCAGTTTCACTGAAGGAAAAGAAGCTAGGAGATCTAAAAGGAAACTGCTGGAATTGATATGGAATATGGGTGACTGGTGAGAAATGAGATTGGAGAGGTCTCCATGGACAAGGTCATGTAGTCTTGAATAGAAAGATGAAGGACAGGAACTTTATTTGGATGAATCATGTAAGAGTTTTGAGATGGGAGTGACACAGACAGCTGGTGCTATGACCTCTAGGACTTCTTCCTCCAAGACTTAGGAAAAATTGTCAGCATAAACTTTCTGTTCAGGGAAGAAAAAACTAGCATTCACTGACCACATGCTTTGTGTCAGGACTTTTGTGAGCTGTTTTATACATACTCTTTCATTGATCTTTCACAATAACCTGGTTACCTGTTGTCATCAAGCTGATTCCAACTCATGGTGACACCATGTGTGCAGAATAAAACTGCACTCCATGGAAGCAGATAGCCAGGTCTTTCTTGCGAGGTGCCTCTGAGTGGGTTTGAATCACTAACCTTTTGGTTAGTAGTCAAACACTTAATCATTTGCGCCATCCAGGGACTCCATATAACCTGGTTATATAGAACTTATTTTCCTGCTTTACAGAGCAGTAAAGTGAGGCATAGAGATATAAAGTGACTTGCTCAATAAGTGAGATAGATAGATTTGAACTCAGGCCTCTTGGACAGAAATCCACATATGCCAGAGCATTCATACAATCCATCACCGAGAAGTCCATTAATTTTTAAAGAATCAAAACCTCAGAGAGACCACGTACTTTCCACTCAAGGCTGTGGCTTTGAGCAGTTCCTCATTCGTATGCCTGTATCTCTGAGTATTCCGTGTTGATGTCCTCCTGTTCCTGCAGCTTCAGCTTGTTGAAGTTAATGAATGCATAGTAGGGCTCTTGTTCCTCTCTTGAGGTAGGGCCATCCCCAGCAGGGGCAGGGTGGTCTGAAGGGGTGCCTTTCTGGAGCTGGTGCTGGTGCCCCAGAGCAGAAGGAAGAGAACGGATTCAGATCAGGGCAGTAGGGTCTAGGATAAAGTAGCCAAGGACCAGAAAGAAATTGGGACTGATGAAACTTTTGTTATTTATCCATTCATTTATTCAAAAATACCTAATAATTCAGATTGGCCAGCCTCTAGTGAGTGTTTATACTAATCACATTATGTTCTCAAAAAATGCTGTAGAGAGGATAGTCTTATCGTATTCATCTTACAAATAAAAAACTGAGGCTAAGAGAGTTTATATACGTTGCTTGAAGACATACACACACATATATAAATGCACCACTGAGTCAAGGGTCAAAACCAGTTCTTTCCAACTACAGGGGCTGCCGTCTTATTAATTGTCTGGTAGTGTGCTCAGTGTTGGATGTAGAGTGATGATGAAAGCCGATACAGTCCCTGTTATTGTGCAGCTGATGTCTTTCTAGGAGAGACAGTTATTAAATAAATAGAAAATAAATGCATTTCAAGTTGTAAGTTTGTGATGGGAGATATTTTGAAATATAAATCAGGGGTAGAGATGGCATAACTGGTTTCTGGACAGGTACTAGAAGACAGACAGAGACCAGGTCCTGCAGTAAAGGTGATAACCAGACACCCTCTTCTATATTTGCCCATCCCTTAGTACCTTACAGAAGAATGGATAGAAACTCTGGAGAAAGAGCTCCAGAAAATCTGCATTGTGATTCCTCTTGAATCTTTGGCTGAATATTCAGCTGCACATGCATACAATGAGATGCCATAAGTTTGAGAAAAAGAATTCTATTTGAGAAAGAATAATTATGAGGATGCAGTTGGAATCAACTCGATGGCAATGGGGTTTTTGAGTTTAGAGTAAAGGCTAATCTAAACTCCCCCAACAAAGCTTTTATTAAAAGCTTTGAATGGGGGAGGCGGAGCCAAGATGGTAGAGTAGTCAGATGCTTCTGGTGGTCCCTCTTACAACAAAGACCAGAAAAAAACAAGTGAACCGATTATATATGACAATCTAGGAGCCCTGAACATCAAAGGCAAAGTTGAGGAATCAGACTGAGTGGCAGACAGAGAGAGAAAGATGGTTTGGAAATAGTGAGGAGTTGCCAGACCTTACCCGGCAGGAGCCGGCACCCTTCAGGATGGATCGGCTGGTGAGCGCAATGAGGCAAGCAGTGGTGCTCAGGAGGTGTTGTCCCCATCGGGACAGATCTAGTGGTAGAGAGTCTACTCCAGCCTCCAGAACCAGTGAAAAGCAGCACTCAATTGGCAAAAGATAGTACAAGTGTCTGACCTACCACATGGATCAAAAAACACCCCCTTTGGGAAAAACACTCTCCCATTTACCTGCCCCCTCCCTGCTCTGCACCGGTGCCGGGCTGGCTTCAGCGATTGCCAAGTCTCCTGGCCTGGAAGTAGGACCCGTCACACACCCTGAACCATTCTGTTGGCCTTGGACAGGGAGCAAATTAACAAACAGGAAAAAATAATCTGCCAGCTCCCCTAAGCCGGGAACTCAGGGTAAGCACAGCTCCTTTGCCTAGGTACAGGCATAAGGGGTCCACAGACTTTGAATGTCTTTCACTCCTGCATAGACCTGTGTGGGCCGATTTTAACTGCGTAGGCCCTCATTACTACAGTACAACAGAGTATATACCTGAAGCCTAACTTCAACTGCATCGGCTATATGGTAAAGTGGCAGGTTTGTGACATTTGATGCTGCTTTGCCCATTAAGCAGGAGCTTCACCTACCCACATCAGGGGCCTGAGGACTGGTGTTTCCACCCACGCCACCTAGCCACCCACAACAGGGGTCCAAGAATAAGTGGTGCCTCCCAGTCCTTACAGCCAATAGCAGTGGGTGCTTATAGTCTGGCTGCAAAACTCACCCATCTATGTGCTCTAGGGAACAGGGACACACTTTCCTCCCAGACACACAGGGGCAGCCATCAGCCGCTAGCTTGCTCAGCAAGTGACCCCCTACTGCAGCCAGATACCTGTGCCTACACTAATCATTCCTCACTGTCTAGGACTGTAGGTGAGAGCCTATACCACGCATTTGGTGACCGACTACCTGGACACCTAAGCTGAATCCATACAAGAGAAGTAAACAGACTCCTGGGCTCAGATACCTAGTAACAGATCTAACCACTGGGTGACAGGACGTGAGAGCTTCAAAGGTGCCAATAATCAAACTAGCTCACATGAGCAGCAATTTGGGCATATCAAAACAAAACAAAATAAGAAGCTAGGACACAGTAAGCAAACATAAAATAAATAAATATAATAACTTATTGATGGCTCAGAGACAACAGTCCATATCAAATCACATGAAGAGGCAGGCCATGCTGGCTTCCACAAACTCCCAAAACAAAGAATCAGAAATTTTCTGGAGGTAAAGAACTTCTTGGAATTACCAGAAGTAGAATAAAAAAGAATAATATACAGAACTCTTCAAGATATCGGGAAGATAAGTCAAAATGCAGAACAAGCCAAGGAACACACAGACAAAGCAACAAAGGAACTTAAGACTAGAGAAGAGCATAATGACAAATTTAACAGGCTGCAAGAATCCATAGACAGACAGCAATCAGAAATCCAGAAGGTTAACAATA
>NW_004444023.1:6549513-6573027 GCF_000243295.1 Trichechus manatus latirostris
CCACTGGTCTCATCCCTTCGGGAGCAAGGGAGAATGAAGAGAACAGGATACAAGGGAAAGATTAGTCCAAAGGACTAATAGACCACAACTACCATGGCCTCCACCAGACTGAGTCCAGTACAACTAGATGATGCCTCGCTACCACCACTGACTGCTCTGACAGGGATCACAGTAGATAGTCCCAGACAGAGCTGGATAAAGATGTAGAACAAAATTCTAACTCATAAAAAGATCAGAATTACTGGCCTAACAGAGACTGGAGAAACTCCAAGAGTATGGTCCCCAGACATCCTTTTAGCTCAGTAATGAAGTCACTCCGGAGGTTCACCTTTTAGCCAAAGATTAGACAGACCCATAGGACAAAATGAGACTACAGGGGCACACCAGCCCAGGGGTAAGGACTAGAAGGCAAGAGAGGACAGGAAAGCTGTAATAGGGAACCCAAGGTCGAGAAGGGAGAGTCTGACATGTCATGGGGTTGTTCACCAATGTCATAAAACAATATATGTACTGACTGTTTAATGAGAAGGTAGTTTGTTCTATAAACCTTCATCCAAAGTACAATAAAAAAAAGAAACAAAATCACTCAACATAAAAGATTTAATAAATATGACTATACCAAAATTAAAGACTTAGGTTCAGCAGCTCATCCTGAGAAAAGCAGAACGACAAGCTACACACTGGAAAAAATTATTCATAATACACATAACTAACATAAGCTAGTATTAAAAATATATACTTACTTTCTACAGATTAGTAAGGAAAGGACAAACTACCAAGAGAAAAAATGGGCATAGCAGTGAATAGGCATTTCATAGAAGAGGTAAATATTTATGTATTCTTGACTCCAAAAAAAAAAAAATACATAAATAAATGCAAAACATTTTGTAATCAGGGAAGTGTAAACGAAGACCTCAACGAGAAACTGTGCTATCCCAATTTTATTAGCAAAAATGAGAAGTCTGTGGAAATCAAGTGTTGGAAATGATGTGAATCAACAAAATTCCTTAGACATAGTTGTTGGGAATGTACATTGGTCCACCACTTTGGAAAACCATTGGGCATTACCTTGCTAAGATGGACGTTTTTTACTGTGACCTAGCAATTCAATTCTTAGGTATACAACCAAGAAATTCTTGCATACAAACACACTGAGACATGAAATGAAAATGTTCATAACAGCCACACCTGGAAGTCATCTAAACTATCATGAACAGGAGACCAGATAAACTGTATTGTAATAGCATGATATATTTATTATATGGCAGTAAAAATTAATGAACTACATCTACATATAACAATGTGGATGGATCTTAATAACGTAACCTCGAGTGGAAAAATCAAGTCCCAAAAGACTACATTGAGCATAATGCCCTTTTTAGAAAGTCCCAGAATAAGCAAATGTAATCAATATATTGCTGGGGGGTGGGGGGAGGGGGTTGAAAAGAGGTAACAGCTAAGGAATGATAAACAGAATTCAAGATAGAGGTTACTCAGAATGGAGATAGCTAGAGGGTTGGGAGGAGCAGAAACACACAGGTAGATGTAAGCTATTATCAGCATTCTCATTCTTGGATTGAGTAATGGGTTAATGGTTTATATTACAAAGAAAGAAAATAGAAGAGGTCCATGAGTAGATCAATCATGACAGAATATCATGAACGAAGCATCACTGCTGATTTAATGACTGATGTAATTGACCTGAGATGAATTAAATATACACATGTACCTATGAGCAGGGGCCCCAGTGGCGCAGTGGTTAAGAGTTCGGCTGCTAACTAAAAGGTCGACAGTTCAAATCCACCAGCCGCTCCTTGGAAACTCTAGGTGGCAGTTCTACTTTGTCTTATAGGGTCGCTATGAGTCAGAATCGACTTAATAGCAATGGGTGTTTCTTCATCTATGCGGAGAAACCCTGGTGCCGAAATGGTTCAGTTCTCAGCTGCTAACTGAAAGGCTGAAGGTTCAAACCCACCCAGCGGCTCTGCAGGAGAAAGATCTGGCAATCTGCTCCCATAAAGATTAGCACCTAGAAAACCTATGGGGAAAACTCTACCCTGTCACGTCGGGTCGCTATGAGTTGAAATCGACTCGATAGCATTCTACAATAACAACACATATGACAGGTGATGGGAACAGAGTGCATTGAGTGAGACCAAAAGAGGCCTGCATGAGATCTGGCCTTTGCTCTTGGGAGACCCCAGTGTGATGGGGGACAGGCCTATGTTTGCAATTATGACATGGTGAACCTCACAAAACAGGGATGTACCCTGTGCTGTAGGCACACAGAGGAGAGGGTAACAGCCTCTTGCTGGGAAGAGGTTGGCCACGGTTTACACAGGGAAAGGATAACATTTCATTTGCATCTTGAATAATGAGCATGATTTTTGCCAGTAGAACTAGTGACCTAGTTCGTGGCAAATCCAGAGGAGGAGACAATGTCACTGAAGAGCCAGAACTGTTTAGGAAAATTAAGAACAGTGAGGTGGAGCACAACGCAAAGTCACAGAGGGGAGGAAACAGATTGAAGAGGGCACGATACCATACCAAAGCATTTGGCGTCTTCTCCAACAATAGGGAGCTAGCAGAGACATCTAAACCATCCAAATTATGGAGGGACTAGACAATAATTATTTCTGAAAGATCCTCCCAGTGGCCTGTGTTGAGAAGAGATGGAGGCAAGAACGTGAGGTGGGCTCAGGGATCCAAGAGAGAGATGATGAAACCTCGGTGAGCATAGGAGTAAGATAAGGCAAAGGAGACCAGTCCGACTTCTATCTGGAAAGAAGGATAGACAGGATTCATAATTTATAGACTCCAAGGAATGAGAGTAAAATGAAAACAACTCCCAGGTCTCCACATGTGGGACTCTCGGGTGGAGAATGCTAAGTGTTGAATGCTAATAGAGAAGGGCCTAAGAGTGGTGTCCAAAAGGGGTAAAGCTGAATGAGAGGTGTCCTCATCACTCACCCATGATCTTGAACCCAAGATCGGGTTCATATCATTTATGCCTTCCACTGTCCTAGCTGCCTTCTTCCCCTGTGTCTTCACTCTGAGGGAAGAGCCCAGGGCTTTTCAGCCTTGTTATTTGGGACCTGGAGTAGGTAGACCATCCCCCTACTCCCTCTGAAGAGCATGGAAATGGTGACTGGGGTAGATGGAGGAGGATCTAGTCTCCAGGTGATCCTCCTAACCCAAGAGCTGGACTAGAAGTTGGGAAGAGACCCCACATTGGTCCAACTGATTACATGTGGATTCAAGTCCTTATGAAAGCTCTCTTCCCTTGCTCCTGACCTTCCCAACCACTCCAGGTTCCTCCAGCTCAGGTTTTCTGAGATTCTGCAACCTGCATACCCTCTCCACCCCAGGTGTCTCCCTCCACCCCGGGAGCCCACTCACTCTCACCTGACGATGAGGAAAAGGCAGAGACAAAGCAGGGCCATGACGCCAGCTCCCCCGGCAGCTCCCGGAACCCATGATTCTGATCTGGGTTTTTGTATCCCTACAGATAATTTGAGGTTCGATTAAATGCCAATCTCAACACACGGCATCCTCTCAACCATCCACTCCTCTCTCCCCTCCATTAGTGTGTCTGATGCCCACCCAGGAATCAGTCACTTGGCATCCCTTTGCCTTGTAGACCCTGAGACAGCCTCTTCACAACACACCACACCCCACATCCCCATCAGCCAAAGGACTGAGGGTCTTATCCCCAGTGACTCCTGTCTTGGCCTTGGGTGCCTCTCCTCCAAGCTCCATCTCTCTAAGGCCCAGGCTCCTCTTCCCTTGAACAAGACCCTTGACCTGGCAGCTACAGGACAGTGATGTTCTGGGCTCCATGGCCATACTGGGCCTCACAGCAGAGTCTGAGGCCAAGGCTAAGCCCTGCACGGAGGCTCAGGTGCTGTTGGCCCAGGGCCCAACGGAGCTCGAGGTGACTGTGAAGGAGGTGTTGCCACTGTTCCCCTCCACCAGTCTGTCCCTAACTCGCTAGCACAGGGAGGGGGCCAGCTGGGCTCAGACAGAGCAGCTGCCTCACAGACCTTCTGCCTCCCAGGAGCAGGAGGGACTGAGAAGCTGTGAGGGATCTATGGGGAGGAAGGAGAGGGCTCAGCAGGGGACCTCTTAAGAGCCTCTCTAATACCATGGAGTCCCTCCCCGGGTACCTTCAAACTTATAGTGAACAGAGAGATTAAGAAGAACATGCTGGGAGCCCAGCTGGTTTTGAGCTTGACAGGTAAACACTTCTTCTTCTCCAGTCCCTACCTGAGGCAGCTCCATGTATCCAGTGTTGGAGATGAGGGAGACATTCTTGGTTGCGGATTCCCAAAACCAGCTCAGCTTTGTGGGGGGTTGCTGTCAGCAACACAGACCAGACACAGGGACTGGCCATTCAGGATGGAAAGAGATGAGGCATTTTCCAGTTCCTCAAGGACTTTGGGAGAGAGAGAAAAATATGGAAAGGGAGAAAAAGAAATATATATATAAAGAGAAAGACAAAAATATATAGAGAGAGATGAAGAAAGAAATGTGGAGAGAGAGAAGAAAGAGAGAAATATGGTGAGAGGAGGCAGAGAGATATGGGGAGAGAGAGAGACAGAGTGAGCACTCTGGGATGCTGACAGCCCTGCCCTTCTCTCTCTGCCAGGGTCATGCCTGGTGCCCTTCAGCTCCCATGGTATCCACACTAACCCTGGGGAGGCAGGCAAAGTCCAGGCCTCAGGCCTTTAGAAGAGGCCCAGATCATTTTCCTAGAGTTTCCCCAGCTGTCTGATCAATGGAGGACAGAGGGCTTCAAACAGGGATACAGTAAACAAATGCAGTTAATTGGTGAAGGAAGAACTTAAGGAAACATCAGCAGGAAAAACATCAGAGAAGAGGGTGATGTGAGAGGGATAGGACAGCTTCCGTTGGAATTGGCAAAAGAGAGTTGTGGGTGAGCAAAAGACTGCTTCTAGGAGTTGACATGAGTGGGGGCTTTCTCCCTCTGCTCTCCCCACATCTGGCCTCATTAGCTGATATTATGGATTGAATTGTGTCCCCCAAAAATACGTGTTGTAAATCCTAACCTCTGCCTGTGGTTATAATCCCATTTATGAATAGGCTATGTTCATTATATTAATGAGGCATGATTAGGTTATGTTAATGAGAATTAGTTTATGTTTGTTATGTTAATGAGGCTGGATTAGGGTGTATCTTGAGTCAATCTTTTCTGAGATATAAAAGAGATTAAACAAGCAAGCTAAGAAGCAGAGATGGGGGAAGAGAGATGCCAAGTGACATGAAGATCATCCAAGAGCAGAAGCTCAAAGAGAAAAGGACCTGCCTCCAAGCCAACAGAGAAAGAAAGCCTTCCCCTAAAGCCAGCATCCTTCATTTGGACTTCTAGCCTCCTAAACTGGGAGAAAATAAATTTCTTTGTTAAAGCCATCCACTTGTGGTATTTCTGTTATAGCAGTGCTAGATAACTAAAACGGCTGGTTTCTCACACCCCATGTAGTCCTTGGTTAGTTAGAGCTCTGAGACCTAAGGTTTGTCCTGAGCTGGCAGAGACTTTGCTTCCACCCTAGCCCTGGAGAGGAGAGGTTCCTTCCTACCTGTGCTGTTTCCTTGGAAGACATTGATGACCATGTTCTGTGGAGCATCTGGGACAGAAGATATGACAGCCTCATCATCCATGGTGAGAAACGAGTGGGCATTGGGCCTTTCCCTCAGAAGCCATGGAAACAGGCAAGGAGCTTCCTTCTTGCTTAGCTACCAGGTCCCAGTCATCAAGCCCTGGACCAGCCCCACCATGGCCACACACCCTCAGAGACCCAGGCTTCCCCTCACCCAGCACTCACAGGAGACATTGAGCTGGACGGTCCTCTTTACAGTCACATCAACTGAGGGGAAGGTCACCTGACAAGTGAGACTGATGCCATGGTCCTGGGGTGTTGGAGAGAGGGTGAGCAGCGAGGAGAGGTGGGTGCTGGGGCCCAAGGAGGTGAGGGCAGTGGAGTTCCAGGAGAAAATGGGGGGCGTCCCCTGCTCACAGGTCCAGGGCACAGTGCAGGTCAGGTTCCTGGGGTAGCCAGACTGCAGGAGTCCCAGGATCTGGATGTCGGGTGACTGAGTCAGGGCTGAGGAGAAAGGTGAGATCAGAGCCCCTCAGCATGTTGTCAGTGAGCCCCAGGGTCTTGTCATGACTGTCTCCACCCTCATGAGGAGCAGAAGCACCATCTTTTTTATACTTCTGGTGTGTCACACCCTAGGGCCTTATTCCTGGGCCTGACCATACCTGTCACCTCTAGAGAGACCATCTTATGTTCATATGAGTATTTCTGAAAGAAACTCTCAGTTTGAAGGAAGTACATCCCATTGTCCATCTTGTTGGCATCTCTGATGCTCAGGGAGCAGTTGTTGGCCTGGGGATCCCCGAGGAGGAGAAATCGGCCTTGGGTCCTCTTCTGCAACTTCTGTCCTGGTTTGTTTGTGGCCACTGGAGGATTAGTGTATAAATTCGCCTCTTTCCGGAACCAAAACATGTGAAGGTATCTATTGGAACTCGTGGGGTAGTAAAATTTGCATGGCACAAGGACACACAGGCCCTCCTACACTGTCACAGATTTCAGTAGATCCAGCTTGACTCTCAAATTGTGAGTCAGGGACCCTGGGGGAGGGAGAAACTCAGCTTCAAGCTCCAGAACCTCCCCTGAGCGGAACCCCCCACCCCCTAAGCCCACTCACCTCTCCACAGCAGGGACAGCAGCAGCAGCAGTGACAGCATCTCTGGCTCCTACCTGACACAGTCTGCTTTCTGGAGTCCCTCTGAAAGAGAAAGGAAAGTCACAGATGTAGGAGGGCAGCAGAATCCTGGCGGGGAATACAGTGGTGGTAACAAAATGTTAAAAAAAAAAAAAAAAAACCTGCAGAAGAGGAACTTCAGACTCAACCGAGATTGGTTGTTTGAGATTATCCAATTCCTTTTCTGCATGTCACAGATGAACCCTGAGGCTCAGAGGAGGCAAGAGGCTTGCCCTGCATAAGGCAGCAAGGAAGGACAAGAGCCCCCAAGTCCTGCCTCCTGGGCTTGTGCACAATGGTCTGTTCTGGAGAAGCAGGTACCACTTGGCTAGACCCCTGGGGAGTCATAGCCTCTGGACCCTGGTGAAGGTCAGCCTGCCAGGGGTGGGACTTGGGATGGCCTGTCTGAATATCAGAGGCATAGGAGAAGGATTTAGATGAGGTAAAGGAAGCAATGCTTCACTCGTTTAACTCATTCATTCATTCATAACTAGTGGCTTGTTATGAACTGAATTGTTTTCCACAAAAAGATATCTTGAACTCCTAACACCTGGTCCCTGAGAACCTGAACTTGTTTGGAAATAGGGTATTTGAAGATGTTATCAGTTAAGTTCACATGAGGTCATACTGGAGTAGGGTGGGTCCTAATCCAATATGTGTGGTATCCATATGAAAAAAGAGGAGAGACACAGAGGGAAGATGACCATGTGAAGATGAAGGCAGATTTTAAAGTGATATACTACAAGCCAAGAAATGCCAAAGATAGCCAGCCATCACTAGAATCTAGGAGAGAGGCATGGAACAAATTCTCCCTCGGAGCCGCAGAAGAAATCAAAATGGCCAAAGCCCTGATTTTGGACTCCCAGTATCCAGAACTGTGAGACAACACAATTCTGCTGTTTTAAGCCACCCAGTTTGTTGAACTTTGTTACAGCAGCCCTAGGAAACTAATACCTCCTCTCTCAGGGGCTTTTTCCTGGGGCCCCTCACTACTTATCATGTTCAGACAGTCATATATTTGAAACTATGTTTCACAAAATATATCTCCATTCAAAAGGAGTACGCCCCACTTTCCAACATCATGGAAAATCTGATGCTCATAGAGAACAATTGTGGGTTCTTGAGTTGTTAAGGGGGTTGAATGGGCCGCAGGTCCTCTCTTCCAGGTGTGTTTGATTTTTAAGTCAAAAGTGTGTTAAAGACACTTAGTGAAGATAATAACTGAACACAATGCATGGTATTCCTTATTGGTTTGGACAAACACTGTAAAGGACATTTGGAAGTCAATTAGAAAAATTCGAATATGTGTGAATATGGACAGAGGATTAGATGAGAGGGAAGTTTACTAAGATGGAAAGTACAAGATCATTAACTTAAAAAAAGCAGGTTACAAAACCATATGTGCTAGATGATCACATTTTTTAAAAAGTCTATGTTTCTGAAGAAAAATGATCTGAAGGGATATGCACTAAGGTATTAACAGTAGTGATCTTTGAGTGGAGAGAATATGTTTTGTTGTTGCTGGCATATATTTTCTATTTTTATACAATGCACGTCTCTGTAATAATAATAACCTGTTACCATCAAGTCAGTTCTGACTCATGGTGATCCCATGTGTTACAGAGTAGAACTACTGCTCCATAGGGTTTTCTTGGGTGTAATCTTCTCAGAAGTAGATTGCCAGGCCTTTCTTCTGTGGTGCTGCTGGGTGGATTTAATCCTCCAACCTTTAGGTTATTATTCAAGTGCCAACTGCTTCCACCACCCAGGGACCTTCGTAATAACTGTATTGCCAATGTTTACAATTCAGGAGATTCCACTCTTCCAGGTTTTGACATGATCTGTTTGTGGTTACAGGAGACTATGATGTCTCTTGGCTACCTCCAGGATCTGAAGGTGTAGAGTGGGTTAAAGTCAGTTTAGAAAACCCAGGGATCGGTCTGGAGAATGGGCAGGTACAGGATGCACAGACTCTTTTTTGCCATCACTGACTGAAGGATGCACAGACTGTAGCTGCACGATCCTCCAGGGACCACTGAGGTAGACAGAAACTCTGGCTGCAACCCCACCAAGCCCCCTCTTCCTCAGACCTCTGTCACCTTCACGGTGGGGCAACAGGCAGCAGCAGCATCTCTGGGCCGAAGGGAATAGTCTAGATCCCCCTGGCACCATCTGATTAGCCTGTCCCATCTTGGAAGTGGGGGACAACTGTGGAGTGCTAAGAGAGCTGGGGATTCTTTCTGGATTAAAATTTATGGCTTCTGCTCCAAATTTATCCTTCAACAGGAATGGTCATCTTAGTTTTCTAGGGCTGCCATAACAAAGTACCACAAAGTCAGTAACTTTAAACAACATAAATTTATTGTCTCATAGTTCTGGAGTCCAGAAGTCCAAATCAGGGTGTCAGCCATGTCTATCATTTCTAAGAGCTTTGAGAGAGAAACTTTCATGCCTATCTCCCAGCTTCTAGGGACTGCTGATGATCTTTGGCATTCCTTTATTGCTTGTAGATGTATCTTCACATGGCATTTTCCCCTGTGTGACATTGTCTCTGTGTCTGTTCTCTCCTTTTATAAAGATACCACTCAGAAGAAATCAGGACGCACCCTACTCTGGTGTGACCTCATTAACTGATAACAAAAGAAAAATCCTATTTCCAAACAAGGTCACATTCATATGTACAGGGATTAGGACTTCAGTATACCTTTTGGGGGGACACAGTTCAATCCATACAAATAGTCCCTCTGCCCTGACCATCACAGAAGTGAACGATGAACTCTTCTCACCCCAGACCACAGCAGGGTAGGCTCTTCCTTTCTCCTCTACTCTCAGATACTGCTTCTCACCTACTTCTCTCAAGAGGGATGTGGAGTTTGGGGGTCTATTTTCCCCATATGGGTTTCATGGAGACCCTCTCATGGGGCCACAGAAGTGGAAAACCAAGAGTTTTCTGGGACTGAATCCTCTCTGTCTTGGACCCAGCCCAGGTCTGGGCACACAGGAGGTTTCAGGAAGGATTGGGCTAACACTTTTAAAAAAAAAAAATACCTTAATTAATTAATTAAATTTTTATTGTGCTTTAAGTGAAAGTTTACAGCTCAAGTTAGTTTTTCATACAAAAATTTATACACACATTGTTATGTGACCCTAGTTGCTCTCTCTATAATGTGACAGCACATTCCTCTTTTCCACCCTGGATATCCCATGTCCATTCAACCAGCTCCTGTCCCTTTCTGCCTTCTCATCTCACCTCCGGACAGGAGCTGCCCATTTAGTCTCATGTATCTACCTGAACTAAGAAGCACAATCTTCACGAGTATCTTTTTATGTCCCATAGTCCAGTCTAATGTTTGAAGAGTTGGCTTTGGGAGTGGTTTCAGTTCTGGGCTAATGAAGTGTCCAGAGGCCATGTCTTCTGGGGTTCCTCCAGTCTCAGTCAGACTATTGATTCTGGTCTTTTTACTAGAATTTGAGTTCTGCATCCCACTTTTCTCTTGCTCTTTCAGGGACTCCCTGTTGTGTTCCTTGTCGGGGCAGTCATTGACGGTAGCCAGGCATCATCTAGTTCTTCTGGTCTCAGGCTGATGGAGTTTCTGGTTTATGTGGCCCTTTCTGTCTCTTGGGCTAATATTTTCCTTGTGTCTTTGTTGTTCTTCGTTCTCCTTTGCTCCAGGTGGGTTGGGACCAATCGATGCATCTTAGATGGCTGCTCGCTAGCTTTTAAGACCCAAGATGCCACTCACCAAAGTGGCATGCACAACATTTTCTTAATAAACTTTGTTATGCCAATTGACCTAGATGTCCCCTGAAACCATGGTCCCCAGACCCGTACCCCTGCTACTCTGTCCCTCGAAGTGTTTGGTTGTATTCAGGAAACTTCTTAGTTTTCGTTTAGTCCAGTTGTGCTGACTTCCCCTGTAGTGTGTTGTCCTTCCCTTCACCTAAGATAATTCTTGTCTACTATCTAGTTAGTGAATACCCCTCTCCCTCCCTCCCTGCCCTTGTAACCATCAAAGAATGTTTTCTTCTGTGTTTAAACCTTTTCTTGAGTTCTTATAATAGTGGTCTCATGCAATATTTGTCCTTCTGTGACTAATTTCACTCAGCATAATGCCTTCTAGATTCATCTATGTTATGAGATGTTTCACGGATTCATTATTGTTCTTTATCATTGCATAGTATTCCATTGTGTGAATATATCATAATTTGTTTATCCATTCGTCCGTTGATGGACATCTAGGTTGTTTCTGTCTTTTCGCTATTGTGAACAGTGCTGCAATGAACATGGGTGTGCATATATCTATTTGTGTGACAGCTCTTATTTCTCTAGGATATAGTTCAAGGACTGGGATTGCTGGATCGTATGGTACTTCTATTTCTAGCTTTTTAAGGAAGCGCCAAATCGATTTCCAAAGTGGTTGTACCATTTTACATACCCACCAGTCTCTCCACAACTCTCCAACATTTATTATTTTGTGTTTTTTGGATTAATGTTAGCCTTGTTGGTGTGAGATGGAATCTCATTGTAGTTTCGATTTGCATTTCTCTAATGGTTGATGATCATGAGCATTTCCTCATGTGTCTGTTAGCCACCTGAATGTCTTCTTTGGTGAAGTGCCTGTTCATATCCTTTGCCCATTTTTTAATTGGGTTATTTGTCTTTTTGTTGTTAAGGTTTTGCAGTATCTTGTAGATTTTAGAGATTAGACCCTGATCAGATATGTTGTAGCCAAAATTTTTTTCCCAGTCTGTAGGTGGTCTTTTTACTCTTTGGTGAAGTCTTTTGATGAGCATAAATGTTTGGTTTTTAGGAGCTCCCAGTTATCTAGTTTCTCTTCTGGTGTTTGTGCATTGTTAGTAATGTTTTGTATTCTGTTTATGCCATGTATTAGGACTCCTAGCGTTATCTTTATTTTTTCTTCCATGGTCTTTACCATTTTCAATTTTATATTTAGGTCTTTGATCTATCTTGAGTTAGTTTTTGTGCATGGTGTGAGGTATGGGTCTTGTTTCAGTTTTTTGTAGATGGATATCCAGTTATGCCAGCACCATTTGTTAAAGAGACTGTCTTTTCCCCATTTTACAGACTTTGGGCCTTTGTCAAATACCAGCTGCTCATAGGTGGATGAATTTCCATCTGAATTCTCAGTTTTGTTCAATTGGTCCATGTATCTGTTGTTGTACCAGTACCAGGCTGTTTTCACTACCGTGGTGGTATAATAGGTTCTAAAATCAGGTAGTGTGAGGCCTCCCATTTTGTTCTTCTTCTTCAGTAATAGTTTACTTATCCGGGGCCTCTTCCCTTTCCGTATGAAGTTGATGATTTGTTTCTCTATCTCATTTAAAAATGCTATTGGAATTTGGATTGGGATTGCATTGTATCCGTAGATTGCTTTGGGTAGAATTAACATTTTCACAATGTTGAGTTTTCCTATCCGTGAGCAAGGTATGTTTTTCCACTTATGCAGTTCTCTTTCGGTTTCTTGCAGTAGTGTCTTGTAGTTTTCTTTGTATAGGTCTTTCACATCTCTGGTTAGATTTACTCCTAAGTATTTTATCTTCTTGGGGGCTATTATAAATGGTATTGATTTGGTGATTTCCTCTTCGAAGTTCTCTTTGTTGGTGTAGGGAATCCAACTGATTTTTGTATGTTTACCTTGTATCCTGATACTTTGCTGAAATCTTCTATTAGTTCCAACAGTTTTCTCATGGATTCTTTGGGGTTTTCTGTGTATAAGATCATATCATCTGCAAATAGAGATACTGTACTTCTTCCTTACTAATTTGGATGCCCTTTATTTCTTTTTCTAGCCTAACTGCTCTGGCTAGGACCTCTAGCACAATGTTGAATAAGAGTGGTGATAAAGGGCATCCTTGTTGGGCTAACTCTTGAACTCCTCTATGAGGAGAGACCCAATGGATAGTGGCTGGAACTGAGCCTGGAGCCCCAGCCCCAAACTTGGTTGACCTGGTTGGGCTCAGGAAGAGGTGGAACTGTGAATGAGTCTTTGCCCCTCCTCATATTTCCTGAGAGTCCTGCAAATGTACTTGCAGAATCCATCTCTCTGACTTCTCCACAGTTCCTCCAGCCTCCATAATTCCTCTCCTCTGTGGGGTGATTGACTAATTTCCCTCTCCTTGCCCTACTTCCCTTTTGTAGTCAATAGCCTGTGAGGTCTCCCGTTAACAACTATCCATCACTGAGGTCACAGAACTCCTTTTCCAATCTAAGTAAGGTCCCTCAGTGCCTAAACACTTGCAATATCTTCCATTATGTCCAAAAATGATGACTTAGGCAGCCTGCTGGTATGTCGTGCCTTCATTTATTCAACAGACATTGAGGCATATATTTAAAATCTTTCAGGCTTTGGCACACAGCCAGGGACAAAAAAGGACTATGAGTCATGTTTTCTGACCTCCAAAGCTCCATCTGGGTACCAGACAGAGAGAAAGAGAAGAGACAGATCAACATATTGGGGAGCGGGGACCTCATATGTGTAGGATGTGAAAGAGAGGGGATGGAGTCTGTCATAGATTGAACTGAGTCCCCCAAAAATATCTGTTAACTTGGCTAGGTCATGATTCCCAGTATTGTATGATTTTCTACCATTTTATCAACTGTTGTGATTTCCCTATGTGTTATAAATTCTATCACTATGATGTAATAAGATGGATTAGCGGCAGTTATATTGATGAGATCTACAAGATTAGATAGTGTCTTAAGCCAATCTCTTTTGTGATTTAAAAGAGAGAAGTGAGCAGAGAGACAGGGGATCTTATACCACCAAGAAAGCAGTGCTGAGAGTAGACAGCGTCCTTTAGGCCTGAGGTTCCTGTGCTGAGATGCTCCCAGACCAAGGGAAGGCTGATGACAAGGACATTTCTCCAGAGGCTGACACCTTGAATTTGGACTTGTAGCCTACTAGACTGTAAGGGAATAAATGTCTCTTTGTTAAAGCCATCCACTTGTGGTATTTCTGTTATAGCAGCACTAGATGACTAAGACAGAGTCTATTCCAGACAATGGAGGGCTTCCTGCAGCGACTGGGGACTAAGAACCAAGGGTGTGTGAGATGTCCCTCTCTGATGTAATATAAGGCCCTGTCCCCTGGGGTGACAAGGAGAGACTAAGAAGAGCAGGCACAGACTAGAAAGTATTTCCATACTCAGTCCCCAAGCCTCCTCCCATTCTCTCATTAGGTCTGCCCATAGTGGGTGGGCTTTCAGACCTAGACACATTCTAGCCCTTGGCCAGCCCCAGACATCAGTGACAGCGCTGTTCATGTGCTGCATGTGGATTGGGACCTGGGTTTAGGAATAACTCAGCTGTGCATAGGGGCCTCAGTAGACAGGAACTGGATCTGGGCCTCAGGCCAGGAAAGCAGATGACTCAGAGGGACTGGGACCACCTGGAAGGGAGGAAATCAGGGAGGAGCGATCCTCTGGTGTATTCGTTCCCTAGGGCCACCGTAACCAAGTACCACAGATTGGGTGGCTTGTAAGAACAGAAATTTATTCTTTCACAATTCTGGAAGCTAGAAGTTCAAATTCAGGGTGTTGTGTGGTCACGTTCCCTCCAAAGGCTCTAGAGGAAGATCATATCTTGTCTCTTCCAGCTTCTGCAGCTGCAAGTCTGGTTTTTCTTGGCTTGCAGCTGCTGAATCACATGGTATTCTCCCTCTGTGTTTCTTCTCTTTTATAGGACACCACTCATATTGGATTACCAGTTGCCCTCAAGTCAGTTTGATTCATGGCCACCTCATCTGTTTCAGAGTAGAACTGTACTTTATAGAGTTTTGAATGGCTTTGATCTTTTACAATTAGATTGCCAGGTCTTTCTTCTAAGGCACCTCTGGGCGGATTTGAATCGCCAAACTTTTGGTTAGTTGCCAAGTGCTTAACTGTTTGTGACACCCAGGTAACCCTCATTCTTGGATTAGGATCCACTTTATTCCTGTATGACCTCATGTTAACTTCACTGATAACATCTTCAAAGACCCTATTTTCAAAAAATGACATGCTAACAGGTACCAGAGATTAAAACTTCAATGTATCTTTTTGGTGGACATAATTCAATCCATAACAGGCTCCATTCAACAAAGTTTACTGAGCACTGCTGGGGGATCCAGATGATACCCACCCCCCTACCCTCTTAGAGTTCACTAACTAGAGGTGGGAATGAGGACGCCATAGGCAAGGACAGTGGGGAAAGATGTCAAGGTTGATGAATGGTCAACAGCAAAAACTGTTTCAGAGAGGTTGTGGGAGGCAAGGCAGAAAAGCAGCCTTTGGATTTGGTAACGAGTTGTGCAATACAAGCAGAAATTGTTGGAAGAAGCCTGACTATCAGGACTGAGGACTGATGGGGCTTCTCATGGCTCACCTCAGCCCCCCGAGGATCTGAGCTCTGAGACCCAGAGTCACCACTGTATTGGTAGAGACCCTGACTACTGGCCAAAAATATATGTGTGATTTTTGAGGCCTGGCCATAGGCAATTACAAAGGCTTTACCTGGTATGTCTCATGGGGGGAGGCTGCCCTCCCCACACCAGACTTCGTAGATAGCCAGTGCATTGCAGTCTCTGAAGGGAGTTCCAGTCAATAACTCAGTCTCCCCTGGCCAGCAATACTCTTTCACATATCCACATTCACAGCCCAACCAACCAACCAGTTGCAATTGTAGATTCCAACTCATGGCAAACTCAAGTGTCTTAGAGTAGAACTTTGCTCTATAGGGTTTTCAATGGCTGAGTTTTCAGAAGTAGATTGCCAGGACTTTCTTCCAAGGTGCCTCTGGTTGGACTAGAACTGCCAACCTTTCAATTAGCAACTGAGCTCTTAACCGTTTCCACCACCCAGGGACTCACAGCCCAGGCACTTCTAATTGGAGGGCTCTTTATCAGGGGCCTTTGGCAGGGGACTTTTTCAGGTGCCTCTGTCAAGATTTCCTTATCAGGGGTGGCAGTGGAAACTTGAAGACAATTTTCTCCACTCTGACTCAGTACTTCTCCCCTCCCAGCCCTTCCCCCTCACCCTCTCCCCAGTCCCTGGGTCCATAAAACTGCAGGAGCCTTTTGTTCAGGGACCCCTTGGCAGAAACAATCCCCCACATCTATGCCGATTCACCTGACCCTCACCAGGCTCTGTTCCATGGGGGAAAAATGGAACCATGGGGGAGTGGGCATTTTCTCTGGGTTAGTCTTTTGCTTATATTATCACAGTAAGTGATTACAGCCTTGACTGTTACTTTCATTTTGGCTTGGTATTTTAATCAACCACTTTGACATGTGACAGCTCAGTTCTCACCTCACCTCTCGACAGAGTCCGATCTCATCCCAGCCCTAAAGATGGTCTCCTTTACCTTGGCCAGTTCCTTAGATGGCAGATGACCTGGTTTTATGGCACATCTGGACAGGAAGTCAATATTTCCATCCTCAAGGGGTGCTCAGGGAGTGGCCCTTCATACCTCCCTCTGAGGCACAGAAGTAGGACTAAGCCTTTTCCAGTCAGATCTCTAGGTCCCAAGCACAAATTACTACTTCTCCCTCAATGGCTCAGCCCTCAGGAACTCAGGTTTCATGGCCTACCATTGTATCTCTTGTGGTCACACCAACTCTAGGATTCGTAGAGTTGGTGTTGTAGTCCAAGAGTTGCAGATAAGAGGCTAAACATCAAGAAGCAAGGTGTCCAGAGCCAAGGGAGAAAGGCATGGTCTGTTTCCAGGAAAAGGTGAGGGACTTTCCCACTCACAGGCCATGAGTATGGTGCAGGTCAAGTTCCCAGGGCAGCCAGACTCCAGGGTCTGCAGGATGTGGATGTCTGTGTCTAGGTCAGAAGTGGGGAAGAGGGAGGCAGGATCCAGGCCTGGAGGAGGGGGGACCCCAGGAGTGATCTTGGGTGACTTCTGCACTAGACCTTCTCATCCCAGACTCTGTTTGTTTCCCTCCTTCCATATGCCCTTAGATGAAGAACAAGGGTTGCCCTTAACTGGGGAATGCTTTCCTGGGAACCCTATCTTTGTCACATTCAGAAACAATGTCTTCTTTTTGTAACTAGAGCCCCCTTTGTCCTGGCCCGTTCACCACAGTCACCAGCCACTGAGGTCTAATTTGGATCTGACTAGCTTTCTGCCCCCAAACTGTCCCTTCACCGGAAACTCCCACCTACTGCCAAGGGAAGTAAAGCAAGTTCTCTGTCCTCAGCCCAGTGACCCATAGCAGGGTGACCTTTCCTCCCCTGTCATCAGCCCCCTGAAACTTCCCATCTCAGAAACTTAGAGTTAGGGACTTTCTCTTCCCATGCAAGTTCCTTGTAGTCTCTCACACAGGGCAGGAGGATTGGGGAACTGGGCCCAAGATAAGACTGAATCCTCTTTGTCGCCAGCCCCAAATGTGTGTTCTCCTGTGCCTGTGTGGGGCATGTGGGCAGGACTCAGGCCCTCCCTGCATTTCCCGCAAGCCCCACAGAAAAAGGTGAGGGACTTTCTCACCTAGGACTTCTCCTAGTTAGTTGGGTTGATGGGAAATCTACCTCCGTCCCAGCATTCCTCACCCAGTCTTGTGCTGCTCTCACCATGCAGCCCTCCTGCCTGACCCCGCTTCTCCTTTCTGAGGTAACCCAGCCCAGCAGTCAGCAGCACCCATGGAGTGACTCTTCCAGAATTCTCCACCTTACGCCAACCCCTTCAAGTAATCTCTTCTTAGAAACACAGAACTCTTGACCTCTTGTCTCTCTACACTGTTATTCACCTTTTACTTCTCCAAAGCCACAGAGTATTTTTTACAAACCTGAGAACTTATCCTCACACGACTGAAAACTTCAGATTTCCTAAAGCTAATTATCCAACCAACTTCCATGTTCTTCCATCTATTACTCAACTGGCATTGGGCATTTGTTGACTTGTCCCAAGGGTTGGTACTGAGAGGAAAGAAAAATGAGACTGAGAGGGAGATCAGAATACTGGAGACACTTTTGACTGCAGGGCATAAGGGAACAAAGGAGTTGGGAAGAACCAGTCCTAGAGGAATTGTGAGGTCAGAGAGGTGGGATGGCTATGAAAATGATAGCTTTCTGGGAGTGAGGAGAAAGAGCTTGCCTTAAGTAGGGGTTTAGGGAGGATCATGTGAGGAGAGAATATCTGACTGGAGCTGACACCCCCAGGCACAGTCCCCACGTGCTGGTAGAACAGGGTAACTCCAGGTCCGAGAAGGGAGCACACTCTGGGGGGTCTTGGAACTCCCTGACCGGTGTCTCTATTCTGTGGGTTCAAGATTTGCCCAGAACTGCCTCCAAGCCCCTCCCTGAAACTGGTTAGGGCATCACCTCCAGGTCTTAGGTGCATACTGACCTGTTGCCCTCCAGTCAACTCAATTCATGGTGACCCCATGTGTTACAGAGTAGACCTGCCCCATAAGGTTTTCTTAGCTGTAATCTTTACCGAAGCAGATCATCAGGTTTCACAGCCCAGCACTGTTTCTCTTGTGGTCACACCAACTCTAAGCTTGGTGGGCCATCTACAGCGTTGCTGGGTGGGTTTGAACCACCAATCTTTAGGTTAGTTGCTGTTGTTGTTAGTTGCCATCGAGTTGGTTCCTACTCATTATTGTACCCTATGTACAACAGAATGAATCTTTGCCCAGTCTGCACCATCCTCTTACTTGTTGCTATGTTTGTGTACATTCTATGTTCTGATTACTAATGGATTTTTGCAGCTGCTTCTTCTCTGTTTGAGTCATGCCACATCAGCAAATGAAGGTCCGAAATGCTGTATGGTATCCATGTCATTAAAGTTGACTCTACTTTGAGGCAGCAGCATTTCCCCAGTCATATTCTGATTGCCTTCCAACCTGAGGGGTCATCTTCCAGCACTATATTAGACAATGTTTCACTGATAGTCATTAGGTTTTCACTGGCCAATTTTTTTTTCAGAAGTAGATCACCAGGTCTTTCTTCCAGTCTGTCTTAGTCTGGAAGCTCCACTGAAACCTGTCCACCATGTGTGACCCTACTGGTATATGAAATATCAGTGGCATAGCTTCCAGCATCCCAGCAACACGCAAGTCACCACACTACAACAAATTGTCGGACAAGTGGTTAGCAGTCGATCACAAACTGCTTGTGCCACCTAGGGACTTATACATACTATTTTTCCCATATCACAGAAAAACTCCTCGCCACCTTAGAGAGTCCTCTGAGCCTTCCCACCCCACATAAGTGATGTCTAAAGCCAGGCCTCATTCCTGGTCTCCCCAGGTGAGAGTCACTGATATTACACCCCTAGTCAGGGAGCAATTACACACAGAAACAGAACAGATGTGCTCTCCAAAGCCCAGCACATTACCGGGCATGAGAAGCCTCCATTCCCAGAAACATTCTCAGATCATGCTTCTGACCAGTTGTATTGGCCCCTCATTCTCCTTGAAGGGATCCTGGGAGCAGGATGTTTGTGCACATCCCAGACATCCTCACCTATTTAGAAAAGACTTCCAATGGACTAAAATCTCACCCCTCACGTCCACTCCCATCAAAGAGGAACCCAGGCAGTTTCAGAGACAAGGGGTCCAACTAAATTTCATCAACACTTATTCTCTCATGCACAGTTCTAAGTGCTTAGCACACACTGGCTCATTTACTTCTCACAATATACTGGTAAGATAGGTAATATTATAATCTTCCTTTTATAGGTGAGAAAGTCAGGACAAATAAGTAAAGTTTGCAGAGAGTAGATTAGAGCCAGGAGTCAAATCCAAGAACGTGGCTCCTGAGCCTGTCCACTTAAAGATTATGCTATTCTGTTTCTCCGATGTAGTTATAATGGTATTAAAAAAAAATTTTTTTTAACTTTTAATTTTGGAAAGTTAAAAAGATACACAAGATAGTAATATAATGAATACCCAAGTACCCATCTCCCAGTTTCAAAAAATATCAACATTCTGACATTCTTGTTTCATCTCTACCTCTACCCACTTCCCACCCCCATTCTGTTTTATTTTCTTAGTTCTTTTAAGTAAAATTCATACACATTAAAATGTGAAAATCTTATACAATTTTGTAACTATTTTTTTCTTGTGATAAAATATATATAACAAGATTTACCATTTTTAAATGTACAATTCAGTGGCATTAATTACATTCATAATGTTATGCATTCACCACTACAGTTCCAAAATTTTTCATCTCCTCAAACAGAAACTCCATACCCATTAATCCATTTCTGTCTGGCTTATTTCACTTAGCATAATGTTTTCAAGGTTCATCCATGTTGTAACATCTATCAGAACTTCATCCATTCATCTGTTGATGTGCACTTGGGTTTTCCACCTTTTGGCATGTTTTAACATCCATTCTGCCAATTTCTGCCTTTTTAAAGTGGAGAGTTTAATCTATTTGTATTTAAAGTAATTACTAATAAGGATAGACTTACTTCTGCCATTTAGCTATTTGTTTTCTGCATTATTATATGCTTTTTGTTCCTCAATTCATCCATCAGTGCCTAAAACCCACCTGCAGCTGCTGTTATGCAGTGAATTCTGCAGCAAACTACAGAACTGAGAGTATATCATTCAGGTTGCTGGCACTTAAAATAAATTTAATATTCCACAATAAACAGGGTTATCATTAATATAATTTAAAACAAACTTTCCTATAAATAATCTGGTAACAATCTTCCTGGTAATACTTTCTATACAAAGGCTTTTCCCAATATATTAGCCAGGATTGAATTTTATAATCCTTAACAAGCATAGTAAAAATAGTAACAATTCCCTTCTTTCAATGTATTCTTAAAAGTTCTTTTCGGAATAATTTCCTTCACATAAAACGTGAGACTTCGTGATGTGTTTGCACATTCAATGCATTCCTGGAGTTTTTTTCTGAAGCATGAATTCTATAATATCATTAGATCTGACACTTACGAGAAGATTTCCTTCTATTCAAGAAACAGAGTTTATCTCATTTATGAATACTCTGATGCATACTGAGAATTGATTTCTGGGCAAAGCGTTTCTCAGAATCACTGCATTTGTAAGATTTATCTCCTGTATGAGTTGTCTTGTGTCTATTGAAATTTGACCTGCCAGTGAAGGCCTTCCCACATTCAGTGCACACATAGGGTTTCTCTCCCGTATGAATTCTCTGATGCTCTCTGAGTTGTGCCCTGGAAATGAAGGCTTTCCCACAGTCACTGCATTGGTGAGGCTTCTCTCCAGTGTGAATTCTCTGGTGCATGATGAGTATTGATTTCTGGTTGAAGGCTTTCCCACATTCTCTGCATTCATGTTGTCTTTCTCCAGTATGAATTTTCTGGTGTATATTGAGGTGTGTCTTTTGAGAGAAGGCTTTTCCACAGTCACTACATTCATAAGGTTTCTCACCTGTATGAATTCGATCATGTGCATGGAGCCGGGACTTGGAGATGAAGGACTTTCCACAGCTGCTGCACTGATAAGGCTTCTCTCCAGTGTGAGTTCTTTGATGTATAATCAAGTGTGCCCTCTGGATGAAGGCTTGCCCACATTCAATACACACATAGGATTTCTCTCCTGAATGGATTCTCTGGTGCATGCTAAGCGTTGACTTCTGGGAGAAGGCTTTCCCACATTCACTGCATGCATACTGTCTCTCTCCTGTATGAATATTCCGATGTATATTGAGGTCTGATTTCTGGGAGAAGCCTTTCCCACATTCACTACATTCATAGAGTTTTTCTCTAGTATGAATTCTCTGATGTCTGAAGAGAGATAACATCTGGCAAAAAGCTTTTCCACACTCATGGCATTTATAGGGCTTCTTTCTAGTGTGAGTTTTCTGGTGTGTAATGAATTCTGACCTCTGAATGAAGACCTTCCCACATTCAGTACATATATAAGGTATTTCACCTGTATGAACTGACAGATAAACACCGTGTTGTGGCTTAGGAGTGATGGCTTTTCCACATTTGCTGCATTCATGTAGGTTTTCTACACTATGAATTCTCTGTTGGGTAAGGAGGGATGACTTCTGGGGGAGGAATTTCCCACACTCAGTACATTCATTGGGTTTCTCCCCAGTGTGAATTTGATGATGCATGAGTGCTTGTTTATGGCTGAGGACTTTTCTACTTTGATTATCTCCACAGAAGTTCTCTTCTGTTTGAATATTCTTACAGGTACTATTAGAAGAGCTATGCGTTAAAAGGTGACTAGATCCAATACTCTTTTCAAGGTGTTTTGTGGTATTACTTTCATTTTGACTATTTACTTCTACATTATGCTTCAAAGACTTTGCAAATGAGCAGGATCTAAGAGGTTGTTTTTGTGAAGTAACCAGGTGGGGCCTCACATGAATGATTTTTCCAGTGCCCTTATAGTCACAATCTCTCTCTATATTCAATCTTTGCTTGTTGAGGGTAGCACCACGATGCGCAGGCTTATTTTTATTTTCCTGATCTCTCTTTCTCTGGTCAGCATCCTGCCACAGTTCTTCCAAAATGGAACACCATGAACTGTCTCTTGTCACTTCATCCACCACCTCACTGTAAAATGCAGCCTTTTCAGAAATTTCCCATTGCGGGGTTTCAAGTCCAAACTCCTCAGCTAAAAGGAGAAAGAGAAGATGAAACAGACACAATAAATAGCAGAGGACAGAGAAGAAATCATACGGAGCTGATTGAGACCAAACACAGGGAAATTACTGAGTCATGTCATAGTGGTGGTGATGATGGTGACAATGAGAAGAAACACTCACATAGCCCTTATCATATGCCAAGCACTTCTCTATGGCACTTCGGACGTGCCAGGCAATGTTCAGTGTGTTGCCCATATAAATTTATTTAATCCTCACAACCCCATGAGGTAGTTACAATTATTATCTGTTTTACAGATGAGGAAAATAAAGCACAGAATGAGTAAGTAATTGGACTACATTGCTTTACAAATCCTGAAGGAGGCAGCTCAAAGTATAGATCTTCATTAGCTTCCAGATCTAAATCCTCACTAATCTCCCTGCTTCCTCTCACTTGTCAGAAACAATGTCAAATTCATCAGCCCTACATGTCCTTCAGAAAACTATTAAATCTTCACCCTCCTGACATGGCTGAGCAGTGAAAGAATGCCTATGCCCAAACTCTCCCGCTTTCCATGAAGCTGCAATGGTTTTTCTTGAACTTATGAGTATACGTATATACCAATAAAAGTATACTGGAAGATTGTCTATTTCAAGAATATTTTACCCTTCTTTCACAGAAGTAGACTTGTGGCCAGACACATGGCTGCCAAGCCACATAACAGTTCCCAATGTCCTTTGCAATGAGATGTGACTGTGAGACTATTTTTGCTGATGGAGTGTGCCTAGAAATGCTGTGCACCACTTTTGGGCCAGGATGGTAAGATGGCTGGCACAGTTTCTCAATGCTCTCTCCCCTTTCCTGCTTAGGAGAACCTGGCTTCAGAGGCTATCCGGATTCAAATCATGCAGATCACCAGTATCATAAGGGATGGTGGCACAATGACTTGAGAAAAACAGACACCTGAATGAGTACAAGAAGCAAGGCTCCCTGCTAACCTGTTTTTTAAAGTGTTTTATAGGACAAAAATTATTCTAGATTATTTGAGCTACTGAGACTTGGTCTCTGTCATGGTTTGAACTATGTCCTCCAAAAAATGTGTGTATCAATTTGGCTAGGCCATGATTCCTGGTACTGTGTGATTTTCCTGTATGTTGTAAACCTGCCTCTATGATGTTAATGAGGGA
>NW_004444023.1:6573127-6623310 GCF_000243295.1 Trichechus manatus latirostris
AGCTCCTAGTCTGGGGGAACACCGATGAGAAGGCTGAGAGAGAGAAAGCCTTCCCCTGGAGCTGACACCTTGAATTTGGACTTTTAGCCTACTTTACTGTAAGGAAATAAACTTCTCTTCGTTAAAACCATCCACTTGTGGTATTTCTGTTGTAGCAGCACTAGATGACTAAGACAGTCTCCATTACAGCTTTCAGCTTTATGCTATCTAATATACCACTTTGGCCAAGAATGGGAGTATTGATCACCCAGTTTACTAGTACAGTGCCCAAGACATAGCACAGTCTCAATAAAAATGATAGAATGACTAAATGATAGCATTATTTTAATCTACCAGAGATTTAAACACCGAGCATAATATGATTGCCATATCTAGTTTCTTTTCTCTTTTGGTCAGTTTGATAAGTTGTATTCTAGACCCTTGTCCTGTCCAAACACCTCATTCATCTTTCATTTTTATACAGCAATTTATATATATTACATACCCTGACTTTCATTTATCCTGAGGATTTTACACACTGGGTCCCTAGGCATAAACTTGGAACATTTTTAATGTTCCCAATGTCCTTTAGCTTATAAATGCTGAGCCTAATAATATTTAAATTACTGTCATCAGTGTTCAGTGTAAAACATTCACTCCTGTGCTGAAAAGCTTATCCATAACTCTCCCACACAGTGTAACAATGTTGCCTCAAAAAGAGTCCAGTTTATTCCCATATCTACGCATATATACTCATATTCTCTATCACCACTGAAGTTTGTTTTATCTGCTCCTTTGTTCCAGTTCAAAATTGTTTCATGGAGCAGTTAAGAGACCTGTGCCCTTAAAATTAACTCCCAATCTCGCCCCCCCTCTAGGGGGACAACTTCAAAAGCAGTCACTCTCTGGGCCCCACTTCCAATGCTTATTTTTTGAATAGCCTTCCATTAAAATAGACATGATTAACGTATAAAGGCTGATGTTTTTAACATCCCATGCCAGTGTCCTCTCCATCCATTACGGTCTCTGTTCCTTTGAATTTACCCCAGCAGATATTCAAAATATCCTTCCAAAATAGAGTAAAATATTCTCTCCTGCCTGTCTTCATAAATTCAGTCTTTCTTTCTTTTTTTTTTTTTTTTTGTATTCTAAACGGTTTCTTCAAGCTTAGCACTGAAATACACTAAACTGGAAAGACAAACACAAAAATACTTGAGTCTTCACAAGAACAGCAATGCAAACACAGCAAACTCATTAGAACAGCTGCCATGGTGGGGGAGGACAATGGGGTGGGGCATGGAGATAAAACGAATAAATCAAAAAAGTCCACAAGTGGGAGGGGCCTTGTCTGGAGTGCTGATGCTTGTCTGCCCTGCACTGGGAACTGCAACGAACTAAACACTTATCACGTGATGTGCAAGCAATAGTAACAGAAGTAAATCCCCTAAGCAGAGGTAGACCCTCAGGGTGGGTCATTCAAAGCACACTGAAAGGAAATGGCGGAAGGGGTTGTTAATAATGTCAAAAAGAGGGAAAAAAGCACAACAAAAGGTAGGTCGCAGTGATTACAAAGTCAACTGTAGGGGGAGTGGCTTGGGGAGAAGGGGAGTTGGCAGTGAGTGAGAATTTTGATAGACATGGTACAGACAGGATACCATGTGAGACTGGCTGTCAATGACAGCTTGAGGCATCTCACAATGAGAACGAGAGAAGATGAAAAGGAACTCACAGCAGCAAGAGTGTGTGACACACAGTGATTTTGGAAGAAGGTAGGTCTATGAATAAACATAAAGAAACAATCAAAGACCACGAGGGCATAAGTAGAATAAAAATGTTATGAGAAGAGAGCTGAAAGTAATGAGGAGGCAGACCGGCATACTACCCACAGTAGAGATGAGGGCAGTTCTTGCAAAGAGCCAAGCAAGAAGACAGCCGATATGGTAAGGGGCCCCAAGTGGAGATGGCAATTAGATATCCAAAGGGCCAATGTCAACTATCCTTAAGTAGTTCATAAAGTTTATTACCTTCTGTTGTTGTTATTAGTCGTTGTTGCATTGATTCCAACTCATAGTAACCCCATGTGTGCAGAATAGAACTGATCCATAGGGTTTTCAATGGCTGTGACCTTTTGGAAGCAGATCACCAGGCTTGTCTTCCGAGGAGCCTCTGGGTGGGTTCGAACTGCCAACATTTAGGCTAGTAGTCAAGTGCTTAACCATTTGTGCCACCCAGGGACCTTATTACCTTCTGGTTTGCTTAATATAATTTCAAAGGCATCAGCTTCTCCTAGCACAGCTGAGGATTACTCCTGTATCTCCTGTCACTCACCTCGACAGCTCCAATATGGGAGTTTAAGCTCCACTACCCATGGCTCCTTTCCTTTTTCCAACCTGAAGATGACCTCTGGTTTGGGAAGGTCATATCCTGTTAATGAAAAAAGATGTCAGATTTGGGTGTAACAGTCTGGGTTTTAGAGAGGACTTTCAATGAAGCTTTCCATTTGCTCATCAGAAAAGTCAACACCTTTCACTGGGAACGAAGGTGTCCAAAAGAAAAGAACAATCTAGGACAAACCAAGGACAAAACCATTACATATTTAAGATGTCCCAACTGTATTCCACAAGGAGGAAGGAAATCTCTTCAATGAGGCCCATCTGACATTCCCAGGTCAGCTGTGCTCACCCATGGACAGGAAGTGGCTGTAATTCTCCAGCATCACTTCCTGGTACAGGTGTCTCTGGGCAGGGTCCAGCTGCTGCCACTCCTCCCTGCTGAAGTCCACAGTCACGTCCTCGAATGACACTGGTCCCTTAACACCACATACCTGCTCGATATAAATTAGTCAGCATTGGTGGAACGGGAAGTTACATACAGGGAGTTGTTTTTAATAACTTTTCGCCATGATGCGTCACATAGTTGTTGTTAGCTGACGTTGAGTCACCCCTGACTCATGGCAACCCCACGCACAATGGAACAAAACACTGCCCAGTCCTGTGACATCCCCATGATCAGTTGGGGATCAGACCATTGAGAGCCACAGGATTTTCAGTGGCTGATTTTTGAAAGTAGATCACCAGGCCTTTCTTCCTAGTCCATCTTGGTCTGGAAGCTCTGCTGAAGCCTGTTCAGCATCATAGCAACATGCAAGCCTCCAGTAACAGACAGGTGGTGGCTGCACATGAGGTTCATTGGCCAGGAATTGAACCCAGGTCTCCCACATAGAAGGTGAGAATACTACCACTGAGCAATGACTGCCCTGTGCATGACATAGAGTTCCCACTAAATATTTGTTTCACATTAAACTTTTGGGGATTAAAAAAAAACAGAGATATCCTGCCATTCATTGTATACTACGTTCATTTGGTCATTCTTTTGTCAAAAACAAGGATTGAAATAAGTTCTAAGTCCTCTAGCTAACTTAGATATAACCTGCATTAGGTTTATTAAGCAACTACATGCCAGACATTATGCTGAGTCCTGGGGACTCAACATAGAATTATATAAGCTTTGACCCTCCCAGCAACTTGGAGACTTGGAAAGGAAGTAAATATACAAGATCAACTATGGGTAGAAATACATGCAGAGCAGACCACACTGGGGGTCCAAATTAGGCAAGAGCAAATTCTACTTGGGAGTGGAAAGTTACGCTCCTGAGAGCTGGTGAAACTTAAACGGGAAGTGAGAAGTTTGAAATTCCAAATGTTAATATCTGTTGGCAAGTTGGAAACACTATCCCCAGGTATTTTTAATCCTCTTTTAAATAAGAAAAACCACGCGGCCCTTAAAAGTCTGTTCTTAACTCTACTCCCTATGACTCTACGAACTATGAAGAAAGGGAATTTTCTGCACCTTATCAGGATAGAAGAGAAATGAGCCAATCCCAAAGACCAAGTAGGAGGCGTCTTGAGAGGATCAGCTAAGAATCTGCAATGATCCAAAGGTAAATGAAGGAGCTGAGCCTATGCCAATCAGGGGAGGGGCTATCATTTCCCTGCCTGTGGCTGGGGCTTCCCACTCAGACCAGGCACCTAGCTTCCTGCAGACAGCCAACCCCTCATCCCAACCCACCCTCATTCATCAGCTGGTTCATGGTTTCCTCTATAACACACGTGGCCTCTGGGTGTGTGGACATAGGCCACATGTGGATCACTCTCAGCAGGAGGATCAAGATGATTTCAGAGGTATGGAGTCCATGTGTCTGCCCTCCAGTTCTGGAAAACTGTCCCTAGGTCTGCTCCTGCTTACCTTATATGATTTGTCCTGCTCCTCCGGACCTAGGACCTGGGGCCTCCAGGGCAAATTCATATCAATAGGCATGGCCCCGCTGGGCTTCAACTTCTGGTCTCTCTTGCTGACCACTCCACTTCTCCCAGGATCCTGAAGCTGGGTGGGCATCTGGAGGCTCCAACCAGAGCTGCTGGGGAGAGGTGGGCTGAGCTGAGAAGGGAGATCCTGGAACCTCAATGATGCAGCCAGATCCAAGGGCTCTGCAGAGATGCCAAGACACCCTGGAAAGGCAACGACCACATGATCAATCATTCAACATTTGTTCCACACATATTTCCTGGAGGTTCTTAGGTCAAGGCCATTGTGCTAGACACTACAGATGTGGAACAGACAAAGGTCAGAAAAATCCAACTCTAGTTATATCAGTCAGGATAAAAGAAAAAGACCATGAGATTCGGACTAAACTTAATGAAGGTTTAATCACAGCTCTGCCACTTCTAGCTATGAGAATATGCAGATACTAGTTCCTAGGTAAGGAGCCCTGCTGGTGCAGTGGTTAAGCATTCAGTTGCTAACAGAAAGGTTGGCAGTTCAAACTTACCAGCCACACTGCGGAAGAAAGATGTGACAGTCTGCTTCCGTAAAGATTATGGCCTTGGAAACCCTATGGGACAGTTCTACCCTGTCACACAGGGTCACTATGAGTCAGAATCGACTGAACGGCAATGGGTAGTCCCCTGGGTGGCACAAATGGTTAAGCACTTGACTACCATCTGGAGGTTGGTGGTTCAACCCAACCAGAGGTGCCTTGGAAGCCAGGCCTGGTGATCTGCTTCAGAAAGGTCACAGCCTTGAAAAACCTATGGAACACAGCTCTATTCTGCACACATGGCGTCATCATGAGTCAGAATCTACTCCACCACAACAAACAACAATGACCAATTAAGGTGCTTAAACAGATGGCTTTGTCTCATCTTTCTTTTCACACATCTTTCTCTCTGGAAAGCGAATTGGATACAGGATAGGGATCAGGGTGGAGGAGCTCAGACTTGGGATAAAACTTGATGATATAGAGGCATCCTTTTTATTTTTACATTTTCAACACCACCCTATTGACAGGAGGAGTCTCTATGTAACAATGGCATGGTGGAAGCAGAACTCCTCATCTAACTTCACGAGGGGGAGAAGAGAGAATCAAGATCAACATCAGCCCAAGGCTGATTCCTACAAGGCAGAAGTCAGATATGCCTCCTCTCTGCACCCTTTTTACCAATTCTGACACCAATCATCCCTCCCATGGTGCTCTCTACTTCTCTGCTGAATTCAATGATTCATTGCAATGGCCACACAGAACTCACAGACAATACTGACAATTATGAGGTTTATTAGGGAAATAACAGCTTACAGTTCAGATTCAGGAACGCTCAGGATACAGTTCTTCCATCAAAACAGCCTCTTCTCAGCTGTGCCCACAGGCACGTCTCTCTCTGACCCTTGGCCTCTTGGCCCTCAGCCCCTCAGCCTGGCCTCTGCCCTGCTTGGGCAAGTGTTACAAAGCTCTTTTAGCTCTGCAGATAGCACCCAACTCTGCCAGTAAGGCTCGGCCTGAAGATGCTAAGCTCTAGCTCTGTGGGTCAGCAAACATGGCTCTACCAAGTGCCTGGAGGCACCATACTCTGCCAGCAAGCCTCCTGATCAAAGGCACTCAGCTTTCTTGCTCTGTGGGCCAGGAAGCCTACTGCGCCATCTCCTGCCAGTATTCCGCTGGTCTCCTGCCTCTGCTGCCATCGTTCCTCTGATGCCGCTTCTCACCGTCTTCAGTGTTACAGCCCTCTCTCAGTTTCCTGGTTCCAGGAGCTTCTCAGCGTAGGGATCCCAGGTCTAAAGGATGTACCCCACTCCTGGCTCTTCTTTCTTTCTTCTTCTGGGATGGCTCATTTTAAGTCTAGTGGGATGGCAAAACTGACCAATCTCCTTGGTGGGCCACAATTAACTTATCTGCATAAAAACACCATTCACCCTACAGCCTCTGTTACTCAGACCTCCCATTACTCACCCTACAAACCACCCAAGTGATTGGGTGGGAGTTACAAGACCATGGCAAGAAAGGCCATATAAAAGCGATCTACCACACTGCAGGAGTGGACCACAGGATTGCCAGGCGATTCCAAAATACTGTCCCCCAGTCACTGACATGGCCTATGCTCCTGAAATCATTAACCTACCCTGACTGCCACTTACTATGTCCCAGGGAGTGCCATTAGCCAGTTTCCACAGGACGCCAAATCATCAAATAATGTACTGCAATTGGAAACCCATCATCGATCTCAACTGCCAATCACTGACCCTTATCATATCCCACATAGACCCAGAGAGTAGCCAACTGAAGGACTGCAACACTTCCTCATCATCCAGAAAGCAGTGCAGTCAAACTCACAAACCTACATCACTGATGCCCTAGGCCTCTAGGTGGAGTCACCTGGTTCCCATATGCTCAAAATTACGACTACCTTCAGCACCCCACTGTACTGACTCCTATAGATCACCAATCATTGGCCCTCTTGAGTGTGTTACAATGTGAACCTCAAAGTCCTCCAATCCCCAAAGCTCCCTGCTCCCAGTCAATCACTGACTCCGATAGTCCACCAAGCAGTTAATCTCTTCCCCAAATGTCCTCCACTACCATCCACTAAGGCCCTCTTAAGACGCACAGTGTCCTTAAGTGGGCACATTCCACTGGCCAACAATATAAAACCTGATGTTAAAGAACACTTGGAATTTAACAATCACAAAAATACTTATTTACACATATGAAACACACAAGGGGAGTTTGAAGATTAATGAGCCAATCATCCAACCTAATTTTAAAAACACCACTCATCATATAGCCCCTCAGACCTCTTATTACCCCACAAACCATGCCATCACCTACCGTGCAGACTCCCATAACTCACCCCACAGATGCCCCAATCACTCACTGCACTGACACCCCTACTCATGCCACAGATGCTCCAATCACTCACCTCACAGACACCCTCAGTACTCACCTACAGACCCCCATCACACCCTACAGATGTCCCCACCACTCACCCCATAGACCATGCCATCATTCATCCCACAGAGACCCCACTCACCCCACCAACACTCCACTCACCCCACAGACCTCATCATTCACCCCACAGATGCCCCAAGATGCTCTCATCACTCACCCCATAGACCCCCATCACTCACCCCACAGACACCTATCACTCACCCTTCAGATGCACCCACTTACCCCACAGACCCCCCCATGGATGCCCTCATTACTCAGCCACAGACCTCCATCACTCACCCCACAGACTTCCTATCATTCACCCTACAGACATCCCACAGATGTCCTCATCACTCACCCCAGGCCCCCATCACTCACCCCACAGAACCTCCGTTTAGCCCACAGACACTCTCACTCACCCCACACACCCTCATCGCTCACCCTATAGACAGACCCTCACTCTTCCCAAAGACGCTCCACTCATCCCAGACTTCCCATCGTTCAACCAAAACACCGCCATCAATCACCTCACAGACCTCGCATCACTTACCCCGAAGACCCACCATCACTCATTCACTCACCTCACAGACACCCCACGGAACTCTCATCACTCACCTCAAGCCGACCTCCCATAACTGACTGCACAGAACCGCTATCACGACCACCCCAAATCACTTCAGCATTCCTCAAGCGCCATATAGGTTAGAAACTGGTGGCCACATTAGTGAAATTGTCGCTACGGGCCACTCCGGTTTGGGTCATTTCCTGTCAAAGCTTCTTTGCCGGTGCGGACATAAGCGCATGCTCACTAGCATTTTTGAAGCTATTGTGGCCAATAGGTATCACTACGCATTACGGAGTTTCTCTATTCTCGTTCACTTTTCCTCAGCGGCTTTGTCAGGAGAACGACATGGCCGCACCCGGCTAGAACTACCTACTGGAGGACGCCATCTTCAAATAACTTTTATTCCGTACAACTGAGGAAGGCGCATCCAGTCTCAGAGAACAAAGCCTGTGGGCTGTCCCACGTTGGCAGGGGACCTATTCGATACTTGTATATATACCTTCCTCGGAGAAACTGACACTGCATATCTGAAAAATATCCTTTTTCTATATTTTCACGCTTATTTAAGGGCTGCCTATTTTCTTAACTGCTGAAGAACACACTGTATCTGATAGTTTTTGAAATTTTTATATTTTTAAGAAATTTTATCTTTGCAGTCTTTGCACAGTTGCTCTCTATACCTGAATGAACTCACTGATGAGGTTATCTATTAAGAGACTACCAGAAGAGAGAATTTGGGGCTCTTAGGACACTTCATTTAAAGTGAGGAGAAAAAAGAATGAGGTTAAAGGGGAAAACACAATAAGTACAACGGCAGCCAGCCCAAGTGAGCAGAATTTTCAGGAAGAGGTTTTTCAATCATTAGATAGGTAGAACGTATCTTAGAAGGTGGCCAATAGTGACCATAATGTTAACAATTGGGCCAGTTGTGGGGAAATGGGGAGGGAGGGGTGGAGTTAGGATCTGAAGTAAATCTCACTGTACATGAATGGTTGAAAGTATTTCATGGTCACAGGAAGGACAAGAGTTGGAAGGGAATAGGAAGGAGCATAAGTATCATACAAACGTTTAAATAAGTCAGGTCCACAAATTCCTGATTGTGCATGGAAAAGAATTTAAGACAATCTAAGGGAGAATGGGAGCCCTGGTGGCACAGTGGTTAAGTGCTCAGCTGCTAACTGAAAGGTCAGCAGTCTGAACCTACCAGCGGATGCTAGGTCTGTGGGGTGATTCTTCTTGTATTTTAATCTCCAACATTTGCCCCCATTAACTGAGCCTAGAGGGAAGCCAGCTAATACAGGTGTCTGGGAAATGTGGCCTGCAGGGTTAAGTCCCAATTGTACAGAGCAGGGAAGGGGAGGAGCAAGGTAAGAGTTTGACAGCACATTGGCCAAGAACTGGTCTGTCCATCCATCCATCCATCCATCCATCCATCCATCCATCCATCCTCTCCTATGGGTACAGTTCAGGAGACCAGGCATGAAACTGTACAGAGGTTGTTTCTGAATGGGCCAAGTCAGCAAGTGCCTCCCTTTTGAACAGAGGTAGGCTTTGGTGAGAGAGATGCCTGGGAGACAGGGACTCTGTCTCTCTGGGCTTCTATGTCTAGCCTCTCACCATGTCCAGAGGAGAAAGAATGGCTAGTCTGGTCTCTCAGTCATGCTCCTCTGTGCCCTTCTAATCCTGTGGGAAAACCTAAAGGGATGTTCCCTCCCTGGAGAAGACAGACCAAGCCACTCTCACCTTGGGAATTGAGGACTCAGCTACTGGGTCATTTGAGGAAGGGACTGCTCTCCTAGTGTAGTCGATCCAGGTGAGTCCATAGGTGAGTGCAAAGCTCACCCTCATGAAGATTCCCTTGAGCAGGATAAGGACCAAGAGCTGCAGAACACCTTGTTCTACAAAGTTAATAGAGTCATCTGAGGTTGCAATGATAGGGGTGTCCTGGCCCAGCGCTCACAGGAGACATTGAGCTGAACGGTTATCTCTGTGGTCTCACCAGTCCTCAGGAAGGTCACTTGGCCAGTGACATTGGTGCCATGGTCCCCAGGCCATAGGATGATGGTGACCTCTGAGAAGTGAGGACTAAGAGAAATGAGGGTGCCCCATATCCAGGAGAAGATGAGGGACTTCCCTCCTTTACAGGTGGCTGGCATGGAGCAGGTCAGGCTCCCAGGGCAGCCAGACTCCAGAGTTGCTGGGACTTGGATGTCAGGTGTCTGAGTGAGAGCTGGAGAAAAGAGAGAGAGATAGACCCAGGCCCCAGGGAAGGGGCGCCACAGTGTGAACCCAGAAGTGGCCCCAGAGACGACTCCTCCTTTCACAGCCCCTCCCTACACACCAACCCTCACGCTGACCCCCACCCAAAGATTGGGATGGGGACAGCGACGCTTGCTCACCTGTCCCATTCAGAGACAATGTCTTATACGTGAAACTGAATTTTATCACAGACCCTCTCTCCAGCTGAAATAAGAATCACCTGCCGTCCCTTTTTCTGGTGTCTCTGATGCTCAGGGAGTAGTTGTTGGTCCGGGGGCCTTTGAGGAGGAGGAACTGGCCTTAAGTCCTCTCTTGCAGCTTCTGGTTGGGTTTGTTTGTGGCCATGGGAGGATCATAGTGTATTCTGAACCCTTTCAGGAACCCAAAGACATAGAGGGGGTCCAAGTGATTCCATCCATTCCTGGGGTAGGAGAAGGTGCAAGGCAGGAGGACACACAGACCCTCCTGCATTGTCACCAACGCTGGTATCTGTAGCACATACCCTGGGTGGTCCTCCAAGAACCCTAGGACAAGACCAGCATTTAGCTCTTGTCTTAGTTATCTAGAGCTGCTATAACAGAAATACCACAAGTGGGTGGCTTTAACAAAGAGAAATTTATTTTCTCACAGTGTAGTAGGCTAAAAGTCCAAATTCAGGGCGTCAGTTCCAGGGGAAGGCTTTCTCTCTCTGTCAGCTCTGGAGGAAAGACCTTCTCATCAATCTGCCCCTGGACTAGGAACTTCTCCATACAGGAACCCCAGGTCCAAAGGACTTGCTCTGCTCCCCGTGCTGCTTTCTTGGTGGTAGGAGGTCCCCCGTCTCTCTGCTCGCTTCTCTTTTATATCTCAAAAGAGATTGGCTCAAGACACAATCCAATCTTGTAGATTGAGTCCTGCCTCATTAACATAACTGCCGCCTATCCCACCTCATTAACATCATAGAGGTAGGGTTTACAACACATAGGAAAATCACATCAGATGACAAAATGGACAATCACACAGTACTGGGAATCATGGCCTAGCCAAACTGATACACATATTTTTGGGGGACACAATTCAATCCATGACAGCTCTGTAGCTCCAGCTGCTCCCAACCCCCTTTCTATCCCAGGCCACTAACCTCCCCCAGCAGGGGCAGCAGCAGCAGCAACAGAATCTCTGAGGCTGGAGGGGTTCCCTGGGGCCCCCTAACACCATCTGATTAGCTCTTCCTAGCAGACATCTGGCATCTGTCTCTGATTTTCTGCCTCAAACCCCTGCCTCTATCAGGAACAACCAAACCACTGTTGGGGAAGTGAGCCCAATCACCCCAGAGTCAGAAACAACCAACAGGGGGTCCTTCCTGCTCCCCCAACTCAGACTGCAACTCCTGCCCCTGGAGACCACCCTCTCCACCTTCCCTCAGGAGAGCTTTGGAATTCAATTCTGGCCATTCTCCCACCATGCAGGGAAGGGGAGCTGGGAGCTGGGACCCACCTGGGACTCAATCCACCCACCCCCATGCTAACCCTCAGCCCAAGTGTGACGGTTAATTTTACAGTAGAACTGCTTCACAGGGTATTCAAGACTGTGACCTTTCAGAATAAGATCACCAGGCCCGTCTTCCAAGGAGCCTCTGGATGGGTTCAAACCACCAACCATTTGGTTAGTAGCCAAGTGCTTATCCGTTCACACCACCTAGAGACTCTATGAAGTAATCAGTTGCCATCGAGTCAATTCTGACTCATGCTGACACCATGTGTTGAAGAGTACACTGCACTCCGTAAGGTTTCACAGCTGTGACCTTTCAGAAGCAGATCATTGGGCCTTTCTGGGTGGTTTTGAACTGCCAACCATTCAGTTAGTCTCCAAGTGCTTAACCATTTGTGCTACCCAGGAACTCCTATGAAGTACAGGTAGTCCCAACTTAGCGACGTATTCAAGTTACACAAATTTCACTTACAGCAGTCCTTTGTTTTTTGATATATTTTATCGTTAGTAATATGTACTACATACAATGTTGCGGCAGTGAGTAATTTGTTGATGTTATCATTCTCGGATGTAATGTCCAATCTCCAAAGACAAATAAAGATCAGATTTATAAAGATACTGATGACAAAAGGCAATAATAATGAAAACTAAAAAAAAAATTGAGATATTTGACTTACATCAGAACCAACTTATGATGGAGTAGTTGTCGGAACAAAACCCCATTGTAAGTCGGGAACTACCTGTAGTTACATGTAATTAAATCAGTTGGTCTTATGTAAAACAGGTGACCTCTCCCCATAATGTGGATGGGCCTCATCCAGTCAGTTAAATGTCTTAAGAGTAAAAAGGGTATATTCTGCTTTGAAACTATAAATAAACATTTTGCCAGAACTCCATCACTCTTCACTCTTCCTGTCACCTGACCTATGGATTTTGGCACACAAGACTACTGTAATCTCCAGCCTGTTGCCTGACTCACAGATTTTGGACTTGCCAGCCCCCGCAGTCATGTGAGCCAATTTCTTAAAATCTATCTATATACCTATCTACCTACATCTTTCTCACTATATCTATCTATCTAAATCAGTTGCTATCAAGTTGATTCCGACTCATGGCAACTCCATGTGTTTCAGAGTAGAACTGTGCATAAGGTTTTCAATGGCTGTGACCTTTTGGAAGTAGATCTCCAGGTCTTTCTTCCCAGGTGCCTCTGGGTGGATTCTAACTGCCAACCTTTTGGTTAGTAGCTGAGTGTTTAACAGTTTGCACCACTATACGCCTATCACTGTTTCTGTTTCTCTAGAGAACCCTGACTAAGACACTGGGCCTGGCTCTGAAGTCAGGCTGCCTGGTTTCTTCACCTCCCAGCTCTGCCCCTTTCTAGTTTTTTGTGGCAAGGGATTTAACCTCTCTGTGCATTCATTTCATAATTCTTACCTCGGGGACTCATCGGCAGATTCATACATGAATGTGTGCAAAGCGTTAGAATGGTGACTAAATGAACAATTTTTTATAAGGATCAGCACAAAGCTGGTTCCTATTAGGCAGAGGTTAAAGATGTCCCAAATGTCCAACTTTTCCAAACTGCTGTACCACTCCATCATCTCTAACACCAACTGCTCCCTCTCCCTTCAGTACTCTCCCTCCCGTCTTTGGGTTTCCTAATTTACTGCAACATCTCACAGAACTCATGAACCATACAAAGGAAATGGTTCATGTGCTTGTGGAAGGTGGCAAGTCCCAAATCTGTGGATCAGGCACGCGCTTCTCCAGGCCTATGTGGCTGCAGGGGCTGACGAATCCAAACCAGCAGTCCAGAGCACAGGCTGCTCTCTCACAAGGCTGTGGAAGCTGGCAAATCAGGTCAGACGATAGCCCGCTGGCCTGCAGGGCTGTGGAGGCCAGCGAATCCCAGAATCATCAGGCCAGGCAGTAGGCCTCAGGCTTCAATACCAAGAACTGGAGGTCGGTTGATTACAAACTGGTGAACTGGACATGGGATCCAGATGCAGATAGAGAGCCTCGCCAGGACACACGCATATATCTTAGAGGCAGGCCACACCCCAGGGAAGGGCGTAACTTGAATGAGGGTGAGACTTGAGTCACACCCTCCTACAAGGCTGTGACCCAAGACACACCCTACACCAATCCTGACTCATCAACATGTTGAGGTCAGGATTCACAGCATATAAAGTGGAGGGCAACCACACAATACTGGGAATCATGGTCTAGCCAAGTTGACACATAACCCCAACCCTCACAGGTTCCGTATACCTTATTTGCATAGTCCCATTCAATCACTGTGTGTTCGTCACAAAGACTATGGCTAAATGGCCCATAATAAGTAATTCATTACACCACAGTGACTAGTCACCGCCAGTACTACATAAATGCTATTCTTACTGTTTATTAAAAATAAAATTTCATTAAATCGTAAAATTATTTTCAGAATTTTAATTTTGTTATTCAGGTGACGTCTCAATCAGAAGTTCCCTCCGCCACACTATTTACCATGAAATGTTGGTCCCCATTTTAAGTGCATTCACTTGAAGGGAACTTTTCCCTGTACTAATTCATGTCTGTTAGAAAACGACCTCTTGAACAAGGTAGTTGAATAAATGAATGAATGAATGAGGGAACAAATGAATGAATGGAAATCAACGGATGGGAATTAGGGATGGCAGAGAGGAGAAGCAAGTAAAATGAACTCTTCTTTAATAAGAAACCAGGTGGGAAGGATGAGGGGCTACTCTGCAGCTTTGGTCTTGGGGTCTCCATTTTGGCCTCCAGAGACCCCTCAGCTTGACACAGGGGCTCCTGGGACTGAGAAGTTGATGTCCACAGTGAGATTGGTGTAGAGGGGCCTCTGCTCTTTGGACAGCTGCCTGTAGGCCAACGAGTTTATGCCATCGCGCCGCCACCTGCGGGAGATCCAGGACAGAAGGGCAGACCTGGTGGTATGTGGCATAATAGTTGTGTGAGCTTGATAATCACTGATGGCCCAGGAAGGGCCAACCCACTCCAACGCTGACTCACCTCTGGGAATTCTGCTCATGGCCAGATTCTGGTCCCTCTTATAGCATGTGGTAGAGGCCAAAGAGCAGATGGGGCCGTGAGAGTAGCATCCCTCTTAGTTTCACCCTTCCAGAGAGAGGGAAAAGGGCAGGGAGGTTGGACATCTGTCTCCTCTGACAGGACTCTCATCCAAGGCCCAGCTTCCCAGACTGGGTGGCCAGTGTCTCCTCCACACCAGAGCAGGACCTGCAGAACCTCATGCTAGTTTCCCCAGAGCAGGGTCCCCTCACCTGGCAGCGAGGCCATTGTCCTCACCATCCCAGCCTCTGTAGGTGTTGGGGAATCCATTTATCTTCAAGTAGTGAATGGGGCACAGGGAAAACACCCCTCCAAGGTAGCCTCTGTAGGGCAGCCTAGGCAGGCAGAAAGGGGTGGAAGCAGAAGGAATTTCAGGTAACATAGGCCCTGGCCCTTCCTTGGATAGAGTCTCCAAGGTCCATTTCTGGGTTATCCCTTCTCCGCTTACCCTGTGATGGCCCCTCTCCTGACCCTTAGAATGTGCCCTCCTCTGAATCATCTGTCAGGCCATCATGTGGCCCCATTAATGGCCTTTCTCCCCCAACTCCTAATCCCTAGTTGTCCCTCCTCTCTTATGTTCCTTTTCTCTTACCTCTGTAACAGTCCCCTTTGCTCACCACTTTATTAAGTGCTTCCACTGACCCCCCTATTGATAACCACCCCTAACCTCACTTGACACCCACACCCAAGAGGAAGGCTCTTCACTGTCCACAACGGCTTTGCCCAGGCCCCATCATCCCCTCCTTTCCTCAGCCCAGTGATCAGGGTTTAGGCTCTTGATCCCATCCCATAGATGGGCAGGGCGAGGTCCAGGGCAGGGCCAACAGTCTCCCATAGGAGGTCCCCTCCCTCTGCCTATTTGTAGTTGAACTTGTCAATGGCCACAGACACATGGGCAAGGAAGACATCACAGATGTAGAGGTTCCGGTCATCTTCTGGGAGTAGGTCCACATTGTGGGAGAAGACGCAGTCCCAGTCCTCCTCCTGCATGGCCTCCCAGAACCCCACATTGCACAGCTTGCCCCGAGTGACGGCAATGTCGCTCACCTGGAGCCGACATAGATGCGCAGTGCTGCCCTCACCATCCATTGTGGTGTCCCACCACCTGCCAGACCAGGCCAATCTTCTCTCACCTATTCAAGTACCATTTCCCCACCTGGAACACTTTCTAATTCTCATTGTGGGGCTGGCAAACTCATACTTGTCCAGGAAGACACAGTTCAAAGGTTACTTCCCCTGAGAAACATTTTTGCACCCCCACCCCCATTCCAGACTGTCTCCTCTGGACTCCCCTTCCTCTGGCCATCTTCAGGTTCTCAAGGATCATCACCTTCAAGGGATCACCTGAGGTAGGCAGAGGTTAGGGATGATCAGAAATTGCCTGTCTCTATCTGTGTCTGCTCTTATAGGACTCTGCTGACTACACCTGGAACTGAGTCTGATGTCCAAGGATAAGCACAAGGTCTAGTTCTCCTCTTTCTCTTCTTCTTCTATCATCATTATCTTCATCATCATCATCACCACCTTCATTGTTAATATTGTCATCATTGCCATCATCACCATCATTACCATCGTATTCATCATCATTGTCACTATCACTATCTTTGTCTTCAACACAATCAACATCATCACCTCATCACCATTACCAACATCATCATCATGACCATCATCACTATGACCATCAACACCATCACCATCATTATCATCATTTTTATCATTACAGTCCCACTATCATCACCATCATTATCAACATCTTCATCGTCACCAGTATCATCATCATCATCTTCATCTTAACCACCATCTTCACCATTGTCACCATCACCACTATCACTATTTTCATCATCTTCAACACCATCATCACTATTACCAACATGATCACTGTCATCAAAATAATCTTCATCACCACCATCACTGTCATTATCATTATCTCCATTACCACCATCATCATCACCATGACCACCACAACCATCATCAGTGGCAGCAGCATCTTCATCATGATCATTTCTAGCATCATCACCATCATCACCATCAAAACCATCATCACAATCATCATTGATCTCGCTCATTGAGCACCTAGTATGCGCCAGGCGTCTAACTGCTTTACATTCATTAACTCAATGAATCCTTCCCACAACCCAATGACAGAGGTGCTATTATCATCCCTGTCTCATGAATGAGAAAACTGTGGCACAGAGGATAAATTCCCCAAGTTCATACATAGTTATGTCGTTGTTGTGTGTCTTAGAGTCGATTCCAACTCATAGCGGTCCTATAGGACAGAGTAGAACTGCCCTATAGGGTTTCCTAGGCTAAAATCTTTATGGGAGCAGATTGCCAGGTTTTTTTCTCCTGCTGAGCATCTGGTGGGTTCAAACCACCAACCTTTTGGTTAGCAGCCAAGTGCTTAACCATTGTGCCAATTCATCTTTGGCCACACAGCTAGTAAGGCGCAAATATAATTCAAACTGACATTTAACTGATCCCAAACTCAGTGCTTTAATTTACCATTTAACTTTACTGCCCAACCTGGCCAGCCATGGTCTCAGAGAGTTCCAGACTCAACTGGACTGTAATCTCTGTAGCTTCGGCCTCAGACAGCCACTCAAGTTGATCCCAGACTTGGTCAGTCCTGACTAAATCTATAACCCATGGCTGTGAATTCCCCCAATTCAAGATCTTCTTGATTCATAAATTCAGTCTCCCAGATACTCTCTGACCCACACACTTTCACCTCAGGGAGTCGCTAAAGTCCCAACTCTCCAAAGTGTTGCTCAGACCCCTCTGCTGTCCCACCCCTGGCACTCCCCATTCCTCTGCACATGGTTCACCACGTAGATGGCATAGTGCAGTTGCTGGCACTGCAGGAAAGGGTGCAGGTGGAAGAGCAGGAACTGAAGGTGCTGGGCTTGTCCATAATAAGGTACCACTACAGCTGTGTGATGCCATGTCCAGTAGTCAGGTGGCCGGTATTGGCCTTCCATCTCCACCAGCAGGTTCTTCTTCTCCACCTTCTCCATAGTCAGGTTCTCTGGGATTATCACCTTCAAGGGGCCATCTGAGAGAGGCAGAGGCCAGGGATGGTCAGGGACCTAACCTCTAGCAACCTCACAACCCAATACAGAGAGCTTTGGGCCACCCACACCGGTTTTCCCTCTACCTCTCAGTAATTCCTTCTCTGACTCTTACTCCATTTGCCCCTCTGATTATATATGACCCTAGGGGTCTTGTCCTGGATCCCATGTTTCTCATTCTTCTCTCTCTCAGCAAGCTCATCACTCCTGTTGCTTTTCTTACTATGTACCACAATGGTTCTAGATATGTCTCTTGAGTTCCAGCCTTGTGCATCCACCTGTTTCCCAAAATGTCTCCTCCTGGGTGGTTCTCAGGCCACACATTGTCACTACATCTCAGACCACTCATCTCCTTGGTACCCTGTATTATTGAGGGCTCCACCATCCAACCACTCACTCCAGTCTTGCCTCTTCCCTTTCTTTGAGAGGCCATATTTTTTCCAAAGATGAATGAAACAATATCTTTTACCCAGCATGCTCTTCTTACAATATGATCTTGACACCCCTCCTATTGACAGGCAGATCTATGTCCCCACCTCTTAAAATTGGGTAAGCTTTTGTGACTGTTCCAATGAGTGGAGTATACGAGAAGTGCCTCTATGAGACTTTTGAGGCTAGAACATTAAAAACCATACAGTATCTGTCTTGTTTACAGCAGTCTTCAGCTGCCATGTAAGTATTCTAATTGCTCTGAGGTCACCATGCTGTGAGGAAGCCCAAACTACGTGGAGAGTTCATGAAGAGAAGTAGATGCCCAGCCAGCTGCCAGTTGCTTCAGCCCTCTCTTGTTCCAGATCCAGTCACATCTCACTGAAACTGCATTAAAAACTTAAACTACAACCACTGAGCTGAGCCCTTCCCCAAATTCCCAAACCACAGAAACCTTGTTAATAATTCTTGTTAAGCCACTAAGTTTTGGGGTGACTTGTTATGAAGCAGCAATAGATCATCAGAACACTCCCTATCCTCCCCAGTCACCAGGTCTACTTGCTTCTGCTTCCAGATTCTGCCGAACTCAGTAGTCCTTGCAGCCCCCCCAGAGCCTAAGGTGGAGTTGGAGGCGTAAAAGGCCCACCCCCCAGGCTTACTGACGTAGGGTGAGACAATGGGGCAATTGGGCAGATCTACATCACTGATGTTCACAGGGTGGATCTGGCTGAGGTTCGAGTAGACGTCCTGGTAGGGGATTCCTGGAGAGGAGACTTGGACCAAAAATGGCAGCTCTTCTCCCATTTCTGGCCTGTCCTGTATTAGGAGGCGCAAGGAGAAGATGAAGCCAGGGTGGTACTGGCTTTGGTAGAGGAAAAATCCCATTAGCAGTAGTTGCACCCCCAGGAATAATAACAGGAGCCCCCTCTTCTGTGCCATCCTGGGAAAGGAAACAGAAGGTCATTCCTTCCATTCTACAAACCCCACACTTGTGCCCACAGTCCCATGTGGCTGAGCTCCTGCACCCATCCTTCACTAATTGGTTTTGCAGAATCTACAGAGGGGAGACCAGAGTGAGGGACTGGCCTGAGACTGCTCAACACCACACCACTTGTGGAAAGAAGATGCCTTGTGCAGCCTTGTCTCTTCCAGGCTGGCCCCCTCCAAACCCTCTGATGTCAGCTGTGTTGCTCCCCTGGGTGATTGACTTAATCTCTCTAAGTCTCGATGTCCTTGTCCGTAAAATGGATCTTACAGCTGGATCAGCCTCATTAGGTTGTTGTGCTAAGGTATGCAGTGTGCATATTCAGGGAGAGACACAGACTCAGCATTATTCCAGGGCTGGGCCAGGTTCTCCCTTTCAGAAGGGACCTTCCCTACTCTTGCTCATCATTCTGGATGACCAAGCACCACATAGCCAGGTAGCCACAGTCCCTGTATCTCCTTCTACCACAATCTGATCATCCTGGACTGTGACTGTTCATGTCAGCCTCCCCCATAAGACTAGGAGCTTTCTGAGAGCAGATCCCAGGATGGACTTGACTTTGGGTGTCCAGCATTTCCTAGTACAGGGGCTGGTACAGAGGAGGCCCCAGGAAAAGGATGATGAATGAGTGAATGAATAAATGAACGGATGAATGAGTGGTAGACAGATGTCCCAAACAGAGCACAGAGACTGAAGGACTTGGAGAAGACTCCCTGGATGAAGAGCACTTCAAGGATGAACAGGAGTTTACCAGGAGGAAAAGGACATCTTGGAGAGAAGGATGCTGTGTTTACAATGGAAACTGGAAATCTTGTGAAAAGACAGCAGAGAATGAGATGGATTCAGAAACTCTGCTCTCCAGCTTCACCCCAGGGCAAGACTTTGGGCTGGAAGGAAATGGGGTCCATGCTGGTCTCAATTATCATTCTGGAGCCAAGCTGAAGAATATGAATAGATGTATAAAGAACTTGTCAAAAGACAACTGAAAAGTTACAAGGTGGTGTCCTTGTAACTAAATCAATGACTCTATTTTTAGAGGAACTAGAAAATTCTCTCATCATAGTTGCAGGCTTGGGATTAAATCTCAAATTTGGGGCAATACAGTATGATCAAGGATAGAAAATCTTTAAATCTGAGGGCAGTTGAAGCACTGAAGAAGCAAGAATCCAGTGTTAGTGGCAAATTCTATTGTGGTGTGGACATAAGGAAGAGTTACTTGCTAGTGGGATTTCTCCCAGCTTTTCAGCTGCGAGAGCACTTACAAAGATGTGTTCTGTATACTGTAAAAATGGTGTGGCAGCAGCGTCTGACCTCTAATTCCCCAGGGGGAAGGAGAATCAAGATCAATAGTCCAAGGTTGATTCCGATGAGGCAGAAGTCAGACATGTCTCCTCTCTGCACCATTTTTACCAATTCTGACATCAACCATCCCTCCCACGGCACTCTCTACTTCTCTGTTGAATTCGATGATTCATTGTAATGGCCAAATAGAACTCACAGACAAAACTCAAAATTACGGGGTTTATTAGAGAAGTAACGGATTTCAGTTCAGGTTTAGGAACGTTCAGGATACAGTTTTTCCATGAGGACAGCTTCTCCTCAGCTGTGCTGGGGCACAGCTCTCTCTGGCCACTTGGCCTCTGCTTTGGTCGGGCAAGTGTTACAAAGCTCTTTCAGCTTTGTCAATAAGTGCCTGGAGGCACCTCACTCTGCCACGAAGCCTCAGCCCAAAGGCGCTCAGCTCTAGCTCCATTGGTCGGCAAACCTAGCCCCAACAAGGCACCCTACTCCTCCAGTAAGCCTCCTGTCCAAAGGCACTCAGCTTTTTAGCTCCATGGACTGGGAAGCCCACTGCGCCATCTCCTGCTTGTCTCTCCTGCTGCCATTTCTCTGCCACCCCTTCTCGACGTCTTCAGTGTTACAGCTCTCTCTCTCTGTCTCCTGGTTCCAGGAGCTTCTCACTGCAGGGATCCTGGTCCAAAGGATGTGCTTTGCTCTTGGTTCTTCTTCCTTGGTGGTGGTGAGATCCTTCTTCCCACCCCTGGGATGCTCATTTTAAGCCTAGCAGGATGGCAAAACTGACCAATCCCCCTGGTGGGCCACAACTATCTTATATGCATAGTCCCACCTAATCACTTGGATGGGATTTACAAGACCATGGTGAGAAAGGCGGTATAAAAGTGATCCATCACACCACAAATAACTTCCAGGCATTTGAGTAACAGTCCTAGATTCAGACACCCTTCCTTTAAGTGAAACAAGAAGAAACTAGACCCCAGATGAGGTGGAAATGTACCTCATTCACACTAAGAAGACAATCAAGTGTCAAGAAGAACTTCTCACGAATTTTGGCTAGATTTGGTCTTCGGCAACACCAAGACCAGTCCTTGAAACATCCCAATGGCTCAATAGCATTTTGTGGATGAGGTTGCCGGGCTGGAAATAGAGGGGCTGATAATGATTCCCATTCCCAGTTATGAATGCCGCAGGTTTTGCACAGAATCTGAGTCATGCTGTGTTGGCCAGGTGTTTGGCTGCTCTATAAGCAGGAGTTGCCAACAAAGCCTCAATGGTGAGTCTATTTCCCTTTCCTACACAGGGCGGATGGAGTCCTTGGGTGGTGCAAACAGTTAACGTGCTCAGCTGCTAAACAGAAGGTTAGAGGTTGGAGTCCACACAGAGGCACCTTGAAAGAAGGGCCTGACAATCTACTTCCAAAAAATCAGCCACTGAAAACCGTATGGAGCACAGTTCTACTCTGATACACATGGGGTTGCCATGAGTTGGCGTTGACTCAACCGCAACGGGTAGGGGCAAGAAGGAAGAGTGAACTTGGAGGAGTGAAGATTCTTAGATCGTGTGTGCACTCTTTGGAGCATGGCTCTTCAGGCAGGAGTTGGATGCATCCAGTGGTTTCTGGGAGCCACTAACTGAGAGCAAGTGTGTGGGCTACATGGCATCCCATGTGAGGACATCCAGACTCATACTTACAGACTTCCTCCTGGTGCTAACACAGGAAAGGCTGGTGCTCTCAAAGTGTGGTTTGCCTTCTGGAGAGCCCAGTGAAAAGGACTCCTCTGACTCTGCAACAACCATGTGAGAGGCATTTTAGAGGCTGAGAGTTTTGTAGTTTCAGAACAAATGATTTCCTTTTCTTATTCCTCGGTTTGTAATTCCTGTTGCAACTATAGGTATTATGACTTAAGACACCAAACCCAACCAAAACCATTGCTGTCGAGTCGATTCCAACTCATAGCAACTTAAGACACAGGATTACTGTATTTGGGACTCTTGATGAACAAAATTATGAATAATGATTTTTAAAAAACAACTTGGGAGTATAATCATGTGACTATAGGTATGGAGGCACAAGGAAGGGCGTGTGCTTGTTACTTGCTCAAAAAAGAGACTCTCCATTTTACTATTATGGAAAAAGAGAACCGTGATAAAATTGATAGGATAAAATTATCTGCATATTTTTTGAACTTTACTTCCTGAAGTTACTTAAATATCAAGAAATAGCTTTGAGGTTTTAAACTAACAGCACCTCTTACGCATATTACATGATTCTAATTAATAGAGTGTGTTGGTGGTGGTGGTTGCCATGGAGTCAGCTCCAACTTAAGGCTACCTTATGTATAACAGAATGCAACACTGCCTGATCCTGCATCATCGTCACAATCTTTGGTGTGTTTGAGCCCATTCTTGCAGCCACCATATCAGTCCTTCTCATGGAGGGTTTCCCTTGTTTTTTCGCTGACCCTTCACTTTACCAAATATGATGTCCTTTTCTAGCAATTGATCTTTCCAGTGGTACTGTTTCCTTTGATAATTGTTGCTGTTGTTAGATGCTGTCAAGTCGGTTTGACTCATAGTGACCACAGAACGAAACACCGCCTGGTCCTGTGCCATGCTCACAATCATTGTAACGCTTGAGCCCATTGTTGCAGCCACTGTATCAATTCGTCTCCTTGAGGGTCTTCTCCTTTTTCGCTGACCCTGTACTTTACCAAGCATGGCGTCCTTCTCCAGGGACTGATCCCTCCTGACATCATGTCCGAAGTATGTAAGACGTAGTCTCGCCATCCTTGCTTCTAAGAAGCATTCTGGTCATACTTCTTCCAAGACAGATTTGTTCGTTCTTTTGGCAGTCCATGGTATATTCAATGATAATAGTAAATGATATTTTCATTTGCATTCGTAATTTCATAAATGATATTTCAGAAAGATCTCTCTGGCTTCTGCAGTGTGTTTCTTCCTTCCTCAGGATTCTACTGATTTCAGGGAATTCAGGAGGATCTCCCCCAAAGATCCCTGGGTCTGGATCTCCTGGATCCCTTTGGAACGGTGGCACCTTCCTCCTCCACTCCAGCTCTGTTTTCTGAGTTAGGCTGTGGGAGGCAGTGGTTAGAAGGCAAGAATGCATAAGGCTCTCACTGCCCCAACCAGGGCTTGTCAAATCCCCCTTTTTCTCCTAAAAGCCCTAGGGAGACAGTTCTACTCTAACACACATGGGGTCACCATGGGTTGGAGTTGACTTGACAGCAACTAGCTTTTTGGTTTGGTAGGGTTTCACAGAAATTAACAGACTATCTTAACTGGAGCCCTGGTGCCACGATGGTTACGTGATATGGTTGCTAACTAAAAGGTCTGCAGTTGGAATCCACCAGCCGCTCTTTGGAAACCCTGTGGGACAGTTCTAATCTGTCCTATAGGGTCGCAATGGGTCGGAATCGACCTGATGACAACGGGTTTGGTTTTATTTATTTATTTATTTATTTTATGGCTTAACTAGTCAATCTCTGAGTAAGACTTTGAGAAGTGCTTAGCTCTGGTTGGAACAAGAGTTTAGGCAGATGGGACCCTTGACTGACCTAAGTCACACACCGCACATCTTCGAAGGAACACACTGTCAAGAACACACACAGCAGATGAGAGAAAAGGTGTGGACACCAAACCATCCAAAAGCTCCTCTTTCTAAAGAAAATATAATGCTAGAAAGGTGAGTTTCTTCAACTCCCCTGCCCTCAGGAAAATACGTTTTGGCTGGATTTGTTAGGCTCAGAAACGTTATCGTTAGTTATTATTGAGTTGATTCCAACTCATGATGACCCCATGTGTGCAGAGTAAACTAACTTCTTCACAGGGTTTTCAAGCCTGTGTCCTTTCGGAAGCAGACTGCCAGGCCTATCTTCTGAGGTGTCTCTGGGTGGTTCTGAACCACTAACTTTTCGGCTAGTACTGGAGGGCTTAACCATTTGTGTCATCTAGACACTCTGGCTCAGAAATACAGACCCCAAATTATACTGTGCTATTGCTCTAAGGCAGCTGGTATTTCTCACTCCCTAAACTTCCCGACGTGCTGAGAAGGTAAGAAGTGTCTTGTTTTATCTTACACAGCAGAGGTCTTCAAAGTAGGGTATGTGCACAAGGATCTGAAGACTTCCTCGGCAGCTTCCTGTATTTCTATTTCATACATTTCAGTTAAGGGTTGTTATGGATTGAGTTGTGTCCCTCAAAAATAAGTTTTATAAATCCTAATCCCTATACTTGTGGGTGTAATCCCACTTGGGAATAGGGTTTCTTCATTACGTTAATGAGGCCATATCAGTGTAGGGTATTTCTTAAACCCAACCCCTTTTGAGACATAAAAAGAGATTAGGCACTGAGAAGCAAGCACAAATGGAGCATAAGACAGATGCCACATGGAGATCACCAAGGAACCAAGAAACGCCGGGGTTACAGAAGCTGAAAGGAAAAAAAGATTTTCCCTGACAGCAGACGCAGTGAGAGCCTTCTTTTAGAACTGGTGCCCTGATTTCGGACTTCTAGCCTTCTAAACTGTGAGAAAATAAATTTTCTGTTCGTTAAAGCCACGCATTGTGGTATTTCCATTACAGCAGCACTAGGAAAGTAAGACAAGGGTGAAGCTTGGCTCATATTGGGATGTTCTGTATTCAGACCAACCAAAGTAATATAGGTTAGTGAAGCTAATTTTTAAAAATAGAACTCGATTCTTTTCTAGAACAATCAAATTTTTCAAGTTACGCTGTAAAAAATACCTAAGTTAAAAAGAAATTCTTTTAGAATTGGTGCGCATTACTCTCTAAGGTAATTAAAACCTATTTAATCAAGTTATGTCATGAAATATTCCATTAGCAGTCAATTCTCATCTTGTGTCACCTTATAAAATGGATAGTTTTCTACCTCCTAGAACAACAAAGCTCACTTAAACTTGTGCTGAAATTTTTCAGATTTCAACCTAAAATGAGTGAGTTGGTACAAAGGTTTTCAAGAGTGTTCTGGGGTTTCTTAAGCAAAAATGTTTTAAGATGACTCCAGTAATATATACCCCCTCCACACACACACATTCAGACAAACCACAAACAACTCCCCGCCGCCACAGACACATATTCAAACCTTATTATCTTAGCTACTTTCAAGACCTGTGAAACACTGTTTTATACACTCTCTTAAATCATGAAACTGAGGCTAGTGGGAAAATTTGGATTGGATCAAAAGTAAACTTACTAAGCTTCTTTGTTAAAAGTTCCCTGTCCTAGCAGGGCAGGGCAACTTTGCTATCTGCCCAGTAGAAATACAACATACGTAATCAACAACTTTCTAGTTGCTATTGTTGGTTGCTGCGAGTTGATTCTGACTCATGGCAACCCCGTGTGTGCAGAGTAGAACTGCCCCATATGTATTTCAAGGCTGTGACCTTTTAGAAGCCGATCATCGCATCTGTCTTCTGGGGAGCCTCTGGGTGAGTCCGAAGACCTAACCTTTCCGCTAATAATCAAGCACTTACCTCGCTTAACTCTTTGTGCCACCCAGGGACCTAGTAGCCATATTTAAAAATTAAACATGTACAATTCATTTTAATATTTCATTTACTCCAATATATCAAAAATGTTATCATTTCAGCATATAATCAGCATAATAGTGAGATATTTTACCTTCTTTTTTGCATACTAAGTTTTCAAATCCAGTGTGCATTTACACATCTCAATTTGGACTATCCACAGTTCAAGTGCTCAATAGCCACATGTCGCAGTGGCTACCATATGGGACACCCACGTCTAGAACATCTGTAAACATTGCATGTGTGCCTGGAAAAAATGTGTATTCTCTAATTTTGGGGTGCAGGGTTCCATTTATGTTCTTTAGTTCAAGCTTGTTAGTGATTTTGTTCAAATTTTCCATAGCTTTACAATTTTTTTTCTAGATTCATCACTTGAGATGTGTTAAAATATCATACAGAGATTGTGGAGGTGCCAATTTCTTCTTGCTATCACGCTAATTTCAGCTTTGTTTATTTTGAGACTATGTGGTTAGGTGCATTCCATTTTAGAATTATTTTATCATTCTGGTTATTCCTTTTTCATCTGTGGTGTGGTAATAGTGCTTTTTTAACTCAAACTTTTTTTTGTGGTTAATGTAGCTGTAAAAATAGCATGGGGGTGGCATTGGACCTCCTCTAACTTTACAAAGGGGAAGGAGACTCAAGATCAACAGTCCAAGGCTGATTCCTAAGAAGCAGAGGTTACACATGCCTTCTCTCTCAGCCATCTTTCCCAATTCTGACACTAACCGTCCCTCCCACAGCACTCTCTACTTCTCTGCTGGGTTTGATAATTCATTGCAATGGCCACACATACTTATGACTACGGAGTTTATTAGGGTAGCAACAGGTTACAGTTTAGGTTCAGGAATGCTCAGGACACATTCTTCCATCAGGACAGTCTCTTTTCAGCTGTGCCTGCAGGCACGTCTCTCTGGCCCTTGGTCTCTGCTGTCTTCGGTATCACAGCTGTCTCTCTGACTCCTGGTTCCAGGAGCTTCTCAGCACAGTGACCCTGGGTCCAAAGGACATTCTTTGCTCCTGGCTCTCCTTCCTTCGTGGTGGTGGGATCCTCTCTTTCCTGCTCTGGAATGGCTCATTTCAAGCCCAGCAGGATGGCAAAACTGACCAATACCCTATTTGCATAGTCCCGCCAGATCACTTGGGTGGAGTTACAAGATCATGGCAAGAAAGGCCAGACAAAGCGATTCATCACACTGCAGTAGCTAAACTTAGATTTCTTTGGGTTATTTTCCTGAAGTATCTTTCCCCATCCTTTTACTTTCAAACCTTCTATGTCTGTTAGATGTGGGTCTCTTGTAGACCTTGTTCTTTTTAACTTTCCTGGTGATAAAGACAATTTTGCTAGTTCCTATTCTTTCCACAGCAGATATTATTTCTAACCATTTCCCCCAATCTAAGCCAACACTAAGCAGTTAGGTTTTATTGACTAAGATATTCCATAAAGGAGTCTTAACATTAGCCAAAGATCTACCCAGTGCTGGCCCATTTCATCCTTGAAGTCACCCTTTCATTTAATAGATAAGGCATTGAGGCACAGGTAAAAGTCACTCAGGTATAAGACGAGAGCTTGAAGTTGAGTCCAGGCCTGTGAGTCTGACTCCAGAGTTCTTTCCACTGCCTGGTTGAGGACGTGTTGGAGGATAAGGTAGTGGTGAGGGAAGGCTTCCCCAAAGAGGTGGTTTTATAGGTAGGTCCTGAAGGATGGCTAGGCATTCAGTCCCCATGTAAAGAGGAGCAAGGGCATTCTGGGCAGAGGTATGGAAGCATGAGAGCCTGGAGTGCTTAGGAGGCAGTCGTTACGGTAGTCAGCATCTACTGAGCACTTAATATGGGCCATGGGCCATTTAAGCACTCAAGAAGCATAATTTTTCATCCTCTAACCCAGGGTTTCTCAACGATACTATTGACATTTTGGACCAGATCATTCTTTATTGTGGGAGCTGACCTGTGTGTTATAAGGTTAGAAATGTTCCTGGCCTCTACCCACTAGATGCTTGTACCCCTTATGCCCAGTTGTGACAATCAAAAACATCTCCAGATTTGTCAAATATCCCCTGGGGAGCAAAATCACTCACGATTGAGAACCACTGTTCTAACATGAGGGTTGTACTATAATTAATCCTATTTTACAGATGAGGAAACTGACGCCTAGATAGGTGATGTAACTTGTCCAATGATACACAACTAGGAGATGGTAGCTCAGATCTGAACTAGGCACTGTGGCCAGAGCCTTAACCACCACCTCCCACAACATTGTGTTCACTGGGGTTGAGGTAACAGAGAATAGTAAAGGAGGGATAAACTAGGAGCAGATCAAGAATGGCCTTGAACACTTTGCACCTTCTGTACCAGGCTTTGTGCCTGGTGATTCTGGGGACCTAAATTAGAATCCAGTAGAACCCCAAAGTTGTCTGCAGGCATTACCAAATGTTCCCTAGAGGGACAAAATCATCCTCTGTTGAGAAACACTGACTTAGATTGTAGGTTGCCTGGGGTCTTGAAACTCCCATCTCACCACTTGCTTTAAAAATTAGGTCTCACCCAGAGCAGGAAGCCATCTCTGATTATGAGGATTAAATGAGATGAAAATAATAAAAATTTATTGAACATTTACTCTGACTAAGCACTATTCTAAACACTTTCCATGTTAACTCATTTGCTCCTCACAACCACCCAATGAGGCAGGTACTATTATTATCCCAAATTTACAAATGAGGAAACCGTGCACGGAAAGTACAAAGCACAGCGTTTGGCATGTTCCAACTGCTCATTAAGTGTTGTTTTTCTCACTAGCAGTGCTTGTGGCCTCTGGCTCCTGCAACCCCCAACTTCTGGTACCTCCCCAACCAGGCCAGAAGCTCTGGAAAGAGACAAGACCTGATACACGTGTCCCCAGAAGACATGGTCCGGCACACAGTAAGCCTCAGGAAATGACTATTAAATGAATGAGCCCCGATTATCCGAGTTCACCGCTCACAACTGATTCACACACCCACAGAAAGGCCTGTGTCCCTGTCACCCTTCATCCTCGACCCTCTCTATCAAGCACCTCTAAGGGTAGAGACAGGAGGCTCAGAATATGCAGGAGGGAGCAGTTTGGAGGGACGGGACCTGGGAAGCGGGCTCTGCGCTTTCTCTTGGGCGTTCTCTGTTCCTTGCTCTCTGGGGTTTGTGCTCCGGGCAACCCTTCGTCTCACCTGCCCTCCACTCCGAGCTCTGTCTTCAACCCCTACTGGCAGAGGGAGAGTACATGTTACCAAGCGGCGCCTGCGCACTATCCACTGTGTTCACGACCCGAGCCCAGCGCGTGAATAGAGATCTACATACCGCTGCCAGAGCTACGCGAAGGCGGAGACGCTAGCCCACACACTCCCTTAACTGACTTTGCCCTTCGGTCTGGACACGCATACAATCCCCACGCCTGCAGGTGGCGCGCTCAAAAGCCGACCCTGCATCCCCTCGCGACACGGCTCAACCCTTGGACTCTATCCGGCGAACGCGCTCTCTCCTTTTCACATCCCTGATCCCCTTCAGACCCCAAAGCCTGTCCACCCGCATCTCAAACCCTATCGTACTCCCACAAAAACAGAAAATCTGAACATAGCCATTTCGTCTTTGGAATAAACTGCACGGACGCGCAGCGACAGGTTGCGCAGACGATTCAGACGCTACACGCGCTCACGCGCAGGCGCAGACCGGAAACAAGCGGGGCTGTCCTAGGGCACTCTGGGAGTTGTGGACGAAGCGCGTAGCGCCGCCGCAAACTTCGCAGGGAGTTGTAGGCCCAGCTTGTCCCAGAACGGTAAGCACTTTGGGCCGAGCCGCCGCATGGACTCCTGGGAGTTGTAGGCGGATAGACCCAAAGCCTTCTAGGAATCGTAGTCCTTTCACCGTTCCAGCGTGTTCCGGTTGTCCACGCGCCGTGTTTTGCCCTGGTGAGTATCCCCTCCCACGGCGGGTTGGTACTGGCCCTTTCTCAAGATGACGCTTAGGAGTCTAGGGTCTCCGTGTTGCCCTCCCACGCAGCCCGGTAGGCGTCCCCGAGATGACACGCTTTTCCGTGATCCCCCAACGCCAGTCTTCCCCACGGCCTTCCGGGCTTTAGTGGCCTAGGCAGCTGTTGACCCTGTAGAGCCGCTTTGGACACTGCGGCCTCCTCTGACTCCCCGGTCCTGCCCCTCCAAACTTGGAGCGGTCCGAGAGCACCCTTCTCTGTCCTAGTTAGAACCCAGAGTTGTCAGGGCTGGTCTGCGGGGGTGCTCAGGCAGCTGTATGGGAGCCCAGAGGAGACGCTACACCCAGCCTGAAACCAAAAAACACCCAAACCCGTTGCGCCGAGTTGATTCTGACTCATAGCGACCGTGTAGGACACAGTAGAGTTTCCAAGGAGCAGCCCGTGGATTTGAACTGCCACCCTTTTGGTTAGCAGCCAAGCGCTTAACCACTGCGCCACTAGGGCTCCCCAGACCCAGCCCAGGGTTCATCAAAGACTTACCAGGGCACAGGATCTCAAATCTAACATATTCAAACGAAATTCCAGATTCTGTGCCCTAAAGTTACAATCCTTTGCCCTCTCCCCACCCACCAAGTGGGTCCAGTATGCTTCCAGATGTTCTGGCCAAAACCTGAAGTTGTCCTGAGTCCTGTATTGCTTATCCACACCCCTCCCCCAAGTCTTCGTGAGCCTCATCTGCTCTACCTACAGAATAGATCCAAACCCTACCACTTCTCACCACCTCCCTTCTGGTTCAAACAACAAAAACCCCTTGCCATAGAGTTGATTCTGACTCACGGCGACCCTAGAGGACAGAACAGAACTGCGCCATAGGGTTTCCAAGGAGCAGCTGCTGAATTTGAACTGCCAACATTTTGGTTAGCAGCCAAGCTCTTAACCACTGTGCCACCAGGGCTCCCCATTCTGGCCCAAGCCACCATTATTGCTTACCTGGTTCATTCCAAGGTCCTTGGGTGGCACAAACGGTTTGCGCTCAACTGCTAACCTAAAGGTTGGCAATTTGAGCCCACACAGCGGGTCTGCAGAAGAAAGACCTATGGGGCAATTCTACTTTGTAACGTATGGGGTCACCGTGAGTCAGAATCGATTCAATGACAATGGTTTTGGTTTTGGTTTGGATCACTGCAGCAGATCCTCACTCCTCTTTCTCTCAGGACTTCAAACCGGTTATTTTTGATTTGACCCCCTGCTGGGATTCGCATTTCCACCCCAGATGTACTGAATCAGAATCTACATTTTAACAAGATCTTGTTAAAATTTAAGATCCCTCAGGAGATTCTTATGTGAAATGCAAATTCTCAGCAGGGAGTGGAATAACCAGTTCCAAGCCCCACAGTTTCTCTACCTTTGCCACCCTTCACCCTCCCTACAGATTGTTCACATGCAGACCAAGGAATCCTGTTAAACTATAAATCAGATCCTGTCACTTGACAGCTGAAAACCTTCCAGTGGTTCCCATCTCATTCAGAATAAAATCCAAATTCCTCACTCTCACAACCTCCAAGCCTTAACACCTCTGAGGTCTTGAGCCACACAACACTTTCCAAATAAACTTAGCCAAGCCCTGCCCTTCAAGTACTTTGCATTCTTTACGGAACATTCTTCCCACTCTGATCTAATGCTGGTTCCTTATCCTTCTGGCCTTGGCTCAGAGGCTTTTCCTGACTTTGCCACCCCTCCATTCCCTCGCAGTCACATCATTGTCGTTAGGTGCCGTCAACTTGATTTTGGATTCGTAGCGACCCCATGTGACAGTAGAACTGCCCCATAGGATTTTCTAGGCTGTAATTTTTAACAGGAGCAGATCACCAGGTCTTTCTCCCATGGGGAGCCACTGGGTGGGTTAGAACCACCAATGAATCGGTTAGCAGCTGAGTGCTTATTTGTTGCGCCACCAGTCACATCACCTGGGATAATTCCTTCATATTACTCCTCATATTTGGCAACAGTCTTGGTTATTTACTTATGGTTTGGCTCCTCCACTAGAATATTAGTGCCCTGAGAGCTGCAGCCTTTCCTGTCTAGTTCACTGCTATGTCCGCAGCGCTCAGAGAGGAGGAATTTAGTGGATTATTTGCTGAATGAATCAAGAGTTTAAAATGAGACTTGAAGGTAAGAGTCGGGCCTGCACAATGTCCGGGGCAGTGTTCCAGGCAATGTAAACAGCTGGACAAAGGTGTGAAGCGTTGGAAGACCTGCTGGAAGTCTGCCCAAATGGTTTGGGTGGGGCCAGACCACGCAGGGCCTCAAACACCCAAGGGCTTAGGGAGGGGAGCCAAGCTGAGTTTCTAGCAGGGGTGGCACTTGATCTGATGACCTCAGGAGGTGGACTCCAGTACTGGTTGACTCTAGATTTAGGGAGTAGAGCGATGAGTCCAAAGTCACTATTTCCAGCCCTGTGAAGGAGCTGGGTGCAAGGTGGTGATGCTCTCACGTATAACCCGTCACCTCTCCAGAAGTCTGCTCCTCCCACGCCCACCTCTCCAGGGCCTACTCGGGCCAACGTGGGGCTATCCGGGTGGACTCTCTGGAGACGGGGAACCCATAATCCAAAACCCACGGGTAACCTGACTAATCTCCCTGTCCAGGAGAAGCTGACCCCTTCCGCCCTTTGGGGACCCCCGCGATGCCGGCGCCACCGTGCGCCTCCTGCCACGCGGCGCGAGCCGCCCTCCGCCGCCCGCGTTCTGGACAGGCGCTGTGCGGCGCCTGCTTCTGTGCCGCCTTCGAGGCCGAGGTGCTGCATACAGTGCTGGCGGGCCGCCTGCTGCCCCCCGGGGCCGTGGTGGCTGTGGGCGCCTCGGGCGGCAAGGACTCCACGGTGCTGGCGCACGTGCTCCGGGAGCTGGCGCCGCGCCTGGGGGTCTCGCTGCGCCTCGTGGCCGTGGACGAGGGCATCGGCGGCTACCGTGATGCTGCGCTGGCTGCCGTGCGGCGCCAGGCGGCGCGCTGGGAGCTCCCGCTCACCGTCGTGGCCTACGCAGACCTCTTCGGGGGCTGGACGATGGACGCCGTGGCACGCAGCACGGCTGGCTCGGGCCGAAGCCGCGCCTGCTGCACCTTCTGCGGAGTTCTGCGGCGCCGAGCGCTGGAGGAAGGTGCGCGCCTTGTGGGAGCCACGCACATCGTGACGGGTGAGCGCAAGCGCGGAAGCAGGAGGGGCGGAGTCGGATGGGAAGGAATGGGACTCGTACAAGGGCGAGGGGCGGGGCACGGGAAGGGGATTGGGACGCATACTGGGGAAGCTTTTTGGAGCGGAAGAGTGCACGCCCAAGAAGTGGTTAAGGAGACCCAGGCATGTCCTAAGGGCGGGAGCCGGATAAGAAGCCCAGATTATACGCACGCGCCTGTATGGGGCTAGAGCCCACTGAATGTTTATGGGTTTAGGATGTGCCCATCCCTGTGTGGGGTGGGGCAGGCGACGGAAGCTTTTGAGTATCACTGTCCTCATCTTTGTACACATACATTGACAAACAGTGGGATAGAGGGGCTACTCTAGAGGCTGGGGCTGTGGTTCTCTGCATCCTTAAAAAAATGTTATTCTTTGTGTCTTTCATAAAGGGAGGGTTGTGAGGGCTGTCTTCCTTCAGAAACCATTTCCAGTCTGAAATGCAACTGTCTCTTAACTCCTTTTTATCAGCTTTTTCTCCCTGCTGACTCTTTAATTCTCTCTCAATCATTACTTCAACAGATAATTATTTGGTACCATTTACTACGTACCCTAATATACTCGGATATAAGGAGCCCTGGTGGCGCGGTGGTTAAAGCACTTGGCTGCTGACTGAAAGGTTGGCGATTCAAACCCAACAGCAGCTCCATGGGAGGAAGCTGTGGCAGTCTGCTTCCGTAAAGATGACAGCCTTAGAAACCCTACGGGGCAGTTGTACTCTGTCCTATAGGGTCTCTATGAGTCAAAATCGACTTGCCAGCAAGGGTTTTGGTTTTATACCCTGCTACACCAGGGGTGCCCTGGTGGTGCACCCACCTAGTGATCTGCTCCTGTAAAGATTGTTATTTGCCATTGAGTCGATTCCAACTCACAGGAAACCCAATGAGGCAATTCTACTCTGCCCTATAGCTTCGCTATGAGTTGGAAGCGACTCAAGGGCACACAATAACACTGTGTACCACATACAAGCTGTGTGGCTTAGAGCCAAATAACCTCTCTGTGCCTTAGTTTCCTTTTCTTTAAAATGGGGATATTAATATTATCAAGCTCCTAGAGTTGTTGAGAGGTAGATGGATTATCATGTATAAAGCACTTAGACCAGATTCTGAAGAACAAGAAACACTACAAGCAGTCCCCAGGTCATGCAAGACATCTGTTCCTAAGTCTATCTTTAAATCGAATTTGTAGGTAAGTTGGATCAGGTACATAAGGTTCTTATTTAGTGTCAGTCAGTCAAATGTTTGTCTAAGTATATAGTATATATTTTACCTTTCTATGCATATAAAACACTTAAGAAACACTTTCAAACCACACAGTATTTTCATGAGCGTCACAATCACAAACTATTGCATGTAAGTCAAAATTTTAATATAATAGGCTTTATGGCAGCCCATTCTTAAGTATGAGTTGTCCATAAGTCAGATGTTCCTGACCCGCGGATTGCCTACATAAATGTTCTTATAATGCTGCACAAGACAGAGGCAGTCCCTGCTCTTGCTCAGTTCTCATATCCATTCGACTACTAGCCAAAAGGTTGGCGATTCAAACTCACCCAGAGGCTCCTCAGAAGATAGACCTGGCAATCTGCTTCTGAAAGGTCACAGCATTGAAAACCCTTTGGAGCACAGCTCTACTCTGCACACATGGGGTCACCATGAGTTGGAATCAACTCGACGACAACAGGTGCCACAAAGGGAAATGACACAGACTTTGTAAGCTTATAACCAGAGCACACAGTGAAGGGAGAAAGGTGGAGATTTAAGACGTCTTTCCTGAGTGTTTGAGCTCACATCTGGAGGCTGAGTGGGTAACTACATGAAGAATGAATAGGAGGCTGGGGGAGAGGGCATTCTGGGCAGAGGAAACAGCTGTGCCAAGGCCCCAAGGAGAGGGTGGATGGCCAATTTGAGAAGCTTTAAAACGACCTGTGTTTTACTATGTAGGCTCAAGTATAAAATGACAAAATTTAGAGTAAGTGTAGATTTAGCTTAAATTTATGGTGACTGGTGTGTAAATAAGGAGTCCTGGTGCACAGTGGTTAAGCACTGGGCTGCTGACCGACAGGTCGGCAGTTGGAACCCACCAGCTGCTCTGCGGGAGAAAAGATCTGGCAGTCTGCTTCCGTAAAGATTACAGCCTTGGAAGCCCTATGGGCAGTTCTACTCTGTCTTATAGGGTTGCTATGAGTCGGAATTGACTCCACGGCAATGAGTTTAGTTTTGGTTTGTAAATATTCACTTTCTCCCTGGTGTTTTAAAACACCATGATCCACATTCTCAGAGGCACTTAAAATCAACCCTCTTGAGAATCTCCATTAAAGACCATTTTTACTTCTGCACAGTTGGAACTACAGTTTGAACTGAGGCTGAAATGGTATTTGCAGCATAAAGCACTTCTACTTGCTACATGAAAGGGCATCTAGCACAGGGCCTGGTCTGCAGCAGGATGAGGGCGCCCCCAAGTTGGCTGTGTGTGTGCTGCGCTCTCATTTCTAGCTGAGTCTGCCTCCAGCCTCCACTTAGCCGCCTCACAGTGGTACGGGGTCTGCATGACCTGCTCTCCCCCTCCGTGCCTCTCACCTGCTCCCTATCTCTGTCCTGGTTGTCCCACGGTGTCCAGGGGTCTCCATGACCCGTGTCCACCACCCCCACCTGCACCTGGTCTCTGTCTCCTGCCTGCCCCAGGGGCCTAGGGATCTCCATGACCGGCGCCCCCCACCCCCACCTACTCCCCATCTGTGTCCTGGCCGCCCCTTGGTGCCTGGGGGTCTCCATGACCAGCAGCTGCCTCCACCCGCGGCCACCTCACGCGCTCCCGTCTCTCCCCGCAGGCCACAACGCCGACGACATGGCGGAGACCGTGCTCATGAACTTTCTGCGGGGCGACACTGGGCGGCTGGCGCGCGGCGGAGGCCTGGGCTCGCCGGGAGAAGGAGGCGCGCTGCCCCGCTGCCGCCCACTGCAGCTGGCCTCGCAGAAAGAGGTGGTGCTGTACGCGCACTTCCGCCGACTGGACTACTTCTCCGAGGAGTGCGTGTACGCGCCCGAGGCCTTCCGCGGCCACGCCCGCGACCTGCTCAAGCGCCTGGAGGTGGTGCGGCCGTCGGTGGTGCTGGACCTCGTGCACTCGGCTGAGCGCCTGGCGCTGGCCCCGGCCGCGCAGCCCGCGCGTCCCCGCGCCTGCACCTGCTGCCGGGCGCTGGCCAGCCGCCCGCTCTGCCAGGCCTGCACGCTGCTCGACGGGCTGGACCGCGGCCGGCCACGCCTGGCCATCGGCAAAGGCCGCAGGGGCCTGGACGAGGAGGCACCGCGGGCCGGGGCCCAGCCGCCTCCCTCTGCGGCCCTTCCCGCTTTCTAGCGCCTGGCGTGTTCGGGCAGGGTTCCTCACGCCTAGGAGGGCGAGGGAGGCCTGTGAACACTGCAGACAAACTCGATTTTCCTTTGCCTGGCTTCCGTGTTGATACGGAGATGGAGACCAGTTGCCTGTATCTTTATAGATGCTGGGGCCCCAGACTACTGGGTCTGAAAGAGGAGGGGGCTGGGGCCCAGACGCCTGAGTGTCAGGGAAAACCCAAACGAAACCCAGTGCCAGCGAGTTGATTCCAACTCACAGCGACGCTATAGGACAGAGTAGAACTGCCGCATAGGGTTTCCAAGGAGCAGCTGGTGGATTAGAATTGCCGACCTTTTGGTTAGCAGCCAAGCTCTTAACCACTGCGCCACCAGGCTTTGGGTCTGGAGGAGTAGGGAGTTAAACAACCTTGGATTCCTGAGTGGGGATTAGGGAGCTGCTTGCCTGGTGCCTCTGCTGGGTTCCAGGCGCTCATGGTGGTGCTCACCCTTCTCGAGCACTTCATGTCCTATTTGCTTGTAGTGGGATGAGCAAAATCGCCTGAGTTAGTGGCCACACCCCCTTTACAGTAACCACCCTGAGACTGTTCCTCAAGAGCTTCTCAGGCAGCAGGTGCTGCGTTGAGCTCTTTCCAGGCACCATCTCTTCATCCTGCCACGACCGTATTGGCTGTAGCTGCAGTGAGTGAAACGAGGCTCAGACAGGTGCAGTAACCGGCCCAAGGTCACCCACCTGGAGAGGGGCCGAATGGGGCCTGCCTGACTCCAGAGCTCTGAGACTGTGATATTGCCCCTCTCCCCAACCCTGCCCTCTCCCACGCGCACCTGACTCTCCTGGTGTCTCTTGTGACCTATGAGGAGCAGCTGGCTCCCCTGACCTTGGGCTCTGGAGGCTGACCTGGTGAGCCTGGGTCAGTGACTTAACCTCTCTGATCTTCCATTTCCTCCTCTGGAAATAGACAAAACCTCCCAGCAAAGCGTCAAACCACTGGTGATAAAGTGCTCAATAAATGGTGGCTGCCTTGCTTGGTAAACTAAAGGGTCAGTTCAGTGAAAAAGAGGAAAACCTTCAATGAGATGGATTGACACAGTGGCTGCAACAATGGGCTCAAACATACCAACAGCTGTAAGGATGCACAGGACCAGGCAACGTTTCATTCTATTATACATAGAGGATGAGTGGGATGAGTGGGATGACACCTGGCAACAAGCCTTGGTTGTTCATGTTAAGGTTTGGCCACCATGGGGCTTAGAGTTTCAGGGTTGCTGCCCTGTGGTTCCAGGAAGGTGTGAGGCCCAGAAGCTTCCCACTTGACCCTTGGTGAGACTGGGTTTTCTCAGTCCCACTTCCAAGCTCTTGCTGGGCTGCTCCCTTGTCAGGGATGCCCTCCCTCTCCCATCTTCCTACTCAAATCCTCCAGGGTCCTCCTAGTAGCCTTCCCTGGCTTTCTCCTCCTCCCCCCACCTCCCAGGCCAGGCAGCCATCTTACCCTGACACACAGGAGGGGCAGCAGCAGTATCTTGGGCTGGGAGGGGTAGTCTGGGACCCCTTGACATCATCAGATCAGCCACTACGAACTTCAGGGTAGCCTCGGGAGGAGCAGACAGCTAGAGACTAGTTCTGGATTGGGCTGCCCCAAACCCTTCTCTTTATCAGGAGCTTCAATTCTGTCTAAGTTTCCTAGTGCTGCTAATAACAGAAATACCACAAGTGAGTGGCTTTAATGAACAGAAATTTATTTTCTGACAGTTTAGGAGACTAGAATTCCAACTTCAGGTCCTTGGCTCTTTTCAGCTTCTGTTCGTTGGTTCCTTGGCAAGCTTCCTGTAGCCTGTATCCCCCGTTTGTCCCTCCTTCTCTGTGCATGACCTGCTCCTTTTATCTCTAAAGTGATTGGTTTAAGACACATCCTCCACTGATATGACCCAATTAACGTAAATCTCCAGATGGGATTATATCCACATGTATAAACCAAACCCATTGCCATTAAGTCAGTTCTGACTCATAGTGACCCTATAGGACAGAGTAGAACTGCCCCATAGGGTTTCCAAGGAGTGGCTACTGGATTCGAACTACTGACCTTTTGGTTAGCAGCTGAGCTCTTGATCACTGTGCCACCAGGGCCCCCTGTGCACGTGTATAGGGGTTAGGATTTACAACATATCACGTATTTTGGGGAGACATGATTCAATCCATAACACCCTCCTGTTCATCTAAACAACTACCAGGAAAGTGAAAGGCTATCCCAGGTCTAGTGATAACCTGTCAGGGTGGTCCATCCCATGTTGTTCCCCATGAGATGCTGCCCCCCACCCCAACAGCTTTCTACCCCTCACCCTCCAGGAAATGAATAGAGTTGCAGTTTCTCTCTGTTCACTTATAATTCTTGTAAATTCTGGGGCAGGAGTATCTGGGAGCTGGGATATACCTGAAACAAAATATTCTGGTCCTCAGCCCAGACCTGGTCACACAAGAAGGTATGGCTCAACTTGAATTCATCTCCAAAGGGAGGGCGGGTGGACCTTATGGTCAGAGGCTGGGACTGAGAACTGGGGCCCTGGCTTCACCTGCAGACTTGGGTGTGATATTTTTGGGCTTCTGGTGTCGGTTTGGGTTCAGGAGGGGATATAACCTGTATGTGGCTCTCAACCACTTCTTGGATTTCCCATAAGTCTTACACTCACACCTTCAGAATGAGTTCCCCTAACTTCTGAACAGTTCCTCCAGCCCCCAGGAGACCTCCTCTCTTTAGGGTATCTTTCAAATCTCTCTCTCCTTACCCCACCACCATCTTTCCTTTACCTTTCCTGGTCTGCTCTGCTCTTCATGACAACTCTATCTTGTGGTCCACTGAGGTCATAGGATTCTTTTCCCAATTTGAGTACTTACCCTTCGTGTGCAAATAACTTAGAATTTGTTTCTGTGACCCATCAGCTCCAAAGGTACCTCCTCAACCAGCCTCCTGATACTTTATTCCTTCATTTGCGCTGACTCAGGACATGGCATATATAGCCAGGCACAGAAAAGGACCGAAAATCATGTTCTCTGACATCTAGAGCTCCATGACAGTACAGGAACGGATTAAAAGCAAAAGCGAAATATCAACATACTGGAAAGTGAGGGGAGGAGTCTGACCTACACAGAGAAGGTTTTCTGGGGAGGGCGAGGGTAGAGACAGCTCTGAGGGGCAAGAAACCCAGAGGCCTATGAGAAATGCCTTGTCTAAGTCCCCTCTTCCCTAGAATAGGGGTGCAGGCTTGCAGGGGGAGCCGGAGGAAGACCTTGGATGCCCTCTGACCAGCACCAGCCCTCAGTCTTCTGACCTCTGCATCTGAGACAGGTCAGGACTCTGCCCCAGGGGGCGCTCCATCCACCAAGTTAGACCTGGGGAGCCCCTCACAGCTGAGTTGACGTTGTCCTTGGTGCTGGGGCACAGCCAGGCTCTGAGTTCAGGAAACTCCCAACTATGTTGTTAGTTACCATAGAGTCAATTCTGACTCATGGTGACCCCATGTGTTGCAGAGTAGAACTCCATAGGATCTTCAAGGTCGTGACCTTTCAGAAGCAGATCGTCAGGACTGTCTTCCCAGGTGCCTCTGGGTGGGTTCAAACCGCCAACCATTCAGTTACCGTTTGCGCCACCCAGGGACTCTCAACTCGGCTGCAAATCTCAAATTCACAGACACAGGCCAGCAGGACACCTAGTTAGAGGGGCTGTGGAAAGGCTGAGTTTCTCTTGGAAAGAAGGGGTCGGAGTGGCCTGGGCTTGTCTCTCTGTTTTTTGTTTGTTTTTGTTTTCTATTCCTCTTATTGGCCTAAGGATCGTTCTTCTGAACTGGTGGTACCATCCTGGCTAAGGGACAGGGAAGGACAAGGTATTTGCTGAAGCTCCAGGTGATGCTAATGTTGCTCGTCCTCGGACCACACTTTACATAGCAAATCCATGCCTGCATCTCCCCTTGGATAAGGGATTAGGAAAAAGATGGATGTTCACTGAAGCTCCCTGCATGCCAGATTGTGCCTTTCTATACATTGTCCCATTCAGTCCTCACAACCATTGTTATGCATTGAATTCTGCCCCTCCCCCCAAAAAAAGATATTTTGAAGTCATAACCCCTGGTACCTATGAACATGACCTTGTTTGGAAGTAGAATGTTTTAAAATGTTATCAGTTAATTTAACACGAGGTCATAGTGGAGTAGGATGGCCCCTAATCCAATACGAGTGGTGTCCTTATAAAAGAGGAGAAGAGACAGACACAGAGGGAAGGTGGTGGCAATGTGGAGACGGGCAGGAATTATGGATGGAATTATGCTGCAGCTGCAAACCAAAGAATTCCTGGGGATACCAGAAGTTGGGAAAGATGAGAAAGGATCTTCCTTTAGAGCCTTCAGAGGGAGTATGGCCCTGCTGACACACTTACTTTGGACTTCTAGCCTCCAGAACTGGGAGACAATAAATTTCTGTACTTACAAGCCACTGGTTTGTGGTACTTTTTACAGCAACCTTAGGAGCAAATACAACCACTCAGAGAGGGATCATTCTCATTTCATGGAGTGGGAAACCAGTACTCAATGTGGTAAATGACCTTCACAGCGTCTCACATCAGTGATGCACATTTTGGGCCGGGATTGTAATCCATGCGTAACAGACACCATAGACACTGCTCCCGAATCACCTTTACTCTGGCTCCCAAAAGAAACCAGAAGACTGGATGGTACACATTTGGGAAGTTTTTCTATTGAAATGGCATGGGCCATTGTCTTTGGAGCCCAGGATTGGTGGTGGGAGCAGAGGGCAGAAGGACAGACCCCCACATGAGGGGGAATCTCAAGGGACTAGGATCATGGCTCCATGGGCCAGCCCTCAACACCATCTCCAACTACTTCAGGAGCCTCTACTTCTAGTGGACACTCAACATGCTGAATATTGGTAAGGGAGTGGATTCTGTTCAGTGCTTGCTGCTGGAATGCCCCTAGAGGAGGAAATTCCCCCAATGAATTTCCTAGGTGTATTAGGGAACTACCAAGCTAGTAAGGCCACCATTAAGAATGAAAAGCTGAGTGGCGACCTGTGGAGAGGATAGTTTTTGGTTTGTTAGTTTGTTTATTGCATAAGCAGTTGCCATCGAGTTGATTCCTACCCATGACGACTCTATGTGTGTCAGAGTAGAACTGTGCCCCATAGGGTTTTCAATGGCTGATTTTTCAGAAGTAGATCACCAGGTCTTTCTTCCAAGGCACCCCTTGGTGGGCTTGAACTGCCAACCTTTATGTTAGCAGCCAAGTGCATTAACCCTTTGCACCTCCCAGGTACTCCCATTTATTGCATATGGATATCCAATTGTGTTAGCACCATTTATTGAACAGAGAGTAACATTTCCTGTTCTGGAGTGCCACGTATCACATGAGAATGTCTGTGTATGCCTTCTCTATACTTAGGCTTTAGATGAGTCAATTGTAAGGAGCCCTGGTGGTGCAATGGTTAAGCACTCAGCTGCTAATGTAAAGGTTGGCAGTTCTAACCCACCCAGCTAGGCTCCACAGCAGAAACATTTGGCAATCTGCTCCCATAAATATTACAGCCTAGAAAACCCTATGGGACAGATCTACTCTATCACATGGGGTCACTATGAGTCAAAAATTGACTCCACAGCATCTAACAAAAATAACACTGTAAAGAGCAGATAGTTAGAGTATTAATCCAGGCTGACTATTTTTAACTGAAACATTTAGTCCGCTTGTATTTAACATAATTACTGTTACATTGTTGTTGTTAGGTGCTGTTGAGTCGGTTCCAACTCATAGCAACCCTATATACAACAGAACAAAACAGTGCCTGGTCCTGTGCCATCCTCACAATTATTGCTATGTTTGAGCCCATTGTTGCAGCCACTGTGTCAGTCTATCTCACCGAGGGTCTTCCTCTTTTTTGCTGACCCTCTACTTCACCAAGCATGATGTCCTTCCCCAGGGACTGGTGCCTCCTGATAACGTGTCCAAAGGATGTGAGACAAAGTCTCGCCATCCTCTCTTCCAAGGAGCATTCTGACTGTGCTTCCAAGACAGATTTGTTCATTCTTCTGGCAGCCCATGGTATATTCAATATTCTTCGCCAACACCATAACTGAAATGTGTCAATTCTTTGGTCTTCCTTATTCATTGTCCAGCTTTGGACAATGAATATGTAGTGATTGAAAATACCATGGCTTGGGTCAGGCGCACCTTAGTGCTCAAAGTGACATCTTTGCTTCTAACACTTTAAAGAGGTCTTTTGCAGCAGATTTGCTCAATGCAATACATCATTTGATTTCTTGACTGCTGCTTCCATGGACATTGTGAAATGAAATCCTTGACAACTTCAGTATTTTCTCTGTTTATCATGATGTTGCTTATTGGTCCAGTTGTGAGGATTTTTGTTTTCTTTATACTGAGGTGTAATATGTAGGTACCAGAAAATGTAAAACACAGTTGTCTCCCTGTGGATTTACCTGTTATTGTTATCAAGAATTTTAAAATTATCTTTTAATTATCTGTAGGGGGTGAACTCTCTCATTTATCTGTTCAAAAAAATGTTTATTACTTTCTCATTTTTGAGTTATATGTTCTCTGAGTATAGATCCTAAATTGATATTAAGGATAATATTTGTGTTCTTCTGCTATCCATTGTTGCTACTGATAACTCAGCTCTTCATTAAACTGCTCTTCTTTTGAAGGTAATCTCTTTTCTTTGGTTGCTGTTCAGATCATCTTGTCATTGGTTTTCTTTAGTTCACCCTTACCCTGATCCAATCTCAATGTGGGGAAGGTCTCCCATGAACTTTCCACCTTGGGAAGTCAAGAGTCTTGACCTTTACTCCCAAGGCCTCGGTATGGGCAAATGCCACCAGGAAAAGCCAGCATTTTAGCTCAGATAGTCTGCTTAATTCTCTGGGTCCAGGCTTTTCCCAAAATTTTGGCCTGATGGTTCCCCACTTTCTTTTCAGGTTTTCTATTCTCTTAAACTAGAAACCCTGGTGGCATAGTGGTTAAGAGGTACAGCTGCTAACCAAAAGGTCAGCAGTTTGAATCTACCAGGCACTCCTTGGAAACCCTATGGGGCAGTTCCACTCTGTCTTATAGGGTCACCATGAGTTGGAATCTACTCAGTGGCAATGGGTTTGGTTTTTTTTTTTTTTTTCCAATACTCTTAAAAGAGAGATATTTTTTTCTATTCATTTTGTCCAAAAGATTTTATTGTTTTCAGCATGAGGCTTGATAAGAATGACCTAATCTGTTATTACCAAAATGATAGTCGTAACTGGACTTCTTACTTTGGTATTGAAAATGGGGTTTGGGGAATGGATGTTGAAGACCAGTGTCCTCCCAGTGCCACACTGGAATCGTCCACTTCTTTCTTTATGACTACTTTCTAAAGCTTATGTAATAACATTGTAGTTTTCTTCCAGGTTTAGGTGCTGCTGGAGAACTTTTGGCTCTTCTTAAGTGCTTTTTTTTTTCTCCACTCAACTAGTTCAACTTTAGAGGAGGAAGATTATGAGCTCTTTCTTCAGTCCATTCTCTCAACCCAAATCTGCCTGTGAACTCAGGTTTGAAGGACAAGACTGCGTAAGGCAGGTGAAGGAAAGGTGGCATGGTCTTCAGGAGACGATCTCAAAGTGCAAAGACGGCAGTATGAATCAACACAGAAGGTTTAAGGAAGGGTGGGGCCAAGAGATAAGGACAGAGGAGTAGATAGCAGTGAGGTCATGAAGGGCTTTAAATGCCTGGGGGAGATGCTCATCTAAGGCCAGGGAGCCATGAATGGGTTTTGGACAAGACAGAGTCAGGGTCATCTCTCTGGGCGTTGGAAAGATCCCTCTGGGATCCATATGTGAAATGAGGGAGGAACTGGAGGCCAAAAGGTGAGGGAATTTTTGGAAGGATCAACAAATAAAAGTGGAGGGATGACCCTGGAGAGGTTGTAAGATGGCACATCATGAACTGAATGCCAAGCTGAGGAAGCTTTGAAGAAAAATGAGAAGGGTAGTGACACCAACATGTTGCCCTGTTCTCTGTTCCTGGTCACTCCCAGGCTCAGGAGAACTTGCCAGAGGGACTTTCTGTTCAAGGAGGAGAGACCAGCAACCACTGGACACATGCTGTGTGACAAGACATCTATTAGCTGATCTTCATGTGTTAATTTCTTTAATACTCATAATAATTTTTGAGGTAGGACACATTATCTCTCACTTACAGCATGGGAAACTGAGGCAAAGAGTAATGAAGTGAGTTCTTGGTAACAACGCCTTAGAAAGTGGTGGAGCCTGGATTTGAGCCTGAGTCTCTCTAACTCCATCACCTATATGCTTTCTGCTCTACCTGGGGACACTCATACAGTTGTTAGTTGCCATTGAGTTGTCTCTGACTCATGGTGACCTTAGGTATAACAGAATGAAATGTTGCCTGGTCTTGCACCATCTTCATGATTGTTGCTATGTTTGAGTCCATTGTTTCAGCCACTGTGTCAATCCATCTCATCAAGGGCCTCCCTCGCCTTTGCCAACCCTCCACTTTACCAACCATGATGTCCTCATATGGTGGTTACATTAATATTGTCACAAGGGCTCTCCATTTTTCATCAATTAGTCCCTGACTTCTCCTTTTCCCAGACAGGCTGTGATTCCTCAGGCCAGGACTGAGCTCTGAGCGAGTCCTCATTTGCTTGTCTTGATCTCTGTGTACTCAGTGGTGCTGGTGGCCTCCTCGTCCTTAGACTTCTGTGGTTTCATTCCGTGAAAGCTGAGGGAGGCATAATGGACATCCTGCTCCTCCCTTGAGGGAGGGGTATCCCCAGAGTGGGACTGTTGGGCAGGGGTACTCTCTGGCCAGGGCTTTTGCCTGCAACTCTGAGTAAGAAGAAGAAAAGAAAGCTAGAGCATGGTCTCCAAGGCAAGGTTGGGCTTTCCTTTATTCATTCTTTTATTACACACACATTTCCTGCAGACTCAATGATTCACTCATTCATTTAAAAATATGTAATACTACAATTGATTAGATCTTATGGAGGGAATACTAATTATATTTAATTTTACCCAGTATAAATGAGACATAAAAGCGTATTAAACTTCTGTTTTGTTAAGTGTAAGATAGAGACCTGGAGTTAAAAAACCAGAAGGGAAGAACATGCTCTGCATTTCTCAAGCTGAAAGAACTGTAGGAAAAATTCAAGCCTCGAATTGCAATATTGAAGGATTCTATGGGCAAAAAGGAGCCTTGATGGTGCAGTGGTTAAGTGGTTGGCTGCTAACCAAAAAGGTCAGCAGTTTGATCCACCAGCCACTCCTTGGAAACCCTATGAGGCAGTTCTAGTCTGTTATAGGGTCACTATGAGTCAAATCACCTTGAAGGCAATAGGTTTGATTTTTGGTTTATGGGCAAAAAAATTGAAGCATCAAAAGAAGATGGTAGGAATACAGAGTCACTGTACCAAAAAGAACTGGTCGACATTCAACCATTTCCGGAGGTAGCATATGATCAAGAACCAATGGTACTGAAGGAAGAAATCCAAGATGCACTGAAGGCATTGACAAAAAACAAGACTACCGGAACTGGCAGAATACCAACTGAGATGCGTCAACAAATGGATGCAACACAGGAAGCACTCACTCATCTATGCCAAGAAATTTGGGAGACAGATACCTGGCCAAGCAACTGGAAGAGATCTTTATTTGTGCCCATTCCAAAGAAAGATGATCCAACCGAATGCAGAAATTATTGAACAATATCGTTAATATCATATGCAAGTGAAATTTTGCTGAAGATAGTTAAAAAATGGTTGTAGAGTACATCAACAGAGAACTGCCAGAAATTCAAGCCAAATTCAGAGGAGGATGTGGAACAAGGGATATCATTGCTGCTATATTCGCAAGCAGAGAATGCCAGAAAGATGTTTACTTGTGTTTTATTGATTATGCAAAGGCATTGGACTGTGTGGATCATAACAGATTATGGATAACACTGCAAAGAATGGGAATTCCAGAACACTTAATTGTGCTCAGGCGGAACCTGTAAATAGACCAAGAAGCAGTCGTTCCAGCAGAATAAGGGGATACTGCCTGGTTTAAAACCAGGAAAGGTGCATCAGGGTTGTATCCTTTCAACATACATATTCAATTCGTATGCTGAGCAAGTAATCTGAGAAGCTGGACTGTATGAAGAAACGTGGCATCAAGATTGGCGGAAGACTCATTAACTTTCAATATGCAGGTGACACAAGCTTGCTGAAAGTGAAGAGGACCTGAAGCACTTACTGATGAAGATTAAAGACTACAGCCTACAGTATGGATTGCATCTTAACATAAAGAAAACAAAAATCCTCACAACTGAACCAATAAGCAATATCATGATAAATAGAGAAAATATTGAAATTGTCAAGGATTTCATTTTACTTGGAACCACAATCAATGCCCATGGAAGTAGCAGTCAAGAAATCAAATGACATATTGCACTGGGCAAATCTGCTGCAAAAAACCTCTTTAAAATGTTAAAAAGCAAAGAAGTCACCTTGAGGACTAAGGTGTGCCTGACTCAAGTCATGATATCACCACATATGCACGTGAAAACTGGACAATGAACAAGGAAGACCGAAGAAGAACTGAAACATTTACATTATAGTGTTGGCGAAGAATATTGAATATGCCGTGGACTGCCAGAAGAACTAACAAATCTGTCTTGGATGGAGTACAGCCAGAGTGCTCCTGAGAAGCAAGAATGTGAGACTTTGTCTCACATTCTTTGGACATGCTATCAGGAGGGACCAGTCCCTGGTGAAGGACATCATGCTTGGTAAAGTAGAGGGTCAGCAAAAAAGAGGAAGATGCTCAACGAGATGGATTGACACAGTGGCTACAACAATGGGTTCAAACATAGCAACGATTGTGAGGATGGTGCAGGACTGGGCAGTGTTTTATTCTGTTGTACATAGGTCACTATGAGTCAGAACCGACTTGACAGCACCTAATAATAACAACAACAAGATAGAGATACTGATTTTTTAAATAAGAAAGGAGAAAAATGAAATATTGGGTAAATGGGACCAAGTGAAAGTAAAAGGTAAAATGGTAGGAACAAGTCCACACAGATCAATAACCACAGTAAACACAAACAGAGTAAATTCAACAGGTAAAAGACAAAGGTAATCAAATTGGATTTTTAAAAATCCGGTTATAGACTGTTTACAAAAATCACTGCTAAAGCATAGGACGTGAAAACTTGAAAAAAGAAAGGATGGAAAAATATCAAGCATCTGCTGTTGTTTTTGTTTGCCATTGAGTCAATTCCGACTTGTGGTGACTCCATGTGTTACAGAGTAGAACTGAGCTCCATAGGGTTTTCTTGGCTGTAATCTTTATGGAAGCAGATTGCCAGGCCTTTCTTTCATGGAGCAGGTGAGTGGGTTCGAACCGCCAACCTTTAGGTCAGCAGCTAATCACAAACCACTTGCGCCACCAGTGCTCCTTAGGCATCTACTGTTGTTATTGGGTGCTATTGAGTTAATTCTGACTCATAGCGACCCCATGTGACAAGAGTAGAACTGCCCCACAGGGTTTCCTAGTGTGGTGTCATGGATCTCATGTATATGGCCTTTCTCACCATGGTCTTGTAACTCACTTTGATGGGACTGGGCAAATAAGGTAACTGTGGCCCACAAGGGGATTGGTCAGATTTGCCATTCCGCTAGGCTTAAAATGAGCCATCCCAGAGATGGAAGAGGAGGATCTCACCACCACCAAGGAAGAAGAGCTAGGAGCGGAGCGTGTCCGTTGGATCCAGGATCCCTGTGCTGAGACCCTTGTAGACCCAGGAGACAGAGAGAGCTGTAACACCGAAGACGACAAGACAACGAGAAGCAGCAGCAGAGAAACGACAGCAGCAAAGGCAACAGAAGCAGGAGACAGGCAGGAGACTGCTTAGTGAGCTTCCAAGCCACAGAATGAGAAAGCTGAGTGCCTTCAGGCAGAAGGCTTGCTGGCCAAGTAAAATGCCTCCAGGCACTTGTTAGAGCTAGGCTTGCCAACACACGGAGCTAAGCTGAGGACCTTTGTGTGCCTTTGCTGGCAGAGTGGAGTGCCTTGGGGCACTTGTCGGCAGAGCTAAAAGAGCTTTGTAACACTTGCCCAAGCAGCACAGAGACCGTGGGCCAGAGAGAAGCCTGCCTGCAGGCATGGCTGTGTAGAGGCAGTCCTGATGGCAGAACTGTATCCTGAGCATTCTTGAACCTGAAGTGTAACCTGATACTTCCCAAATAAACTCCATAATCATATTGTCTGTGAGTTCTGTGTGGCCATTGCAACGAATTATCAAACTCAGCAGAGAAGTGCCATGGGAGGGACAGCCTGTGTCAGAATTGGTAAAAAGAGCTGGCAAGAGGAGGCACGTCTGGCCTCTGCCTCAAATGAATCAGCCTTGGACTGTTTATCTTAATTCTCCTTCATCCTTGTGAAGTTAGAGGAGGTCAGATGCTGCCGCCGTGCCATTTTTACACCTAGGCTGTAATCTTTATGGAAGCAGATAGCTATGTCTTTCTCCCAAGGCCAACTGGTGGGTTTGAACTGCTGATCTTTGGGTTGTCAGCCAAGAGCTTAACCAGTGTACCACCAGGACTCCTAAATATCTACTAACCAATAGCAAATTAATGTAGCTGTTTTAAGATCCAAACAAATAGACTTTAAAACAAAAAGTATCCATAGGGATAGAGAGGATCACTGTGTGTGATAAATGTTCAATTCACTGAGAAATTATTTATTTCTAAAATATGCAGTTCTAATTTAAAAATATGTCAAATATAAGAAGCATATTCTATAGAACTACAGGAAAAATTGACAAATACACTATCATAGTGTAAGATTTCAACACACCTCTCTTTGATAGGTCAGGAAGTCTGTCAATAAAGATATAAATTTGAACAACACAATTAACACACTCCCTTGTTGATTTTATATCTAACAAATAGAAAATGTCTAACAAATAGAAACTATACCTTCTTCTTCAGCACACAGGAAACATTTGCAAAAAATTTATCACTTATTGGACCACAGATCAAGTCTCAACAAATTTGAAAAACAGATATGATAAAAATCATGTATTATGACCAAAACACAATTAAGTTAGAATTTAACTATGGAAAGATTTTTTTAATCTCCATACGTTTTGAAGGTTAAAAAATTCCCAAATAACATAAGAGTTAAAGAAGAAATCACAACGAAGGTTTAACAATATTAAGAACTGAATGATATTAAAACAACACATATCAAAATTTGTAGGATGGAATGAAAGTGATGTTTTCAGAGAAATTTATGCATGAATATTTTTATAAAGAAAGAAGAGTACTGTAAGTTAATAGTCTAAGAATACAGCTTAACAAGTTAGTCAAAGAACATCAGAATAAACCAAACCAAACAGAGAAAAGGTACTAATAAAATGAGAGTAAAAAAATGAGAGAGACAAAAAAAAACAAAGATAAAGCAAGAAGTTCAACAATCTCAAAAGTTAGTTCTTTGACAAGGATGCCCTTTATCACCACTCCTATTTAACACTGTGCTGGAAGTTCTAGCTAGAGCAATAAGGCAAGAGAAAGAAATAAAGGGCATCCAAATTGGTAATGAAGAAGTTAAACTCTCCCTGTTTGCAG
>NW_004444023.1:6623410-6624602 GCF_000243295.1 Trichechus manatus latirostris
ATGTCATAAAACAGCATGTGTGTTACTGTTACATGAGAAACTATCTGTTCTGTAAGCCTTCACCTGAAGTACAATAAAATATTAAAAAAAAAAGTTAGTTCTTTGAAACTAATTATGAAATAGACGATTAGCAAGATTTATCTAGAAATAGGAAGGAGCCCTGGTGGTGCAAATGGTTAAACACTTGGCTGCTAACTAAAAGGCTGGTAGTTCGAACTCACCCAGTGGCTCCTCAGAAGAAAGGCCTGGTGATCTGCTTCCATAAAGATTACATCCAAGAAAACCCTATGGGGCAGTTCTACTCTCTCATATGGGGTTGCTATGAGCCGGAATTGACTCAGTGACACCCAACAACCACAACACAACAACTAGAAATAGAAGTCCCTGGGTGGTGCAGTGGTTAAAGAGCTTGGCTGCTACCCAAAAGGCTTGAACCCACCAGCTCCTCCAAGGAAGAAAGATGCAGCAGTCTGCTTTCGTAAAGATTTACAGCCTTGGAAACCCTATAGCGCAATTCTACTCTGTCCTGTAGGGTCACTATGAGTTGGAATCGACTCAACAGCAGTGGGCTTGGTTTTGGGGGTTTGGGGTGGTGCAGTTAAAATGCTCAGCTGCTAACCGAAAGACTGGAGGTTCGCGTCCACCCAGAGGCATCTCGAGAGAAAGGCCGAGTAGGAGAGCTTAGAAAGTTGGAAAGCTATATGATCAATTAAACATGTAACTGTGTTTCATTCTTTGTTGCATCTACTGAGAGAACAAAGACCATTCACAGCACCCAGACAGTTGACATCCTCAAAGAGATGGGTGTCACTCTAAAGAGAAGCAGTTATTGTGAAGACCTTAGAAGAACCCAGCAGAGGATTCAACCCCATCAATGTAGGAAAGAAAAAGAAGAAGCTCTAAGTTGGCATGTGGTGGGGAAATAAAAAGGAATGGGCTGCAGTTCAATCTGTAATCACACATTACACACAATAAGGTTTTACATGGACTTCCGTTACAAGATGAAGTCTGTGTGTGCTTACTTCCCCCATCAACAGGGTTATTCAAGAGAGTGGGTCATTTGTTGAAATCTGAAATCTCTTAGGGAAAAAAAAGTACATCTGCAAGGTTTGCATGAGGCCAGATATTTCTTGCTCAGTACCTGAAGCCTAAAAGGGTGAACTAATTCTTTTTTTTTTTTTTTTTTTTTAAT
>NW_004444023.1:6625014-6656539 GCF_000243295.1 Trichechus manatus latirostris
TCCCCTTCTGCCTTCTGGGCCTTGTCACTGGACTCCTGTACCTCGTTACTCTCATGGTTTTACTGGGCTGTCCACTCGCAGGCTGATCAGTGCACATCGAAGGTAACTTTACCACTGAGCTAAAAGGAGGGTGAACTAATTCTTGAAGGAAATTACAGAGAAAGAACTGTTCGGCAGACTTATGAATAAAAACCCCAAACCAAACCCGTTGCCATCGAGTTGATTCCGACTCATAGTGACCCTACAGGACAGGGTAGAACTGCCCCAATAGGGTTTCCAAGGCTGTCAATCTTTACAGAAGCAGACTGCCACATCTTTCTCCCAAGGAGAAGCTGGCAGGTTCGAACTGCCCACCACTTAACCACTGTGCCACCAGGGCTCCTTTGGCTTATGCATAAGATCTAGGAATTCTCCAGTCGCTGTAACAAGAAGATTTTAATGACACCCAAGACCAATTTGTGATTTTTTTAAGAAAAAAATCTATAAAAATACTTCAGTTTCTATATACCAGCAATAAGCAATCAGAAAATGCACTTTAAAAAAGATAGCGTTTACAATAGTAACAAGGAGCCCCTGGGTGGCACAAACAGTTAAGCGCTGAACTAATTAGCCAGAAGATTGGCAGTTCAAACCCATCCAGAGGTGCCTCAGCTGACAGACCTAGCGATCTGCTTTTGAAAGGTCACAGCCTTGAAAACCTAATGGAGCAGTTCTACTCTGCACACATGGGGTCGCCATGAGTTGGAATCAACTCAGTGGCAACTAACAACAATAACAACAATGAATACAATAAGACTTGAAGAAAAATGTTCATAATAGCAAAATCTGGAATTAAATGCTCATTGACGTAAGCTTAGACAAACACACTGTGGTCTGATTATACAATGAAATATTAGACAGTGGAGAAAATGAATGAACTACAATTTTGGGCAACAACATGTATGAACCTTCACAAGATAAGGTTGAGGGCAAAAAAGCAAGTCCAAGAAGAATGCATGGAGAATGATACCCTTTGTAAGCGCAGAAGCAATTAAAAACCAAATAATGTATATTTTGTTGTTGTTGTTTAGCTGCTATCAAGTCAATTTTGACCCCATGTGACAGAGTAGAACTGCCCCATAGGATTTTCTAGGGTGTAATCTTTACTGGAGCATATCACCAGGTCTTTCGTCCCACAGAGTTGCTGGATGGATTCAAATTGCCAATCTTTCAGTTAGCAGCTGAGCACTTTAACCATTGTGTCTCCAGGGCTCCTTAATGTATATTTTAGGTATACATACATGTGATAATGCTAGCAGCACAAGATTTGGAGAAGTGGCTACTGGGGAGCAGCACATGGGTAGATGCTAGTTATCATCAAAGTCCTAGTCCTTAGGTTGGATAATGGATTCACAGTTGCTAATATTACAAATTAAAAAAAAATGAGTAAGTAAAATAAAAGTTAACAATGCTTGTTTCAGTGACAACATCTTGCTCATGAACCAAGTATTTTGGATAATTCCATTCAAGGCAACACAAGCCTAATTTTATAAAAGGAGAGAGGGAATATGCTGGACAGGAGTGGAGTAAAACACAATAATGGGCTGAAATAGACCCAACCTTGGTCATCGAGGACTTCACAAGCATAATGAGATGGGTAAATGCAATGACATTGTGTGATGAGCCCCTCAGCGACAGCGATGCACATGGAGCCATGGGGAAACAGAAGGAGGGAAGGACAGACGTCAGAGGGCAAGGAGATGACAGAGAAGGGGATATTAAATTTGGAGCTAGACAAATGTGGAGGTGTGGTCTAGTGGAAATGGAGAAGGTAGGGCATTTAAGGCAGAAGGAACTACACGTGCAAACACTCAAAGTCACAAGGGGGTAGGTCTATATGGAGACAGGGAGAAGACCAGTGTGGTTGGTGCACAGCAAGTAAGGCAGGCAGGGCAGGAAACAGGCTGGAGAGGCCATCAGGAGAGACTCAGATGTTGAGCCAAGGAATGTGGTCTTGATACTTCCAGCAATGGGAGCAAGCAACAATGAAACTCCGGACTGGCTGGAAAGTAATAATTTTGGGGATACGGTTCTGGCAGCCAGTGTCAAGGATAAAAGATAGAGGAGATGAGGTGAGCTTAGTGGTCAGCAGCTCAGTAGTCACCCCACTCCATTAGGATCAGTACAGGAAGGCAAGCAGAGAGTCAGCATTAGCTTTACTTAGGAAGAAGGTTGGAAGGAACTGAATGGTTCATTGGCTTTGGGAGATGAAGGGAGAATAGAAATGAGGACAACTCACAGGTGTCTGCCTGTGACTAGGGAGGTTACAGTGCCAACAGGAAGATGGGAAACCAGCAAGAGGAGCAGATTTGCAGAAACATGGGGGAGCTCAGTCTGAACTTGCTGAGTGGATATGCCTAGATGCCCCCACCACCCGCATGAAAAGATACCCATGTCACTCACCCAGGTGACTGTACCCATGACGGGGTCTTCATCATCCATGCCCCCTGGTCTCTCGGCTGCTTGCTTCCTGCGGGCTTTCACTCTAAGGGAAGAAACCAGCATATTGCAGCTGGGATGGCTCAGACACAGGTAGGCAGGCTGCCCCCTGTTCCCTATAAATATGCTGAAAATAACAACTGAAGCATCAAGCCCTGGAGCTGGACTGGGAGAACTTCCTGACATGCAGTGAGTGCTCCTCCCTCCTGGATGACCAGGGTTTGGGAAAGACCACACTCCTGGCCAAGGTAGCCAAAGACTGTATATCCATCACTGAAGACCCCTCTGATGTACAAAAACTTGTACCCAGTGTTCATAGCAGCATAAGTCACAATAGCCAAAAACTGAAAACAATACAAATGTCCATCAACAGATGAATGAATAAACAAAATGTTGTGTATCCATTCAATGGAATGTTACTTGGAAATAAAAAGAAATGAAACCCTAACATGGTACAATGTGGTTGAACCTTGAAAACATTATGCTAAGAGAAAGAAGTCAAACACAAAAGGCCACATATTGCGTGATTTCATTTATATGAAATGTCCAGAATAGGCAAATCCATAGAGACAGTAGATTGGTGGTTGCCTAGGGCTTTGAAGGATGGGAGCACAGGAAGGTGAATATTAAGGGACACAGGTTTCTTTTTCTTTGCGGGGGAGGTAATGAAAAAGTTCTAAAATTGATTGTGGTGATAGTTGCACAACTCTGTGAATATACTGAAAGCCACAGAATTATATGCACACTTTAAATGGATTAATTATATGGTATGGGAATTATATCTCAATAAAGCTGTTACCAGAAAACAACAAAGACCCTTCAAGATCTGCTCAGCTCTGTGTCTCTGGAATTCAACCACCTCTCTCCCCACTCCATACCACATGCCTCCCTGTACCTCCCTGGGACCAAAACTTACATGAAGAAGAAAGTGAGGCACAGACACAGGGAGAGCAGGGCCATGGTGCCAGCACCTCCAAGGGCCCCCAGAGCCACTTCTGCCCTGGATGCTGATTTCCCTGCAGAGAAGAGAGGTATGAGGAGACTCATTCAAGGACTCAGTTTCTTATGCTTTCACCTTCTTGGACGACTTGCTCCAGGTGGCTGCATAGCCATGAGATGGAGCACCCTGTCCTCACAATCACCTTATGTCCAAGCCCCATCCCCTCTCCGCTTAGACTTCCCCCCACAAGAGACCCTCTGACCTGGCAGCAGCAGGACAGTGACACTCTGGTTCCCATGGTCATTCCAGGCCTCACAGCAGAGTCTGAGGACAGAGGTGAGCTCCATGCTGAGGCTCAGGGAGCTTTTGGTCCAGGGCCCGATGGAGCTGGAGGTGACTGAGAAGGAGGCATCGCTGCTGTTCCCCTCCACCAGTCTGTCCCCAATCCACCAGTGCAGGAAGGGTGCTGGCCAGGCTTGGGCGAAACAGGAGCAGTGCACACCCTCTGCTTCCCAGGAGCAGGAGGATCCAAGCATCTGTGGGGGGTCTGTAAAGAGGGAGGACAAGGTCCAGTAAGTACCTCTTCCCTCCTGAGTGCCTAGGTGTCCTGCCCCCAGGTGTCCCCACACTCACAGAGCACAGACAGGCTCAGAGAGACATTTTGGGAGCCCAGTAGGTTCTGAGCTCTGCAGGTGAACTCTCCTTCATTTCCAATTCTTACTGGAGGCAGCTCCAAGTCACTCGTGTTGAAGATGGGAGAGACATTCAGGGCTTGGGATCCCTGGAACCAGCTCAGCTCTACAGGGGGGTTGCTGTCAGCAACACAGACCAGACGCAGGGACTGGCCCTCCAGGATGGGAACGGATATGGTGTTTCCCATGACCTTGAGGACTTTGGCAGTGAGATGGAGAGAGAGATGAGAGATGGAGAGAGATATGGAGAGAGAAAGAGAGATGCAGAGAGAGATGGAGGGAGGGAGAGACAGAGATGGAGAGACGGAGATGGAGAGAGAGAGAGAGAATGTGAGCTGTGGAAGGAGGAAGACTGACAGTATCCATTCCTTCCTCCTTCCCAGGATCTGTTGGTCTCTCCTTCTCCTCCGCTGGCCCACACTGGGTTCAGTATGGGTTCAAAGGCTGGAGCCTTTACACCCCAAGGAAGCTGACCAAAAGTGTTGGGCTTCACACATCCACAGGAGACTCAATATCTCACTGGGACATGCCTGTACTGTTTGGCAGAGACGACAACAGATTGCCCCAAATGGCTTTGGGAAATAGACTCAATTTATGCAGCAGGAAGTAGGTTAGGGGTCCAGATTGGAGGGGTAGGAGGAGAACCACAGAACACTGTCATGGTGAAATGGAATTGGCATGCACCATCCATCGGATTTGGCAACAAGGACGTCTTTGGTGACTGTGGTAAGATCTGTGCCACAGGAGGGATGGGGGCATGGCAGGGTCCAAAGTCTGACTCACAGCTTTGAACAGAGTGTGTGTGCAGGGGGTGGTGGAAGAAGGGTGATGATTTTCATCCTTACTCTTCCCATATCTAATGCCATTTGAGCTCTGATTCCCCACCTCTGCTCAGAGTTCCCAGCTCCGGAGAGGAGAGATTCTATCCTACCTGTGCCGTTTTGGAAGAAGATTTTGATGGTGAGGTTCTGTGGAGCATCTGGGATAGAAAGATAAGGCCCTGCTTCAGAAGGGAGGAGTGGGATCGGTTTTGTCTCTGAACCCAAGGAGCCAAGGAAACGGGGAAGGTGGGCATTGCTGTCCTTCTTGCCCACTCCCCACCAAGACTCCCAAGGCTAGGATCCAAGCACGAGTTTTCTAAGGTTGTGCACTCACTCTCTCTTTCTCCCTCCCTCCTTCTTTTCCTTCCTTCCATCTTTTCTCCCTCTTTCCTGTCCTTCTCCCTCCCTCCCTCCCTTCTTTTCTTCCTCTCTTCCTCCTTCTCTCTCTCTCTCTCTCTCTCTCGTTATCTCCCCCTCCTTCTCTCCCCCCTGCCTCCCCTTCTCTCTGTGTCCCTAGTGCGCACGTGCACACACACACACACAACACTCTCACTGCTGTCAGGGTCCCAGCCATCCCACCCACACTCACAGGAGACATTGAGCCGAATGGTCCTCTCCGTAGTCACCTGAGGCCACCGGCGTTTCACTTGACAGGTGAGGTAGGTGCCGTGGTCCTGGGGCCTCGGGGTGAGGGTGAGCACCGAGGACTGGAGTGTACTAGGGTCCAGCATGTTAAGGGCATCCCCCATCCAGGAAAAGGTGAGCGGTCTCCCCCCATCACAGGATCCTGGCAGGCTGCAGGTCAGGTTCGTGGGGCTGCCAGACTGCAGAGGTTCCAGAATGTGGATGTCGGCTTTCTCTGTCAGGTCTGAGGAGGAGAGAGGGAGCTGTCTTGGCCCCAGGTGATGGGGACCGAGAGTGTGGCCCTGAGAGTGGCCAGTGCCTCAGGGTCACAGCTGACCCCAGATCCTGTACCTCCTCTCACCACCTTGGCCCCATGACCAGGAGCAGTGTGTCCTGTCCCTGCACAAACACCGGGTGCCCCCATCCTAGGGTCCTCTCCTGCGTCCCCTGCCATACCTGTCACCTGCAAGTTCAGCTGAGTTCGGTAGGAATATTGTACATATTGTCCCCACACTCGGAACTCGTAGATCCCTGTGTCACTCTTTCTGGCGTCTCTGATGCTCAGGGAGCAGTTGTTGGTCTTGGGGTCCCCAAGGAGGTGGAATCGGCCCTGGGTCTCTGTCTTCACTACTAGGTTTTGGCAGTTTGTGGCCACAAGACGGTTTGAGTATGTGTTGTCCCCAGTCCAGTACCAGTAGATACAGAGTTGGTCAGTGGTAAATGATACATGCCAGGGATAGAAGAATTCGCAGAACACAATGACACACAGGCCTTCCTGCACCGTCACCAACTCTGGTATCTGTAGTTTGTACCCTGGATACTCCTGCAGGGACCCTGGAGGGACATAAGGCTCAGATGCAGCTCTATTCCCACCCTCATGCCCTTCCCTCACCCCTCAACCCACTCACCCCCCCACAGCAGGGGCAGCAGCAGCAGCAGAGGCAGCATGTCTGGGTCCGCAGGGCTGGCAGCCAGGTCCTGGTCCTTCTATCAGGGAAGGAAATGCCCCAATGTGGGGAGGGGCCGAAGAAGTGCCAACAGGAAGCATGTGGGTGTGAGAGAGCTGTGGCCACCACTGAAAGGGAACTTGAGAAACTTAGCCATGGGGGCTGGGGTTGGGACTAACAGATCCTCCAGTTCCAACGTCCATGTTACAGATGGGGACACTGAGGTGCTGAGCTGGTGAGGGGCTCTCCAGATCTGAATGTGGAAGTCATCACCACACAAATAATGTTGAAATCCAAGAGCCAGAGTGAGATCACCAAGGGAGCAAGTGCAGAGAGCAAAGAGAAACCAGGGCTCTTCCTGGTCATTTGGTGGGCTGCATGTCAGACTTACCCTTCTGCTGAAAACCACTAACGTTCTGGAAAAAAATGATTTTATATTTTCATAAAACCATTACTGAAATATACATGGAGAAATTGTTGAGGGTATGTTTGTTTTGTTACGTATGGTTTCACCACAATGAACAACGACAAAAACCATTGAAGTGCTAGCAAGAAAGAAATTTCCAGGCCAAAATCTAGGGTAAGGTGGAAACCCAGAGAGGGGAGCTGAGCCTTGAAGCACCTTTGCCTTGAATGGATTTACTGACCATAGTAAACTCGAATTTTGGTTTTCATGGGCCAAAATCATGGTCTTGTGGTAGAAAGATGAAGCACAGGCCCACCTAAGACAGGACATCTTATGGGAGAATCTCACCCCTTTAAGTGGGGTTCCAAAAGGGTAAACACAGACACGGACTTGCAGAGCAGGGACTAAAGAATGAAAGCAGTTCTGACCACAAACCAGGCTTTGCAGGGATGTGCAACCAAATAGAGAACTCCTAGGTAGCCCAGCAAATCTCAAGCTGTGCAGATGGTTTGAAGACCTAAATAACCAGTCCCGTTACTGTTGAGTCAATTTGGACTCTAGCGACCCTGTAGGATAGAGGGGTTTTCAAGGCTGTAATCTTTACAGAAGCAGACTGCCACATCTGTCTCCCAAGAAGCAGCTGGTGGATTCAAACCACCGACCTTTCGGTTAGCAGCTCAGCACTTAACCACTGTGCCACCAATACTGTTTGAAGACTTAAATATGAGAGAAAAAAATAATAGTGCTGTCAGAAGATAATATAGAAAGCTATCACCACGAACTTGAGGTATGGAAAGATCTCTGAACGAAGCATAAATAGCACTGTCTGTAAAGAAAACCAACCAAACAATTGCCATTGAGTTGACTCCAGTTCATGGGCGCCACATGTGTGTGAGTAGAACTGTGCTCCATAGGGTTTTCAATGGCAGATATTTCAGAAATAGATTGTCAGGCCTTTCTTCCAAGGTGCTTCTGGACGGACTCACACCTCCAACCTCTCTGTTATTAGTTGAGTGCATTAACTGCTTATACCACCCAGGACTCCAATGAGGTATGGGTTGTTCAGTGGTAGAATTCTCAACTTTGATGACGGAGACCCGGGTTTGATTCCTGGCCAATGCACCTCATATACAACCACCACCCATCTGTCAAAGGACACTTACATGTTGCTATGATGCTGAACAGGTTTCAGCAGAGCTTCCAGACTAAGATAGAGTAGGAAGAAAGCCTAGTGATTCTACTTTCAAAAATCAGCCAATGAAAACCCTACGGATCACAGCTCATGGGGATGGTGCAGGACCAGGCAGCATTTTGCTCTGTTGTACATGAGATCACTATGAGGCAGGGACAACAGCAACGGATAACTATAAAATACATGTTCTAAATTGGCAAATATTATAGTATCTGAATACAGCAAATGCTAGTGAAGGTATGAAACATTGGTTATTGGAATATTAGTTGGTACTATCACTTCGGGGAAAAATAACATTATCTAATGAACTAATATTATCTAATAATAATGAAATAACATTATCTAATGAACTACACTGTGAACTAGCAATTCCACTCCTAGCTTAATGTCCTGTAGCAGCATTGTCCAATATGGTAGCCACTCATCTCATGTGGCTATTGACGACTTGAAATGTGGCTGTAAGAGCATGTGCTATAAGATACATAAGGGTAAACACATACCGCATTTCAAAGACTTAGTACAAAACAAATGAATGCAAACTACACTATTTCATTAATAATTTTTATGATTGTTGTTGTTGTTGGAGGCTGTTGAGCCTGTTCTGACTCCTAGTGACCCCATATGACAGAGTAGACTTGCCCCATAGGATTTTCTAGGCTGTAATCTTTATGGAAGCAGGTTGCCTGGTCTTTCTTCCCAGAAGCCTCTGGGTGGGTTCAAACCACTGGCCTTTCAGTTAGCAGCAGAGTGCGTAACGATTTGCGCCACCAGGGCTCTTTTTTTATAATGCTTACATATTGAAATGATAACATTTGTATGTATTGAGTTAAATATAATATACTATTGAAACTAACTTCCCTTTTCTTTTTTCACTTTTTAATATGGCACTTAGAAAACTAAAAATTACAAATATGGCTCACATATATGTCTCCCATCATATGTCTATCTGGCAACGCCAGTCAAGAGAATCTCTTGGTCAAGTGCACCAGGATACGTAGTCAAGACTCTTCATAGCAACATTGTTCATAATAACCCCATTGGAAACATGATAAATATCTGTCAATGGTAGAATGAATTACAATCATTCATCGTTTAACGTCCATGATACATTCTGTGAAATAGGATGCTATGTGATTTGGACGTTGTGTGAACACCATATTCTTTGTTGGAGCAAATAAACTCCCTCTATCACCCTCTGTCACCGTAAAGACTAAGGTGCACCTGACCTAAGCCATGGTGTTCAGTTGTCTCATATGCATATGAAAGCTGGACGATGAATAAGGAAGAATGAAGAAGAATTGATGCCTTTGAATTGTGGTGTTGGAGAAGAATATTGAATATACCATGGACTGCCGAAAGAACGAACAAATCTGTCTTGGAAGAAGTATGACCAGAATGCTCCTTAGAAGCAAGGATGGCAAGACTACATCTCACATACTTTGGACATGTTGTCAGGAGGATCAGTCCCTGGAGAAGGACATAATTCTGGTAACATAGAGGGTCAGAGAAAGAGAGGAAGACCCTCAGTGAGATGGATTGACACAGTGGCTGCAACAATGGGCTTAAGCATAGCAACGACTGTGAGGATGGCGCAGGATCAGGCAGGGTTTCTTTCTGGTGTAAATAGGGTTGCTATGAGTTGGAACCGACTCAACAGCAACTAACCGCAACAAATAATTTACTATATCATTACCCATCTGGCAGTGCAATTGGTTTACATACAAGACACATGAGATACACGTGTTGCACACGGGAAGCTGTTGCATTCACTATGTCCAGACATGTCCAATATGTCCTATTCTCCACTTGGGATTTCTGAACTCCATTAGAACCTTATGCGACATTGCCCAAATAGATATTATTGGCACATGACTATAATTGTGTTGTGGTCATACTATATGGTTGACTATATGACAATAAAAGCAAAGAAACATTGTCCTGTTGAGTCAAAGAAACAAAATCATACATCAGTATGACTCCATTGATGTGTATGACTCCATTGATGTAAAGTTTGAAAACAGGAAAAACCAAACTCTGTTTTCTGGTGATGCAGCCATAATGTTAAAATTATAAAGAAAGAAAGAAAAAAGGAACAGAAGGGACGGTGGAAGGGTGTTGGGTTGGAGAAGGGCCCAAAGGAGGCGTTGGGGGCTACTTGCAATGTTCCACTTCTTAGCATGAGTGGGGATCCATGGCAGTCCACTTTATAATTATTCCTTAAACAGAACACATACGGTTCAGGCATTCTTTTGATTGTTTGCTATATCTCGAAATAGACATGAAAAATAAACTCATGATCAAAAAGTTGGGAAGACACTACCAAAGAGATAAAATAACTATCTCTAGCTTATAATAAACTTTAAATATAAAAATGAATAATAATTTAAAATTCAGAGGAATTACCTTACAAGTGTTTAAAACGATTGTGAAATTCTCTTAGTATACTAAAAAATATATCAGGATATCAGTTATGTGAACTACTAACAAGACCACTAATATTCTACCAGTCTGCTTTCTGAGTATTTAGCTACACTGGAAACACAAATTTAAGTCTTCTAAAAATGTTGTTGTTGTTACTTGCCGTGGAGTTGATTCTGACTCATGGAGACCCTATGTGTGCAGAGTAGAACTGCTCCATACGGTTTTCAAGGCTGTGAACTTTCGGAAGCATAATGCCAGGCCTGTCTTCTGAGAAGCCTCTGGGAAGGGGGTGGTTCGAACTGTCGACCTTTCGGCTAGTAGTCAAGCGCTTAACCATTTGCACCACCCAGGGACTCCTCTTTTAAAAATACGTGTTGCTTAATAAATAGAGCAGGAATTATGGACTCAAAATGAAGTTGTAGAAATAAGCTACAAGATGCATAAAATATTTTTGAAAATAAGATGAAAGTACAAAAGAGGAGGCTCTCCAAAAGAAAGAAGACAATAATGACCGTGAGGGTTCCATTTTATACCTTTTCATCCTGCTCATTTTGGCCACTGAAGCACAGTAACCATGTACCTGGCTGTAGTGAATCTTAGGATTCAGGGATTCCATGTCTAGGAGAAGGTACAGAGCATCAAGTCATACAGGTTGTCCTGAGGCATCACAGACTTTGTGTTCGTTCCCTGTGATGAGAGACAGAGACACCTGCAGTGGCAGCCTCATCCCCACCTGGGCCCCCTCTGGCTTCATCCCACTCAACACAAGAGGCATCTCTAGAGCTGGAGAGTTTCAGAACTTGCCTTGGGACAGCCTCATCCCCTAACCCCCATGCGCTGCCCCATCTGTTAGCAGTGAGAAAAAGACTGGTGAGTGAGGGGAAAGGACTTTGCAACTAGAAGCCACAATGTACAGACAGAAGGGCAGAAGAGGAAATGTCCCCATAATCTCTGTCAGGAAAGCTAGGCCCGAAGGGCAGGGGAGAGGCCAGGCTGGCCCATCTCAAGAGCACACTGTTTCAAGATAATAGAAGTAAAATAACCCAAACTGCTGAAGTGGAGGAGAGAAGCAACCACTTCCACATTCAAGAAGAGCTACAAAGTGGTGGTGGAATGATTTGGAAAAGGATAGTGAATGGTTGCACAACTTGAAGAATGTGATTAATGTCACTGAATTGTACAGGTAGAAATTGTTGAGATGGCACATGTTTTGTTATGTAGATTTTCACCACAATAAAATAAATATAAAAAAGAAGAGCTACAGAATTCATCTCAAAGAGAGGAATATATATATGTATATATTATATATATATATGTATGTATATATATTTCTCTGTGTATTTGCACACCCACACACACAAATATTAAAACAAACTAATAAGTTTTTTCTTATTTTATCGTGCTTTAAGTGAAATTGTACAGTGTAAATTAGTTTCTCATTCAAAAATTTATACACAAATTGTTCTGTGACTTTGACTGCAATCCCTGTAATTTCTCAGCACTCTCCCCCTTTTCCTTTTCACCCTGAGTTCCCTGTGTCCATTCCTCTAGTTTTCCTGTCCCTTCCTGCCTTCTCATCTTTGTTTTTGGGCAAATGTTGCCCATTTGTCTTGCATACTTGATTGAATGAAGAAGCATCTTCCTTACATGTGTTATTGTTTGTTTTATAGACCTGTCTAATCTTTGGCTGAAAGGTGCACTTTTGGAGTGGCTTCAGTTCTGAGTTAGCAGGGTGTCTGGGGACCATAGTCTAGAGGGTTCCTCCAGTCTCTTGTTAGACCAGTAAGTCTGGTCTTTTTTTTTTTAATTTTTGAATTTTGTTCTACATTTTTCCCCCACTCTGTCTGGGACCTTCTATTGTGATCCCTGTCAGAGGGGTCTGGGCTCAGGCTGGTGGAGGCTGTGGTTCATGTGGTCCATTTGTCCTTTGAACTATTATTTTCCTTGTGTCTTTGGTTTTCTTCATTCTCCTTTGCTCCAGACGGGATGGGACTAATAGATGTGTTTTAGATGGCCACTCACAAGCTTTTAAGACTCCAGACTCTACTCCCAAAATAGGATGAAGAACATTTTTTTTATGAACTATGTTATGCCAATTGACCTAGATGTCCCCTGAGATGGTGGCTTCCAGGCCTCAGCCCCAGTAACTTAGTCCCTCAAGGTGTTTGGATGTGTCTAGGAAGCTTCTATGACTTTCCCTTGGTCAAGTTGTACTGATTACCCCTATATTGTATGTTGTCTTTCCCTTCACCAAAGTTAACACTTGTCTACTATCTAGTTAGTGATTTCCCCTCCCCATCTCTCCCTTCCCTCATAACCATCAAGGATTGTTTTTTTCTGTGTGTAAACCTTTTCTTGGGTTTTTATGATAATAATCTCATACAATATTTGTCCTTTTGTGACTGACTTATTTCACTCAGCGTAATACCCTCCAGGTTCATCTATGCTATGAGATGTTTTGCAATTCATCATTGTTCTTTATCGTTGTGTAGTATTCCTGGTGGTGAAGTGGTTAAGAGCTCGGTTGCTAACCAAAAGATCTGCAGTTCGAATCCACCAGCCACTCCTTGGAAACCCTATGGGGCAGTTCTTCTCTGTCCTATTGGGTTGCTATGAGTCAGAATTGACTCAACAGCAATGGGTTTGGATTTTTGGTTTGGTATGTACTATAATTTGTTTATCCGTTCATCTGTTGATAGGCACTTAGGTTGTTTCCATCTTTTTGCTATTGTGAATAATGCTTCAATGAACATGGATGTGCATATGCTTATTCATGTGATGGCTCTTATTTCTCTAGGTTATATTCGTAAGAGTAAGATTGCTGGATAGTATGGTATTTCTATTTCTAGCTTTTTAAGGAGGCATCGTATCAGTTTCCACAGTGGTTGTACCATTTTACATTCCCAACAGCTGTGCATAACAGTTCCAATCTCCCTGCAACCTCTCCAACATTTGTTATTTTCTGTTTTTTTGATTAGTGCCAGTAATGTTGGAATGAGATGGTATCTCATTGTAGTTTTGATTTACATTTCTCTAATGGCTAATGACCGTGAGCAATTCCTAATGTGTGTATTAGCCACCTGAATGTTTTCTATGGTGAAGTGTCTGTTCATATCCTTTGTCCATTTTTTTAATTGGGTTATTTGTCTTTTTGTTGTTGAGGTGTTGAAGTATTCTATAGATTTTAGAGATTAGACTCTTGTCAGATATGTCATAGCCATTTTTTTTTTCCCAGTCTATAGTTTCTCCTTTTACTCTTTTGGTGAAGTCTTTTGATGAGCAAAAGTGAGCTGGAAGAGACAAAGAAGAATTCTCCGCTAGAACTTTCAGAGAGAACATGGCCTTGGTGAAACTCTGAATTCAGACTTCCAGCCTCCAGAACCATGAGAGAATAAAATTCTGTTGTTTTAAACCAATCACTTTGTGGTAATTTGTTATGGAAGCGGAAGAATTTCCATAAGACCACAACCTCCCATCTTTGGTGACCCTGTATTTCATCTTTGTACCACAAGACCCCGTGGTGGTGGTTGTTGTTAGTTGCCATCAAGTTGATTCTGACTCATTGTGACCCCAAGTGTTACAGAGTAGAACTCCGTCCATAGCTTTTTCTTGGCTGTAATCTTTACAGAAGCAGATCATCAGGACTTTCTTCTCAGGTGCTGCTGAATGGGTTTGAACCACCAACCTTTCTGTTAGTAGTAGAGCACAAATTGTGCCACCTAGGGATCTATTCCACAAGACCCAGGGACTTATTCCACAAGACCCTAAAAACCAACAAAACCAAATCCATTTCCATCAAGTCAATTCGGACTCATAGCAATCCTATAGGACACTTCACCACAGAAGACACTCAGGCAGCTAACAGTCACATGAGGAATTGCTCACTGTTATTAGCCATTAGAGAAGTGTAAATCAAAACTACAATGAGATACCATCTCATTCCAACATTACTGGCACTAATAAAAAAAAAAAAGAACAGAAAACAGCAAATGTTGGAGAGGTTGCAGGAAGATTGAAACTCTTATGCACAGCTGGTGGGAATGTAAAATGGTACAATCACTGTGGAAACTGATATGATGCCTCCTTAAAAAGCTAGAAATAGAAATACCATACTATCCAGCAATCTTACTCTTATGAATATAACCTAAAGAAATAAGAGCCATCACACGAATAGTCATATGCACACCCATGTTCATTGAAGCATTATTGACAATAGCAAAAAGATGGAAACAACCTAAGCGTCTATCTACAGGTGAATGGATAAACAAATTGCAGCCCTATATGGGGAGAACTGCCCCGTATAGTTACCAATGCTATAATCTTTACAGAAGCAGACTGCCACATCTTTCTCTCACAAAACAGCTGGTGGTTTTGAACTGCTAACTTATTGGTCGGCAGCTAAGCACTTAACCACTATGCCACCAGGGCTCATTCCACAAGACCCTAGGGTCCATGAAAACCAAAACTTGAGTTTATAGGAGAGTGGATCTGATAAGCAGCCCACCGCATAACCAGGAAGAACCCTAGTTTCTCTTTGCTCTCTGCACTCGCTCCCTCGATGATCTCACTCTGGCTCTTGGATTTCAACATTATTTGTGTGGTGATGACTCCCACATTCAGGTCTGGAAAGCCCCTCACCAGCTGAGCAACTCAGTGTCTCCACCTGTAACATGGGGGTTGGGACTGGGGGATCTATCAGTCCCACCCACCCCAACAGCTGAGGTTCCCAAGTTTCCCTTCAGTGGTGGCCACAGCTCTCTCTCACCCACATGCTTCCTGTTGGAGCTTCCTTGGCTCCTCCTCATATCTGAGGCATTTCTTTCCCTGATAGAAGGACCAGGACCTGGCTGCCAGCCCTGCGGACCCAGACATGCTGCCCCTGCTGCTGCTGCCCCTGCTTGGGGGGCAGGGAGTGGGCCAAGGGCTGAGGAGAGGGAAGGGGAAAAGGAATGGAGCTGCAGTTTAGCCTTTGTTGTCCCTCCAAGGTCCCTGCAGAAGGAGTATCCAGGGTATGAACTACAAGTGCCAGAGTCAGTGACAGTGCAGGAGGGCCTTAGTGTCCTTGTGCCTGCAAATTCTCTTACCCCTGGCATACATCACTTCCCACTGACCCACTCCACATCTGGTACGGACTGAGGACAACACAAACCAAAATCGTCCTGTGGCCACAAACTACCAAAACTGAGCAGTGAAGACAAAGACCCAGGGCTGATTCCACCTCCTCGGGGACCCCAAGACCAACAACTGCTCCCTGAGCATCAGAGATGCCAGGAAGAGTGACACAGGGACCTACGAGTTCCGAGTGGAGAGAGGACCAAATGTACAAGCTGAACTTGCAGGTGACAGGTATGGCAGGGGCCCCAGGAGAGGACGCTAGGATGGGAGCACCCATTGTTTGTGCAGGGACAGGACAATCCCTGCTCCTGCTCATGGGCCAGGGTGGTTGAAGGAGGTACAGGACCGGGGGCCAGCTCAGACCCTAAAGCACTGGCCACTCTCAGGGCCACATTCTGGGTCCCCACACTCCCAGGGCCAAAATGCCTCCCTCTCTCCTCCTCAGACCTGACAGAGAAACCAAACATCCACATTCCCTAACCTCTGGAGTCTGGCCGCCCCACGAACATGACCTGCAGCCTGCCAGGATACTGTGACGGGGGGAGACCACTCACCTTCTCTGGGACGGAGGATGCCCGTAACGTGCTGAACTCTAGTATACTCCAGTCCTCAGTGCTCATCCTCACCCTGCGGCCCCAGGACCATGGCACCTACCTCACCTGTTAGGTGAACTACCAACAGCCTCAGGTGACCACAGGGAGGACTATTTGGCTCCATGTCTACTGTGAGTGTGGGTGGGATGGCTATATTTCTCACCATGGTCTATGGCCTCCCCTGCACTGAGGGCAAAGTTCAGGTACTGTTAGTCAGTACACATGCCCCCACTGTTTTTGTTTTTTATCCCAGGCCTACAACACTTACTTTCTATACTTGCCTCATTCTTCTAGGGAGTTAATTTTTTAACTCCTGGAAAAATAGACACACTGACCCATTGGAGTGCGATGAATCGCTTTTGTGTGGCCTTTCTTGCCATGGTCTTCTAACTCCCACCCAAGTGATTGGGCAGGACTGTGCAGATAGGGTAATTGTGGCGCTCCAAGGGGATTGATCAGTTTTGTCTTAAAATAGAACCTATTCCAGAACAGAGAGAGGATCCCACCACCACCAAAGAAGAACAGCCAGGAGAGTAGAGTGTGTCCTTTGGACCCAGGATCCCTGCACTGAGAAGCTCCTGGAACCAGGAGACAGAGAGAGAGCTCAAGAAGTGGTGGGAGAGAAACAATTGCAGGAGACAGCATGGTGGGCTGTCCGACACACGGAGCAAGAAAGCAGAGGCGTTTGGGCAGGAGGCTTGCTGGAGGAGTAGGGTGCCTCTGGGCACTTATCAGCGGAGCTAAAAGAGCTCTGTAACACTTGGCCAAACAGGACAGAGGCCTGAGAGAGACATGCCTGTGAGCACAGCTGAAGTGGCTGTCTTGATGGAAGAACTGTAACCTTAGCGTCCCTAAACCTGAATTGTAACTGTTACTTCCTGTCTTAGTGATCTAGTGCTGCTCTAACAGAAATACCACAAGTGGATGGATTTAGCAAAGAAAAGTTTATTCTTTCACAGTCCAGTAGGCTACAAGTCCAACTTCAGGGCATCAGCTCCAGGGGAATGCTTTCTCCATCAGCTCTGGAGGAAGGTCCATGTCATCAGTCTTCCTTTGGTCTGGGAGATTCTCTGCGCAGGAACCTCAGGTCTAAAGGACGCGCTCTGCTCCCAGTACTGCTTTCTTGGTGGTATGAGGTTCCTATGTGTCTCTGCTCGCTTCTCTCTTTTATATCTCAAAAGAGATTGCATTAAGACACTACCTAATCTTGTCAACCTCATCAGTATAACCTCATCACAGTGATAGAATTTACAACACATAAGGAGATCACATATAATCTCTTCATAGTGATAGAGTTTACAACACATAAGGAAATCACATCAGATTACACAATCATACAACACTGGGAATCATGGCCCAGCCAAGCTGACAGATATTTTGGGGGGACGTAATCCATGACACTTCCCTAATGAACCCCATAATTGTATTATCTGTGAGTTCTGTGTGGCCATTGTAATGTATTATCAAACTCAACAGAGAAGTAGAGAGTTCTGTGGAAGCGACGGTTAGTGTCAGAACTGGTAAAGATGGTGGAGAGAGGAGGCATGTCTGACCTCCACCTCATAGGAATCAGCCTTGGGCTGTTGATCTTGATTCTTCTTCCCCCTCGTGAAATTAGAGGAGGTCAGACGCTGCCACCAAGCCATTTTTACACTCATCAAACAAAAATGCCTATAGCTAGAGAGTTACTCTCCAGCTGGATTTCTCAGCAGTAGATGTAGCTCAACCTGAATCAGGTAGGCCAATTGAAACCCGATGTTGCCTTCTGCTGGCCAAGGTACACTCAGTATCTGGATATGTTCAGTGGTAAATTATGGAGAAAGTTCTTCAATTTAGATGCCCACCATTCCAGTTCTCTCTTCCAAAAACAACTATGGTAAAATATAAAAAGAGCATAGCATGAAAGAATAATTGGAAATATTATTTTAATTGTTTAATTGTACGAAACAAAGAAAGGTAGACTATAGACGCTTCCCACTCATAAAGAAATTAAAGAAAACGTGCTTATAAAATATAAATGAAACTAAGACAAAAGAATTAAATTGGAACTGGAAAGTCCAGGAAAAATTATTAAGTAGGTAATCCTGACCCCATTGCCATTTAGTTGAATCCGACTCAGACTGACCCTATAGGGCAGAGTAGAACTGCCCCAGAGGGTTTCCAAGGCTGTAATCTTTACGGAAACAGATGGCCACATCTTTCTCCTGTGGAGCAGCTGGTAGACTCGAACTGCTAACCTTTCTGTTAGCAGCCAAATGCTTAAAAAATACAATTGAATTAAAAGTATAAAATACTTGACAGACAGAAAACAAAAACGAGTGGCTTGGCGCCCAAGTTCAGGAAAATTAAGCAGGATGCAGGGGAAAGGATCAAAGGATGAAAATGATGAGCGGGAAGATGATAGCTCTGGAGAATGCTTTGTTCAACTCCTTCCAATAACTAGAAAGCTTGGGAAAAATGGATGATTTTCAAGATAAACATAAATTTAAAAAATATTCTTAACAAGAGGCTGACATGTTAAATAGACTGGTAACTATGAAGTAAATTGATAGAATCATATAAAATTCTTTTAATGTAAACTTCGGGAAAAATAAAGAGCCCAATTATTTGTACTTGGTATAAAAACCTTATATGGTAATGCAAAAAAGGAAACCTACAAATGAACCTTCCTTAGGAATATTGATGGGAAAATCTCAAATAGAATATTAGAAATAGAAACTCCCATATGTTAAAAGAACATATCATGGCCAAATGGATATTATCTAGGGATACAGAAATGATTGAACATTAGAAAATTTATTAAAATAAATCATCAGTAGATCAAAGGAGACTACATATATCACTTTGTTAGATTCTGAAAGGACTTTTTTAAATTTATCTAACAAAATTTCCCCTTATATAAGTTTATTCCCTTCACCTAGGATTCCATCTAGCCGCATACAACCCAAACCAAGTTAAAGGCTTCTTTGTAAAGCACTACATTGGCCTGACCCAGGCCTCTGTCCTTGGGCCTCTTCTCTTTGCCATCTTTATTCACTTCCAAAGAAATCTCATGCAGTCCAAGGGCTTTGTTGTTGTTTTCAGTTGCCATTGAGTTGGCAGCTATGTTCTGCTCTGTTCTGTATAACAGGACGAAACCTTGCCTGGTCCTGTGCCATCTTCCTGATCATTGGTATGTTGAGTCCATCGGAGTGGCTATTGGGTCTATCCAGCTTATTGAGGGTTTCCCTAGTTTTCCCTGACTCTCTATGTTACCAGACATGTTAACTCAGTTTGTGGTCATGCATTGAGAATTGCTTTTGTGTGGCCTTTCTTGCCATGGTCTTGTAACTCCCACCCAAGTGATTGGGTGGGACTGTACAAATAAGATAATTGTAGCCTACCAAGAGGATTGGTCAGTTTCACCATCCTGCTAGGTTTAAAAGAGAGCCAATTCCAGAGCAGAGAGAGAATCCCACCAACAGCAACAAAGAACAGCCAGGAGCAGAGAGCATGCCCTTTGGACCCGGGATGCCTGCACTGAGAAGCTCCTGGAACGAGAAGACAGAGAGACAGAAAACTCAAGAAGCAGGGGCAGAGAAATGACTGCAGAAGATGGCAAGGTGGGATTCCCAGCCGATGCAGTGAGAAAGCTGAATGCCTTTGGGCAGGAGGCTTGCTGGAGGAGTAGAGTGCCTCTGGGCACCTATCAGCAGAGCTAAAAGAGCTTTGTAACACTTGCCCAAGCGGGGCAGAGGCCTGAGAGAAGCATGCGTGTGAGCACAGCTGAAGAGGCTGTCTTGATGGAAGCACTGTATCCTGAGTGTTCCTAAACATGAATTGTAACTGTTACTTCCCTAATGAACCCCATAATCATGAGTATTACATGTGAGTTCTGTGTGGCCATTGCAATGAATTACTGAACCCAGCAGAGAAGAAGAGTGCCATGGCAGGGACATTTGGCGTCAGAACTGGTAAAGATGGTGGAGAGAGGAGGCATGTCTGACCCCCACCTCATAGGAATCAGTCTTGGGCTGTTGATCTTGATTCTCCTTCCCCCTTATGAAGTCAGAGGAGGCCAGACATGCCCTCCCATACCATTTTTACAGGTCATTTATTACAGCAGGAGAAGAATTTCCATAAGCCCATAAGATCTCCCATCTTGGGTGGGCCTGTGCTTCATCTCTGTACCACAAGATCCTAGGGTCCAAGAAAACCAAAACTCGAGTTTGCAAGAGGGTGGGTCTGACACATGGCTCACCAAATTATCACAAAGGGCCTTCAGTTCTCTCTGCTCTCTGCACTCACTCCTTGGTGACCCCACTCTGGCTCTTGGATTTTAACAACGTTTGTGTGGTGATGACTTCAGATTCAGGGCTGAAAAGCCCCTCTCCCTCTCAGAGGCTCAGTGTCCACACCTATAGTGTGGGAGGTAGGGCTAGAGGATCTTTCAGCCTCACCCACCCCAACAGCTCAGGTTCCCAAGTTCCTTTTCAGTGGTGGCCACAGATCTCTCTCACTCACCTACAATAGGCTCTGGGTGTAGAAGGACCCTGCTGGAGCCATTAGACAGGAAGGAGGCAGGGAGGCCAGGGAGGAGGCTGTGGCAATGATCTGGGGAAGAGGCTGAACTGAGCCTGGGGCCCAAGGGAAGAAGAGGAGGGAAGTGAATTGAGAGTGGAGCTTGAAAAACTCAGTGACTCATGGGGTAGAGCTGGTGTGATGTCTGGGGGAAAGGGGGTTTTAAGGTGGAATCCCCAAGAGAGGACTCAAAGCAGATCTGGGGCTCAGGGAAAGGGCTGTATGTAAGATGGTGAAGGAATAAGCACAGGGACGGGATGGAAGATGGAGCCATGGGATAGATGATGTCACCCAGAAAAGCAGAGAGAAACAGAGCCCAGGGCTGAGCTATGGGGAGTGTGCACATTTGAGGCCCCTGGAAAAGATGATCAGACCAGAGATGAAGCAGGGCACGTGTCCTCTCAGAAATTCAGGTAAGTTGAGCCGCCAAATGTAAAACTGGGTCTATCAGTGGGAGACTTGTGAGAGGGAATGTGTGGGGTCAGACTTCACCCAGGGGCTGAGGGCTGACAGAGGGGCTCCTCTCCAAGCTTAGCACTCCCCTCTTTTGAGCTCTGAGACACAGCTGAGTCCTGAGCTGACACCTGGCTCCATGGCAGCCCCAGAGAGGAGAGGGTCTTTCCTACCTGTGGAGTTTCTCTTGAAAATGGTGGTGGCCACAGAATGTGGGGTATCTGGAAAGGAAGATGTAGTGAGGGGCAGGGTGGACTTTTGCCTTTTGTCCAAAGAGTAACTAAATGCGAAGGGGCAGGGTTTGGGGAATGTCCCCCAAGCACCTCTGGGAAAACTATCACATGGCATGACCCCCTCTTGCCTCCATTGCTCTCAGGGCCCCAGGCATCCCACCCACACTCACAGAAGACATAGAGCTGGATGGTCCTCTCCATGGTCACCTGAGATCCTTGGCAGTTCACCAGATAGGTGAGGTAAGTGCCGTGGTCCTGGGGCCTGGGAGTGAGGGTAAGCACCTAGGACTGGAGGGTCCAGAAAGTTAAGGGCACCCGCCGTACAGGAGAAGGTGAATGGTCTCCCCCCTTACAGGATCCTGGCAGGCTGCAGGTCAGGTTCATGGGGCAGCCAGACTCCAGAGGTTCCAGAATATGAATGTCGGGTTTCTCTGTCAGGTCTAATGAGGAGAGAGAGAGGTGTCTGAGCCCCAGGAGGCTGGGTGTGAGGGCACAGAGTGTGACCCTGAGAGCAGGTCCCAGGTCCTGTACCTCCTCCAATCACCCTGGCTTCATGACCCAGAGCAGGGATTGTCTTGTCGCTACAAAATACTGGAGTCCTCTCAGCCCAGCATCCTCTCCTGGAGCCCCTGCTGTGCCTGTCACCTGCAAATTCAGATTCTTATCTCAGTACTTGTATTTCACACCCCATCCTCTCTCCACTCAGAAAAAGTAGGTCTTTGTGTCACTCTTCCTGGCGTCTCTGATGCTCAAGGTGCAGTTGTTGGTCTTGGGGTCTCCAAGGAGTTGGAATCTGTCCTGGGTTTCTGTCTTCATTGCTTGGTTTTGGTTATTTGTGGCCACAGGACAACTTTGGTGTATCTTGTCCCCAATCCAGAACTAGACGATGTAGAGTGGGTCAGTGAGAATCCATAAACTCAAGAGGTGGGAGAATTTCCATAGCTCAAGGACGAACAGAGCTTCCTGCCCCATCACCAACTCCGGCACCTGTAGCTGGTAACATAGGTCCTCCTGCAGGGACCTTGGAGGGACATAAAGGCTCAGCTGCAGCTCCTTTCCCCTTCCCCTCATGCCCTTCCCTCATCCCTCAGCCCACTCACTCCCCCACCCCTCCACAGCAGAGGCAGCAGCAGCAAAGATTGCTTTGGCTAATTTAGGTCCTTTGCATTTCCATATACACTTGAAAATCCGCTTCCACAAAAAAAAACTTTTTGGAATTTCATTTGGGTTTATGTAGAACCCATAGGTCAATTTGGGGAAGAATTGTTTTTTAAAATAAAATATTGAGTATTCTAATTCAGGAACATCTAAGCTGATAGATCCTTCAGTCCCACCCACCTTGCTGCAGGTGAAGACACTGAGGTGCTGAGAGGGTGAGGAGCTCTCGAGACTTGAATCTGGGAGTCACCACCAAACACTGTTGGAATCCAAGAGCCAGAGTGAGATCACCAAGCAGGTGAGTGCAGAGAGCAAAGAGAAACCAGGGTTCTTTCTAGTCATGCAGTGGGCTACCTATCAGATCCACCCTCCCGTAAACTCAAGTTTTGGGTTTTATGGACCCTAGGGTCTTGTGGAAGGAGCCCTGGTGGCACAGTGGTTCAGCACTTAGCTGCTAATCAAAAGGTTGGTGGTTTGAACCCACCAGCTGCTCCACCACAGAAAGATGTGGCAGTCTGCGTCCCTAAAGATTACGGCCTCGGAAACCTCATGGGGCAGTTCTATTCTTCCCTATAGGGTCACCATGACTCTGAATTGACTCAACAGTGAACGGGTTTGGTTATGTAGGTCTTCAAACCATCTGTACAGCTTGAGATTTGCTGGACTAACCACCCCCCCAAAAAAAAGCAAACCCTTTGCCATGGAGTTGATTCTGACTTATGGCGACCCTACAGGACAGAGTAAAACTGCCACATAGAGTTTCCAAGGAGTGGCTGGTGAATTAGAACTGCCAACCTTTTGGCCAGGCCACCCAAAAGTTGTCAATTTGAGCTGCACATCCCTGCAAAGCATGATTTGTGGTCAGAACTGCTTTCATTCTTTAGTTCCTGCTCTGCAAATCTGCATCTATGTTTACCCTTTTGGGACATCACTTAATGGGGTGAGATTCTCCGATAAGATGTCCTGTCTTGGGTGGGTCTATGCTTCATCTTTGCACCACAAGACCATGGTTTTGGTCCATGAAAACCAAAATTCAAGTTTGCAGTGGTCAGTAATTCTCTTCAAGTCAAAGGTGCTTCAGTGCTCAGCTCCCTTCTCTGGGTTTCCACCTTACCCTAGATTTTGGCCTGGAAATTTCTTTCTTGATAGCACTTCAATGGTTTTTGTTGTTGTTGTTGTTCATTGTGGTGAAACTCTACATAACAAAACAAACATGCCCTCAACAATTTCTCCGTGTACAATTCAGTAATGGTTTTATGAAAATATAAAATCATTTTCTTCCAGAACGTTAGTGGTTTTCAGCAGAAGGGTAAGTCTGACATGCAGCCCACCACATGACCAGGAGGATCCCTGGTTTCTCTTTGCTCTCTGCACTCGCTCCTTTGGTGATCTTACTCTGGCTCTTGGATTTCAACATTATTTGTGTGGTGATGACTTCCACATTCAGGTCTGGAGAGCCCCTCACCAGCTTAGCACCTCAGCGCCCCCACCTGTAACATGGACGTTGGAACTGGCGGATCTGTTAGTCCCAACCCCAACCCTCATGGCTGAGGTTCCCAAGTTCCCCTTTAGTGATGGCCACAGCTATCTCTCACCCACATGCTTCCTGTTGGGGCTTCCTTGGCCCCTCCCCACATTGGGGCATTTCCTTCCCTGATAGAAGGACCAGGACCTGGCTGCCAGCCCTGCGGACCCAGACATGCTGCCCCTGCTGCTGCTGCTGCCCCTGCTGTGGGGGGGTGAGTGGGTTGAGGGGTGAGGGAAGGGCATGAGGGTGGGAATAGAGCTGCATCTGAGCCTTATGTCCCTCCAGGGTCCCTGCAGGAGTATCCAGGGTACAAACTACAGATACCAGAGTTGGTGACGGTGCAGGAAGGCCTGTGTGTCATTGTGTTCTGCGAATTCTTCTATCCCCGGCATGTATCATTTACCACTGACCAACTCTGTATCTACTGGTACTGGACTGGGGACAACACATACTCAAACCGTCTTGTGGCCACAAACTGCCAAAACCTAGTAGTGAAGACAGAGACCCAGGGCCGATTCCACCTCCTTGGGGACCCCAAGACCAACAACTGCTCCCTGAGCATCAGAGACGCCAGAAAGAGTGACACAGGGATCTACGAGTTCCGAGTGCGGGGACAATATGTACAATACTCCTACCGAACTCAGCTGAACTTGCAGGTGACAGGTATGGCAGGGGACGCAGGAGAGGACCCTAGGATGGGGGCACCCAGTGTTTGTGCAGGGACAGGACACACTGCTCCTGGTCATGGGGCCAAGGTGGTGAGAGGAGGTACAGGATCTGGGGTCAGCTGTGACCCTGAGGCACTGGCCACTCTCAGGGCCACACTCTCGGTCCCCATCACCTGGGGCCAAGACAGCTCCCTCTCTCCTCCTCAGACCTGACAGAGAAAGCCGACATCCACATTCTGGAACCTCTGCAGTCTGGCAGCCCCACGAACCTGACCTGCAGCCTGCCAGGATCCTGTGATGGGGGGAGACCGCTCACCTTTTCCTGGATGGGGGATGCCCTTAACATGCTGGACCCTAGTACACTCCAGTCCTCGGTGCTCACCCTCACCCCGAGGCCCCAGGACCACGGCACCTACCTCACCTGTCAAGTGAAACGCCGGTGACCTCAGGTGACTACGGAGAGGACCATTCGGCTCAATGTCTCCTGTGAGTGTGGGTGGGATGGCTGGGACCCTGACAGCAGTGAGAGTGTTGTGTGTGTGTGTGTGTGTGCATGCGCGCACTAGCAACACAGAGAGAAGGGGAGGCAGCAGGGAGAGAAGGAGGGGGAGATAACGAGAGAGAGAGAGAGAGAGAAGGAGGAAGAGAGGAAGAAAAGAAGGGAGGGAGGGAGGGAGAAGGACAGGAAAGAGGGAGAAAAGATGGAAGGAAGGAAAAGAAGGAGGGAGGGAGAAAGAGAGAGTGAGTGCACAACCTTAGAAAACTCGTGCTTGGATCCTAGCCTTGGGAGTCTTGGTGGGGAGTGGGCAAGAAGGACAGCAATGCCCACCTTCCCCGTTTCCTTGGCTCCTTGGGTTCAGAGACAAAACCGATCCCACTCCTCCCTTCTGAAGCAGGGCCTTATCTTTCTATCCCAGATGCTCCACAGAACCTCACCATCAAAATCTTCTTCCAAAACGGCACAGGTAGGATAGAATCTCTCCTCTCCGGAGCTGGGAACTCCAAGCAGAGGTGGGGAATCAGAGCTCAAATGGCATTAGATATGGGAAGAGTAAGGATGAAAATCATCACCCTTCTTCCACCACCCCCTGCACACACACTCTGTTCAAAGCTGTGAGTCAGACTTTGAACCCTGCCATGCCCCCATCCCTCCTGTGGCACAGATCTTACCACAGTCACCAAAGACGTCCTTGTTGCCAAATCCGATGGATGGTGCATGCCAATTCCATTTCACCATGACAGTGTTCTGTGGTTCTCCTCCTACCCCTCCAATCTGGACCCCTAACCTACTTCCTGCTGCATAAATTGAGTCTATTTCCCAAAGCCATTTGGGGCAATCTGTTGTCGTCTCTGCCAAACAGTACAGGCATGTCCCAGTGAGATATTGAGTCTCCTGTGGATGTGTGAAGCCCAACACTTTTGGTCAGCTTCCTTGGGGTGTAAAGGCTCCAGCCTTTGAACCCATACTGAACCCAGTGTGGGCCAACGGAGGAGAAGGAGAGACCAACAGATCCTGGGAAGGAGGAAGGAATGGATACTGTCAGTCTTCCTCCTTCCACAGCTCACATTCTCTCTCTCTCTCTCCATCTCCGTCTCTCCATCTCTGTCTCTCCCTCCCTCCATCTCTCTCTGCATCTCTCTTTCTCTCTCCATATCTCTCTCCATCTCTCATCTCTCTCTCCATCTCACTGCCAAAGTCCTCAAGGTCATGGGAAACACCATACCCCTTCCCATCCTGGAGGGCCAGTCCCTGCGTCTGGTCTGTGTTGCTGACAGCAACCCCCCTGCAGAGCTGAGCTGGTTCCAGGGATCCCAAGCCCTGAATGCCTCCCCCGTCTTCAACATGAGTGACTTGGAGCTGCCTCCAGTAAGAACTGGAAATGAAGGAGAGTTCACCTGCCAAGCTCAGAACTCCCTGGGCTCCCAGCAGGTCTCTCTGTGCCTCTCTTTGCTCTGTAAGTGTGGGGGCCCCTGGGGGTAGGACACCCAGGTATTGGGTGGGAGGGGCTGCTGCTGAGCCCTCCCTTCCCTCCCACAGCCCCCACAGACTCCCCGCAGCTGCCTCACCCCTCCTGCTCCTGGGAGGTCGAGGGTCTGCACTGCAGCTGCTCCGCCAGAGCCTGGCCAGCCCCCTCACTGCGCTGGCGAGTTGGGGACCAACTGGTGGAGGGGAACAGCAGCAATGCCTCTGTCACAGTCACATCCAGCTCCACTGGGTCTTGGGCCAACAGCTCCCTGAGCCTCCACAAGGGGCTCAGCCCTGGCCTCGGACTTTACTGTGAGGCCGGAAACGACCATGGGAACCAGAGTGTCACTGTCCTGCTGCTGGCAGGTCAGGGGGTCTCTTGTTGGGGGAGGCTTAAGGGGAGAGGGGATGGTGCTTGGACATAAGGTGATTGTGAGGACAGGGTGCTCCATCTCATGGCTAAGCAACCACCTAGAGCAAGTTCCCCAAGGAGGTGAGAGGATAAGAACCTGAGCCCTTAAGCGAGTCCCCTTGGCAATGTCCCTGAACACCTCCCTTCTTCCAAATGTCACTCTAGACAACTCCCCTTCTCAGCTGTACCCTATGACTCCGTGGGTTTTGCAAACTTCACTCTCAGATCACTTCGCTCTTCCTCTTCCCTTGGGCTCCAGCCACAGCTCAGGTCTGTCCTCTTGCCCAATCATTGCCTCAGTCTCCTCCCTGGCCTCCCTGCCTCCTTCCTGTCTGAATCTTTCTACACCCAGAGCTTATTCTGTCTATCCCCTGCTCACAGCCCCCTATAGCCTCCCAGTACTCCCAAGACAAAACCCAGGACTCTTGGCCTGGTCCTGGAGTCTCCGCGCAACCTGGCCCTGCCTTCTTTCCCACCATCATTGTGTCTGAGTGTTTCAGGTTCTCCCTGCCAGGTTGCAGAACTGGGCACACTTCCCGCATCTGCCAGGATTGCTCAGTGCTTTGCACAGCTCCACCTGAGATGCCCGCCTACTACTTCTTAATACAGAGCTCCCCCTCTTCCTTCCAATCTCTGCTCAGCCCTCCGTCTTTCCCACACTGACTCAACCACCAGATTCCTTGCAGCTCCGCCCCCCATCTCCTGTCTCTCTGTCTCTCAGCCTTGCTTCCGTAATTGTTCGCTCACCCCCGCGGCCTCACCGCCCTCACTCCTGGCCCCACCCGCTCAATGACATCCCCCCATCCCCCGCGCCCTGCCCCTTTCGTTCGCTCCAGGCTTCGCCCCCTCAGTGATTTCTTAGCTGCCCCGCCGCGCCGCGTCACTTAGCTCACAGACGCCCAGCCCCTCCCCGTCCCTCCAGGCTCCAGCCCTCACCACTTCCTTGCGGCCTCTGGCTGTCTTCCTCTCACTCGTTCTCCCAGCTCCTAAGACCCCGAGCAAACGGTACATCACTGCCTCTCTTGGAGGGCCAGTCCCTGCTCCTGGTCTGCGTGGCTGACAGCAACCCCCCTGCCACACTGAGCTGGGCCTGGGAGGGAAAAGACCTGAGCACCTCCTAACCCTCATGCCCGGCGTACTGGCGATGACCCCAAATATCAGGGGCTGGAGATGGAGGGGAGTTCACAAGTCGAGTTCAGCCCCCACTGGGCTGCCAGCACCTTACCTGGAAGCCTCGGTGCTGAGTGAGCTGCAGGAGAAGCCCTGGGGTCAGGCAGTCTTGTCAGGCGTTGGCTGTGGGAGGGCGGAGGCCTGGGGACAGAGCCTCAGGACTTTCTCTCCCTCCCGCAGAAAACTCCTTTTGCTGCACCTGTTTCACTAAGGTGAAGGAGGGCTCCTGGCCCCTTGTCCTCACCCTGATCAGGGGGGCTGTCATGGGGGCTGGCTTCCTCCTCACCTATGGCCTCACCTGGATCTACTACACCTGGTAAGCAAACTTGCCCTTCTGCAGGGAAGCCCAGTGATTGACCTCGAATTCCTGGCTGGGGCTGAGCTGTTCTGCCCAGCCTGGTGTTAGGATTAAAGTGATCAACTTTGATCTGAGACCTGAATCTGCTCTGCAGGTGTGCAGGCACTCAGAGGAGCAGGGCTGACTGAGCCCCCTTCCTTCTCAAGACGGGGCTTAAGTGTGGACATGGAGCCCAGAGTAACAGGCATGGGGACATCACTGTCACTGTCTCCCTGGAAACTCTTGGTCCACACTCCCACCCACTGCCCCTTTGCTTTGTGCCTATCCCACTTCCCATGTACTGTCCCCATCTGTCCCTGTTCCCCCCACCCCAACTCACTCTCTGTCTACTGAACCCACCTGTCCTTGTTCCCTCCTGACCCCAGCCCTCAGTTCTGTGGTTGAAGGAATAACTCTTGGGAACTTGTTCTCCCGCCACCCAAATATTGCCATTTTTGAGACAGGGCTTATGTTCATCCAAACCTTCCTGTCGAGTTTATGTGTAAAGACCCCTGTCTCATTATAATCGTTATACAATATTACAAAATATAATTATAGTGAAGAGTTTTATTAAACACAATATGAAAGACAATCAATAAAACTTATTTTTTCAGATCTCTGTGGCCCTTTTTAGAGTAAATTTTTTGTTTTGTTTTATGCATGTTTTAGCTAACTCTTTTGAATTCATTCACTTTTATTGAAATTGAACTTATATAGGTTAAAGTACACAAATCTTAAGTGAATAGCTAGATGAATTTTTAAATATAGCCACACTCATGAGGACACCACCCAAATCAAGTTACAGTATAATTCTTGTACCTTAAAGGCTCCTTTGAGCCCCTCCTAGTCAACACACCCCCATGTGTAACCATCACCTTCCCCCCATCAACATATATACACCAGAAATACCAATTTTTTCTTTTTTTAGTCAATTTTTATTGTTTTAACTTAAACACTTAGATCTATAAGCCATTTCCAATTTATTTTATGTATAGTGTGAGGTAGGGATCAATGTTCTTTTTTTTTTTTTTGGCATAGATATATCCAGTTGACCCAGAACCATTTGTTGAGAAGATCATCTTCCATTCTGAATTAATGTGGCAACTATGTCATAAATTAAGTGACAGTATATTTGTGAGTCTGCTTCTGGACTCTGTGTTCTGTTCCCTTAGCTTTGTCTATCCTTGCACCAATACCACCACTTTCATAGCTTTGTAAGTAATGATAGTAGGTAGTATCTGTCCTCCCACAGTATTTTTCTTCAAGATTCCTTTGGCTATTTTAGGTCCTTTGCATTTCCATATACATTTGAAAACCAGCTTTAAAAACAAGAAGAAATATTTGGGTATTTCAGTTTGGATTGTATATAATATAGGTCAATTGGTGGCATAGTGGTTAAGAGCTCAGCTGCTAATCAAAGGATCAGCAGTTTGAATTCACCAGCTGCTCCTCGGAAACTGTATGGGGCACTTCTACTCTGTCCTATAAGTCACCATGAGTTGGAATCGACTCAATGGCAACGGGTTGGTTTTATATGTCGATCTGGGGGATCAATTGATTTCTTTAAAATATTGAGTATTCTAATTCATGAACATGATATATCACTCCAATATTTAGGGCTTCTTTATTTTTTCTCAATATTTACTAATTTTTAGTGTAGAGATCTTGAACTTACTCTGTTTTACTTTTAAGAATATGAATTTGGGTGCTATTTTAAAAAATATTATACTTCTAATTTCATTGTCTGATTGTTGTCAGTAGAGATATATACTGTATTTGTAAGCAAATAACGCACACCTTCTACTTTTGTTTGCCAACCACACCCTCCCCCATGAGGTATTTTCATAAACATGCTATGCTAATTTTTTTACAACGGTGTGTAAAAAAAAAATTGGCATAGCCGTGCTTACAAAAATACCTTGTGGGGGGAGGGAAGAGGACATGGTTGACAAATGTGGAAGGTATGCATTATTTGTGTAAAAATATGGTAAATGCTTTCTGTGTAGTGACTTTGTATCCAGCTACTCTGCTAAATTCACATACTAATTCCAATAGTTTGCTTGTAGAATCTTTTGAATTTTCTCTGTACACTATCTTGTCACTGAAAACAATGATATTTTACTTCTTCCTTTCCAATCATTATGCCTTTTATCATTCTCTGGCTTCATTGCACCCTCTAGTAATTTCATTACGATGCTGAGTAGAAGTGGCAGTAGTGAACCTCTTTGTTGTTTTCTTGTCCTTTTGGGGGTTAAAATAAAAAGCGCAGTGTCATCGAGTCAATTCTAACGCATGTTGACACCAAGTGTTAGAGTAGAACTGCTACATGGGATTTTCTTGGCTCTAATCTTTATGGAAGCAGATCACCAGCACTTTCTTCTGTGGCACCACTGCATGGGTTTGACCCTCCAACCTTTAGGTTAGTCGTTCAGTGCAAACCATTTGCACCACCCACCCAGGGACCTTTTTAGGGGTAAAGTGTTCAGTATTTCACTACTAAGTATGATAACTGGAAGCCCACCCAGTGAATCCAGTGCCACCACACCAAAACAATTCTAGTTCACAGTTGTATTTAGTTTATATATAGGTTTTAGAAACATTTTTGTTTGTCAGAGTTTAAAATTTGGAGATATCTCACACTAATGAATGTCTAATTTCTCATGAAAAATTGGAATACCTGGTATCAGCTGGGGCTGTGCAGCTGCTGTCCCCTCACACACACACACACACACACACACACACACACACGCACACACACGCACACACACACACGCACACCCTTAACTTTGCTGTATTTCTCACCATGGTCTG
>NW_004444023.1:6656967-6659644 GCF_000243295.1 Trichechus manatus latirostris
CATAGCCAAAGATACACCATTTCAAAAATTTCTACACGTACAATTCAGTGACATCGATTACATTCTTCCAGTTCTGCTGCTATTCTCACTATCCTTTTCCAAATTATTCCATCACCATTGTCTTCAACTCACTGTCCCCTAGGCTTCCCATCAAACCTTTTGAGTTGCTGTTGTCAATTTGATCTCACATAGATAATTCTTTCCAAAGCAACTTTTGACAAATTACAAAGTAGAAAAATAACATAGCATTAAAAAATAAATTGATTAACTATATGTAACAAAAAAATGGTAGAATCCAGCAGATTCCCACTTGGAAGGAAATTAAAGAAAACTTGCTTATAAAATAAAAGCGATGATAAGACAACAGAATAAAACTGGAACTGAAAAATCTAGAAAAAATAATGAAGGAGGAAATGATAACAATAAAGAAGTAAGATTGAATTAGACACATAAAACATGATCCTTGAGACACAGAAAACAAAAACCATTGGCTTGGATGGCAGGCTCAGGAAAATTAAACAGGATGCAGGGAAAAGTATCAGAGGATAACAGTGTGATGAGAGGGAAGGTGAAAGCTCTGGAGGAACTGAATTATTTCAAGAATACTTTGTCCAATTCCTTCTAATAATTAGAAAACTTGGGATAAATTGATGATTTTCCAGATAACTATAAATTACAAAAATATTATCAAGAAGAGATGGCCATGGTAATAGATTAGTAACTATGAAGTAGGGAGCCTTGGTATGCAATGGTTAAGCACTCAGCTGCTAACCAAAAGGTCAGAGGTTCAAACCCACCAGCTGCTCCGCAGGAGAAAGATGTGGCAATCTGCTTCCAAAAAGATTACAGCCTTGGAAAACTGCCTTGGGGCAGTTCTACTTTGTGCTATAGGGTTGCTATGAGTTGGAATCGACTCGAAGGCAATTTGTTGGGTTTGATTTCTAGCTATAAAGTAAATTAATGAATCTTATTAAATTCTCTCAATGTAAAATTAGAGGAAAGTAAAAGCTTCCCAGTTATTTATACAAAACCAGCATCACATGGTATAAAATTCTAATATGGTAATATGGAAAACTACAGCGGAATTCCCTTATAGATATGGTTGGGGAAAATCTCAAATAGAATATAAGCAATAGAAACCCCAGTATGTCAAAAGAAAATACCACAGCCACGTGGATGTTATCTGGGAATAGAGAATATGAGAAGAAAAAAAAGACTTCGTATAGACAGATAGCTCAAAGGAGACTACAAATATCATTTTGTTAGACGCTGATAGGGCATCTCTTAAAATTCATCCAACAGAATTCCCCTTATATAAGATTATTTCCTTAACCTAGGATTCTATCTAGCCATATAAAACCAAAAACAAGTTAAATACTTCTTTCTAAAACACTACATTGGTCTGCCCCAAGACTCTATCCTTAGACGGCTTCTCTTCACCATTTTTATTCACTTCCAAAGCAATCTCATCTAGTCTGAAGGCTTTGTTTTTATTGTTGTTAGATGCCATTGTGTAAGCTCTGATTCAGTGACCTTCCGTACAACAAAATAAAACACTGCCTGGTCCTGCGCCATCTTCATGATTGTTGCTATATTGAGTCCACTGGTGTGGTTGTTGTGTCAGCCCATTGCACTGAGGGTTTCCCTCATTTTTGCTGACCCTCTACTTTACCAAACATGATGTCCTTTTCTAGAGGTTAGTCTTTCCTGGTGACATATCCAAAGTAAGCAAGACCAAATCTCGCCATCCTTACTTATAAGGAGTATTCTGATTGTATTTCTCCTAAGAATGAGTTATTCAGTCTCTGACAGTCCACACTATATTGAATACAGTATATTTAATATTCTCCTCCAACACCACAATTTGAAAAAAAAAGTCGGAGGATTTAAATACCATCAAATATTGATAACTCTCAAGTGGACATCATCCTAGACCTCTCCCTGTAGCTCCAGACTCAGAAATCGAATTGCCTGCTTGGAAATCTAATATCTCCTGTCTTAGGCTGGGTTCCCTAGAGAAGCAAAACCAGTGAAGCGTTGTTAGAGAGAGAGAGAGAGATTTATCTCAAGGAAATGGCTCATGCAGTTGTGGAGGCTAGAAAATCCCAAATCAGAGTCAGGCATCAGGCTGGAGGCTTCTCCTGACTCATGTGGTTGCAGGGGCTGACAAACCCCAAATCAGCAGATCAGACAGCAGGCTGCTGGCTCAAGTCCCAAGATCTGGAGGTCAGATGATGACAAGCCAGATGCAGGATCCTGAGCCAGAGAGAGCTTTGCCAGAGCATCCATATATATTGGATTCAGGCCAAATCCTCAAGGAAACTCCCCTTACATCAGATACTTGAGTAAGGGTGTGACTGAGTAAGAGTGCAACTTGAGAAAGAGTGTGACTTGAGTGTGTGACTTGAGTCACACCCTCTAGTAAAGGTGTGACTTAAGAACACCCCACAAACTGCTTTGACAAGGATCACAATACAGAGTCCCAGACAGAGCTGGAGAAAAATGTAGAACAAAAATCTAACTCTAACGCAAAATGTAACAATTCTTGTTGGTTACCAGGGATGGGAGGGGTGGGGGGGAAATACTAAATAGGCAATAGACAAGTGGTATCTTGGGTGAAGGGTGAGACAGTACACAATACAGGGGAAACTAACACCACCTGTACAAGGAAAGGTCA
>NW_004444023.1:6660525-6677025 GCF_000243295.1 Trichechus manatus latirostris
TGAGGGTTTCGGACAGAGCTGGAGAAAAATGTAGAACAAAATTCTAACTCACAAAAAAAGATCAGACTTACTGGCCTGACAGAGACTGGAGAAACTCTGACAGTATGGCCCCTGGACACCCTTTTTAGCTCAGTAACGAAGTCACTCCTGAGGTTCACCTTTTAGCCAAAGGTTAGACAGGTCCATAGGACAAATCAAGGCTAAAGGGGCACACCAGCCCAGGGGCAAGGACTAGAAGGCAGGAAGGGACAGGAAAGCTGGTGATAGGGAACTCAGCATCAAGAAGGCAGAATATTGACATGTTATGGGGTTGTTAACAAATGTCATAAAACAACATGTGTACTAACTATTTAATGAGAAGCTAATTTGTTCTGTAAACCTTCATCTAAAGTACAATTAAAAAAAAAGAACACCCCACAATAATCCTGTCTTACTAACATATAGAGGTTTAAGATTTACAACACATAAAATGGAGGATAATTATATAATTTCACAAAATGGAGGATACTTACATAATACTGGGATCATGGCCTAGCCAAGCTGACACATAACATTAACCATCACAGCATCTTAAACTCATCATGTCCAAACCTCACTCTACATTTCCACTCCAAACTTGCTCCTACCACAGTCTTCCCCATCTCAGTAAATGTTAACTCCATTTTCCAGCTCCTCAGGCTAAAGATCTTGGAGCCATCCCCTGTCTCTCCTTCCTCTCTTATACCCTACATCCAACTGGAAATTTGCTTGGCCTACATATCCAGAATTTATCTTCTTCTTCCCTTACAGATCAATATAGCCCCAAAGCCATTAGGTGCAGCAAAGCAAGATAAATATTTGTGTGGAGAGGTGGCCTGGAATGAGGTGTCTCAAACAGGGTGAGGAGAGTACCCACCCTGTAGTGTCAGAGAAGAGTGTTAGAACCCAAGCAAGGTGAGGAGGGAATTTTCATGTGGGGGGTGGCCCAGGGTGGATGTCAAAGCTTGAGCAGGGTGCTGAGAGAGTCCTTGGGGATAGAGGCATCCCAGCAAGAGGAAGCACAGCCAAGCAGAGTAGGGGGGCATTCACACGGAAAATGGGCAGTGGCCATGATGGGAAACTGGTTATACTCAGGGGAATTAATCTAATAAGTAATATATTATGAATAATGGGAAAAAGGTTTCTCACTCTTGGAGAGGGGAATTACAATTACAGAAAAGCAGAAAACTAAAATGACCCACATGGTATCAGATTAGAACTGTAGATAAAGAAGTGAACTCATGGATTTCAATATTTGCTTCCTGAATGAATTAATGAATGAATGCAAACTAGAAACTATCTCCAACAAAGTCAAGAACAAGACAATGGCATTTGCTATCATAATTATTATTTAACATTCTAACAGTGGGGTTCTCGGTTGCAAAGGAAACCATTTTGGGTTAACCTAAGCAAAAAAAAAAAAAAAAGGAATTTATTTACAGGACATTAGGTAGCCAAGAGATTGAATGAGAAGGCTGAAGTACCAACTTTAGAGAATGGGTCAGAACTCAAAGAAACAATGAAAGGAGAATCAGACCCAAGTTTGCCTAAGGAAAGCCTGGTTGGAGTGCCAAGGCCATCCATCACACCCCACACTGGACCCTTCCTTATGTCACTGTCTTAATAAAAAAGGCTCAGTGTGAGTTTAAACACCTACTTTCTAACCACTAGGTTCAGAGAAAGCAAGTATCGAGCTTTTCGGTCCTTAATGGTAGAAAGTGAGATCTCCTACCATGACTTACACAATGATGGAGTCCCCAGACAGAGGAACATAGGTCAGCTGATCATTATAAATATGCTTCTGAGAGTGGTAGCCAAATGCAGTTACACAACAGAACCAAATAAGAGGTATAAACACTAGAAAGAACACATGCTTATTATTTGTAACTAATGTGATTTTACATATGGAAAATCCTAAATTAACTGGAAAAATTTATTAGAAGTAATATAACTCCTTAAGGTGTTAGGTTACACCAAGTTTTTTTTTTTTTTCTTTTTCCAATTTCTGCACAATTGACATTTGGAACTGGATAATCTTTTGTTGGGGGAGGACAGATGTCCTGTGTAATGAAAGATGTTTAGCAGCACCCCTGGCCTGTACTCACTAGATGTGAACAACACCTCTCCCCCTGTGTGACATCCAAAAATGTTTCCAGACCTTGCCAAATGTCCTCTGAGGGGGAGAGGGGATCACCCCTGGTTGAGCTGGATTATAGAATTAATTGCTAAAAAGCAATAACTGTCTTACATTAAAAAAGTGGCCAATTGAAAATTATAATGGAAAAATAATTTTATTCACATTTAAATCTCTAATCCATCTAGAATTCCTTTGTGAACAGTGTGAGGTAGGGATCTAATTTTACTTGCTGATGCTTTATAAGATTTTGATTAGTATATTTGGTATATTTTAACTTGCCAAATTGAAAATTTTGCTGATCAGTTCTAAGCTTTTTCAGTAAATTCTCTAGGGTATTCTAGGTAGATGATCCTATCATCTGCAAAAGATGACAATCTTATCTAAAAAGTGCCTTCCTCCAGAGAGGGTTTAAGTTTGCTTCTTCCATGTGCTTAAGTGCACTACCAGTTTGGTATCACTTTTATTTCTGTCCACCTCATCCTGGAAGCTTGATAAGACTTCAGATTATCTTCATATTCAGATTAAGCAAATGCCCATTGGTCAAAAGCAGCTTTGAATGCTCTGTTTGCTTCTCTGAGTTCTCACTTTGCAAATTTTAGCCTGATAATTCCTTACTAGATTGTCATATCTTTTAGGATTTTGTAAAGAACATGTTTGGTATTTTATACAGTACTTTTAGTTGTTTTTTAGCACAAAGGTTTAACCTAGTCAGCCATTAATCAAAAACAAGAACACTCTTCCTCTCTTATGTTTTTTTTTTTTTAAATATATATATTTTGCACACAGTTGCTTCTTCAGCTTCCCAATCATTTGGAAAGAGTCTGTCCTTAAATTTTGTATTAGAAATAGGACAATGGAGCAAGGCAACTGACTTTCAAGATATCAAAATTGTATTCATTATCTATTGCTGGGTAACAAATTACCCCAAAACTAAGCGCCTTAAAACAGTACACACTTATTACCTCACAGTTAGTATAGTTCAGGAATCTGAACTCAATTCACTTTGGTCCTCTGCTTCACTGTTTCTCACTAGGCTACAAGTAAGGTGTCAGTTCAGGGTCTGTGGTCTCATCTGAATGCTCTACTGGGGAATGACCCACCTCCAGGCTCATTCAGCGGTTTTTGACAACATCCAATTCATCATGGGTTGTTGGACTGAGATTCTCAGTTCCTTGTTGACGGTTAACCAGGAGATGCCCTCAGTTCTTTGCCATGTGGGCCTCTCCAGTGTGGCAGCTCACAACATAGCTACTTACTTTATCAATTCATGGAAGCTGAGAAGGCAATAGAGAGTTTGCTAGCAAGACAGGAATCACAATCTTTTGTAACTTAATCTCAGAATTGACATCCCATCACTTTTGCCATATTCTAATGGTTAGAAGGAAATCTAGGTCTAGCCCACTTTCAAGGAGAGGAGATTACACAAGGACATGAATATCAGGAGTTGGAGATCACTGGGAGCCCTTGTAGAAGGCTTCCTATCTCAAACATTATCTCTAAATTTCTATCTCTGTCTCGTCTTTCAATGGCTACACATCAATTTCAGCACTCTGAAAGGAGCAGAATGACAGCAAGTCTTTACAGCACACATCATGGAAGACATACTTCCACTCTCAAAGCCTGCTGGTTGGCTCCTTCTTCAGTAGTTTCATCAAAGAAACTACTTTCTGTGTAAGCAGCTCTCAGTTGCCAATAAATCCTGCTAAGGTGGCATTATCACGTGCAGAATACAGTATAAAATCTCTATTGTTCAAGCAGCCTTTTGAACATGAGAGAGTCTCTTTGCCCTCTTATTTGAACACCTTGTGACACTCATGACAAACCTTGTTTGAACACCTTGTGACATGACACAGCAGTTCCAAAATCTCTTATATGTCATGAGTTTGATTTTGGCTGAGGAAGAATGATGAAAATGTGGCCTGCCATCTTTCTGCTTATGGCCTACAATTCTTTTACTTGATACTGAGCCCTAATTGCTTTCTGGACACAGAACTAAAGGGTGTAAACAAATCATCATGTGCTTGTAATTTCTAATTCACTTATAGCCTTTGCCATTTTTGTTCCATTATCAATGAAAATTACTGATTTTGCATCCTACATGTATTTTGTAAATCTTATTCACTATGTTGTTAACTATGTGTAAGACCCATAAATAGCTCAACAACCAAGTAGAAATATAGTTAAACTCATCATAAATCTATTTTTAAAAGACATCTGATTCGTTCTTCTTGTCCAAATGTTTCTTGTACAAGATATAGTAGTAGTACATATATTAATTCTGTACACAGTTGAATATGATCCAGTATACTTTTTCAAAACATGTTTTCTAGAAAAATTTTAGGATTCATAGCTTGGGCAAAATTTGACAATACTTCTTCCACTTCTGAACGTGATTGGTAGTTTATTGCAGTCATTTTGACAGCTTTAAGATTTTAGCTTCACTAGGCTCAAAACTATAAAGAATTTATCTTCTTAAAGCATTCTTATAAAATCTGTTGTTTTGAACTTTGGTTAGTAACAACAAAACATGCTTAGGGCATCTCATTGCTAACAATTTCCTGGTTTTTTTTTTTTCATGCTCTTTGTATTCATTATTATGTCTAGATCAGAGACGATTCATCATAGAAGTTGTTATACACTATTTTAGAGGGGTTTTTTCCCACTTCAAGAAATTTTTAGTCAGTAAAGTTGGCAATCTTCTTTAAATTCATCTTCACAAATGTGAAGAATTTTCAAATAACACTTTTTCTTAAAAGACATGACAACTGGAATTAAATAACTAAAAAATCAAATATGGTTATTCAGGACTATTTTCTTTAATAATATGATGCTAGAATACCAAACAATTCTACAAAGAAGTCTGAGTAACAAAAAAATAATCTCCTAATTTCCATCTAGTCTAATCTCTGCTATTCTGACTTGTTATTATTTACATTTTTACAAACATTCATTGACTCCAGGAGGAGAAAATGTCCTTCCTAATGGTATTGAACTAAAGCACCCTTAATATTCATAACACCCAATCTATTTCCTGATTTGCCTAATCATGTGGAAGTTCTCAATAATTGTTTTTGGATGTAAAGTGCATACTGTAGCAGATATATTCCCTCTTCAGGGCTGAAGCATTTATTCCTCCAGCTGCTGGGAATGCTAATGGCTGACAACTTGCAGCTGAGACTCCCGTCCCAAAGATTGCCTTCAGAGGAAGGGAGCTTCCTAACACAAGGGCATGGTCCCTTCCTGGAAGCAGCTCACATCCAATGACTGGTCAATGTAGGATATTGCACTGAGCAAGGGGCACAGTGGGCAAATCCCACCTTCACTGCTAACTGTGGTAAGAATCAGCATGAATCCAGTTCCCATCTGGAAATGGATCCAGTCTTCACCTTCCCACTTCTCCATCCTCGTCACCAGCCACCCAAGTGACACTCTCTCTCCAATACCAGCCAACCAGAACAGCTTTGGAGATCACAAGTTAAAAGGGCATTGTCCTTCAGATAGGCTGTCAGTGCAGCCCCTCTCGGATTTAGTCACCCTGAGCCAGGTCAGAGCACGCAAGTTAAATGGACACGGTCCTCCAGATTGTCAATTAGGCAGACATCAGCACCTGTTGGCTCTCATTGCCCCTGTAGGTTTGTTAATTCCCTGGAATGGCTCATAGAATTCACAGAGAGTATCTATATTTACAGTTGCCTTATTTATTGTAACCATAAAGGATAAAACTCAGGAGATACAGAAGGTGAGGTCTGGGACTGTTCCCAGGTACATGCAACCCTCCGGAGAGCAGATGTTCTCACCATTCAGGAAGCCCCTAGACTTCTGTGTTCAAAGCCTTTTACTGGCTCATTGCATAGTCATGATTGGGACTACATTGCATAGTCATGATCAGTTGAATCATTGAATATGCATGATTGACTAATCACACCCCTACTCATTTCAACAGATTTTCAAGCGTTGCCTAGCTTTTTTAGATAACAAAGACACCTTGATTCCAAGGGTTATCTTTCAGGAACCAGAGACAAAAGCCAAACTGAGTTCTTGTCTCACAGGTATAAAGATCTGGTCCTTTTACCCCAATTTGGGACAATTCTGCAGTGCCATCCAATGTCAGAGCTCCCTGTGGGGTTGGCTGAGGCCTTTGTTATGACTGCATAGTAGTTCAACTTCTCCTGTTACATAATCCCACTTCCTCCACTCCAGTACAATTGTTAATCCAGAGATCACTCCTCAACTAATTTCTTGAACTCTAATCTCCATTTCAGTTTCCTGTGGAACCCAGCCTACAGCCTACAAGCCTTCACAGTTATCGTTAATTATTTCAGCCTTTTATTCCTATATATTATATATATACATTTATACTTCAACTGACTGATAAAATTTTAAGCCTACACAAGATTCTCACTCCAGTTTACATCAGAATGCTTAAATTTGAAAGTGACTATTGAGATATTAATATTAGATGTGAACAATATGACTTCTTCATATTACTAACGTTATTACACTTGTTAGATATTATGATAATCCAATTGATTACATATTCATTGAGCTGAGCCCACACAAATTCAGGGATGTCAGAAATGACCTTCCAGCAAACATTCAGTTGTTTAGCCTTTAAAATACTGAGGTGAGGCTCAAGTCAAATAGAAAAATTTAAACAAATACTGAGGCTGAAGCTGAATTTTAATGCAACCCAAATATGTGTATATGCATGTGGTGTGTGTGTGTGTGTGTCTAGTTAAGTACGGAAAGACATACATCAGGATAGATTTCCAGTAAAGAGCCACATGAAGAATGGGCAAGAAGGGATGGAGTCAAAGAAGGCAAGCAAAGAAAACAGAAAGAGAGAGGGAAGAATGCAGTAAAAGTATCTCATAAGTATAAATTTTTCTGTTTATGTAACATTTGTGTATGTGCAAGGAGAAATTAGGATAAAGCCCTAGCTCTTTATATATTTATTTGTAGGAATAATGAACACAGATAATCCTATGTGGCTTAGTAGGTGTCAGGCACTATTCTAAGCTTTTTATATATATTAACTCCTTTAATTCTCACACCAACCCTGTGATGTAGGTACTCTTATCATACCCATTTTACAGATGACAAAACTGAGGCACAGAGAGACATGGCTAGTAAGTGGCTGAACCAGAATTCAAACCCAGGCAGGCTGGCTTCAGTTGTGTTGTCTTAATCACTTAGTTGTTGTTGTTAGGTGCTGTCAAGTCGATGCTGACTCATAGCAGCCCTATGTACAACAGATAGAAACACTGTCCAGTCCTGCGCCATCCTCACAATCATTGCTATTTTTGAGCTCATTGTTGCAGCCACTGTGTCAATCCGTGTTGTCAAAGGTCTTCCTCTTTTTTGCTGACCCTCTACCAAGCATGATGTCCTTCTCTAGGGACTGATCTCTCCTGATGACATGTCCCAAGTATGTGAGACATAGTCTTGCCATCCTTGCTTCTAAGGAGCATTCTGGTTGTACTTCTTCCAAGCAGACTTTTTCATTCTTCTGGCAGTCCATGGTATATTCAATATTCTTTGCCAACATCACAATTCAAAGGTGTCAGTTCTTCGGACTTCCTTATTCATTGTCCAGCTTCCGCATGCATATGAGGCAATTGAAAACACCATGGCTTAAGTCAGGTGTGTCTTAGTCTTCAGGGGGACATCTGTGCTCTTCAACACTTTAAAGAGGTCTTTTGCAGCAGATTTGCCCAATGCAATACATCTTTTGATTTCTTGACTGCTGCTTCCATGGGTGTTGATCTGTGGATGCAAGTAAAATGAAATCCTTGTCAACTTCAATCTTTTCTTGGTTTATCATGATGTTGCTTATTGGTCCAGTTGTGAGGATTTTTGTTTTCTTTATGTTGAGATGTAATCCATACTGAAGGCTGTGGTCTTTGATCTTTATCAGTAAGGGCTTCAAGTCCTCTTCACTTTCAGCAAGCAAGGTTGTGTCATCTGCATTACACAGGTTGTTAATGAGTCTTCCTGATGTTGTGTTCTTCATATAGTCCGGCTTCTCAGATTACTTGCTCAGCATACAGACTGAATAGGTATGGTGAAAGGATACAACACTGCTGCACGCCTTTCCTGACTTTAAACCATGCAGCATCCCCTTGTCCTGTTTGAACAACTGCCTCTTGATGTATGTACAGATTCTTCATGAGCACAATTAAGTGCTCTGGAATTCCCATTCTTTGCAAGGTTATCCATAATTTGTTATGATCCACACAGTCGAATGACTTTGCATAGTCAATAAAACACAGGTTAGCATCTTTCTGGTATTCTCTGCTTTCAGCCAGGATCCATCAGGCATCAGCTGATATCCCTGGTTCCATGTTCTCTTCTGAATCCAGCTTGAATTTCTGGCAGTTCCCTGTCGATGTACTGCTGCAGCCACTTTTGAATGATCTTCAGCAAAATTTTGCTTGCATGTGATATTAATGATATTGTTTGATAATTTCCGCATTCAGTTGGATCACCTTTCTTGGGAATAGGCATAAATATGGATCTCTTCCGTCGGTTGGCCAGGTAGCTGTCTTCCAAATTTCTTGGCATAGATGAGTGAGCACCTCCAGCGCTGCATCTGTTTGTTGAAACATCTCAGTTGGTATTCCGTCAATTCGCCAATGCCTTCAGTGCAGCTTGGACCTCTTCCTTCAGTACCTTCAGTTCCTGATCATATGCTGCCTCCTGAAACAGTTGAACATCCATCAATTCTTTTTGGTATAGTGACTCTGTGTATTCCTTCCATCTTCTTTTGATGCTTCTGTGTCGTTTAATATTTTCCCTGTAGAATCTTTCAGTGTAGCAACTTGAGGCTTAATTTTTTTCTTCAATTCTTTCAGCTTGAGAAATGCCAAGCGTGTTCTTTCCTTTTGGTTTTCTATCTCTATGTCTTTGCACATGTCATTATAATGCTTTACTCTGTCTTCTCGAGCCGCCCTTTGAAATCTTCCGTTCAGCTTTGACTTCATCATTTTTTCTGTTTGCTTTAGCTACTCAACGTTCAAGAGCAAGTTTCAGAGTCTCTTCCGACATCCATTTTGGTCTTTTCTTTCTTTATTTCTTGTCTTTTTAATGACCTCTTGCTTTCTTCATGTATGATGTCATTGATGTCATTCCACAACTCGTCTGGTCTGCGGTCATTAGTGTTCAATGCATCAAATCTATTCTTGAGATGGGTCTCTAAATTCTGGTGGAAAATACTCAAGGTCATACTTTGGCTCTCATGTCATTGTTCTAATTTTCTTCAGTTTCAGCTTGAACTTGCATATGAGCAATTGATAGTCTGTTCCACAGTCAGCCCCTGGCCTTGTTCTGACTGATGATATTGAGCTTTTCCGTCATCTCTTTATACAGATGTATGTGATTCCTGTGTATTCCATCCAGCAAGATCCATGTGTATGTAGCTGTTTATGTTGTTGAAAAAAGGTATTTGCAATAAATAAGCTGTTGGTCTCGAAAAATTCTGTTATGCAATCTTCAGTGTCATTTCTATCAGCAAAGTTATATTTTCCAACTACCAATCCTTCGTTTCTGACTTTTGCATTCCAATCAATAATAATTATCAATGCATCTTGATTGCATGTTTAATGAATTTCAGACTGCAGAAGTTAGTAAAAATCTTCAATTTCCTCATATTTGGCCTTAGTGGTTGGTGCATAAATTTGAATAATAGTCATATTAACTGGTCTTCTTTGTTGGTGTATGGATATTATCCTATCACTGACAGCATTGTACTTCAGGATGGATATTGAAATGTTCTTTTTGATGATGAACGCAACGTCATTCCTCTTCAATTTGTCATTCCTGGCATAGTAGACCATATGATTGTCTGATTCAAAATGACCAACATCAGTCCATTTCAGCTCACTAATGCCTAGGATATCAATCTTTACGCATTCCATTTCATTTTTGACAACTTCCAATTTTCGTAGATTCATACTTCGTACATTTCATATTCCTATTATTAATGGCTCTTCACAGCTGTTTCTTCTCTTTTGAGTCATGCCACATCGGCAAATGAAGGTCCTGAAAGCTTGACTCCATCCACGTCATTAAGGTTGATTCTACTTTGAGGAGGCAGCTCTTCCCCAGTCGTATTTTGAGTGCCTGAGGGGCTCATCTTCCGGCACTATATCAGACAATATTCTGCTGCTATTCATAAAGTTTTCACTGGCTCATTCTTTTCAGAAGCAGACAGCCAGGTACTTCTTCCTAATCTGTCTTAGTCTGGAAGCTCAGCTGAAACCTGTCCACCATGGGTGACCCTGCTGGTATTTGAATACTGGTGGCATCGCTTCCAGCATCACAGCAACTTGGAAGCCCCCCCCAGTACAACAAACTGACAGATGCATGGGGCTATTAAGATCATAGAGGTAGGATTTACAACACATAGGAAAATCACATCAGATGACAAAATGGTGGACAATCAGACAATACTGGGAATCATGGACTAGGCAAGTTGTACATATTTCGGGGGGGCACAATTCAATCCATGACAGTTGTATTAACTGATCTTCCTTATAGGCATATGGCTATTATGCTATCACTGACAGCGTTGTACTTCAGGATAGATCAGATCTTAAATGTTTTTTCGACAATGAATACGATGCAATTGCTCTTCAATTTGTCATTCCTGGCATAGTAGACCATGTGATTGTCTGATTCAAAATGACCAACACCTGTTCACTTCAGCTCACTAATGTGTAGGATATCGATCTTTATGTTTTCCATTTCACTTTTGACAACTTCCAATTTTCCTTTGTACATTCCACATTTCAATTATTAATGGATGTTTGCAGCTATTTCCTTGTGTTTCGAGGCGTGCCACATCAGCAAAGAAGGTCCTGATTTATTCCATCCGTGTCATTAAAGTCGCCTCTACTTTGAGGAGGCAGCTCTTCCCTAGTTGTATTTTGAGTGCTTTCCAACCTGAGGGGTTCTCTTCTGGCACTATACCAGACAATGCTATTCATAAGATTTTCACTAGCCAATTTTTTAAAAAAAATAGATTGCCAGGTCCTTCTTCCTAGTCTGTCTTAGTTTGGAAGCTCCATTGAAATCTGTCCACCATGGGTGACCCTGCTGGTATTTGAAATACCAGTGGCATAGCTTCCAGCATCACAGCAACACAAAAGCCACCATAGTACAACCAACTGACAGACGAGTGGCAGTCTGCTATATAGAATATGATTTTGTTCTAGTAAAACAAAAACATTATATGTATGTACGGATGGTTGTATATTTTAGAAGACATAAAATGAAGTGGCAAGATAAAATAAAATCTTGGATTCTAATCAGCTCCATTGGGGAGGTCACACGGGCATGAATATTTTGATTGGCCAATTTTGGGTAGTATGCCCAGACCAGATTTTTGGAGGGGAGGGAGGAGCGGCATCAATACTATAACATTATCTTCATAACCACATGGACTGGGTCTCCCACAAGAAAAAGAATATCTATTTCCAGAGGGAGGGGGAGTGGATGGCAGCGTGATAGGCTTGCAAAATCTACACCCACTGCAGTCAGCTTAAGCCTCCTTTTGCTTAGATATGAAGAGCAGAGCAGCTAAAGACTTCTTCACTCATCAGATGAGTCAAAAGCATGATCCAAAAGGAGAAGGACCGGCTAAGGGGAAACCTCTCAAAAAAAAAAAAAAACAGCCATTTTTTTATCCCTTTTAGCCAGGAAAGGGTTAATAGTGGGAATGAGCTTTGTCCCTCTGCTGTGAAATGGTGCCCCTGGCCCCAATTCCTACAAGTCCACCATTTTGGATTATTTAATGGTGCAGTGGGGGGCATCTGTTGCATTTGGATTATCTGGTATTTTGAATGCTCTGCCACTTGGAGGATTATCCTACCTATGGGGATTACCTGATTATCTCTGGCTTGGAGTTTACCCGCTACAAGGAAGGATTTTTTTGCTGCTTTGATATTCTTCATGCCTCTTTTTCCACTGTGTTAACAGGTGTGTCTTGACTCAGATCTAGCTTAGGAAAGGATGAAGTATCTTCCTGACTGACATTTCCTGTTTAAGTAACTTGCGGATGGTCTTGTGAAGGGCAGGGAGTTTCTATTTTCCCTTGAAGTGTTGTTCCCAGGGATAATGAGTGATGGTACTTGTGTGTCAGGAGTTGATGGCATAGGTGTCTTAGGAATAGTAGTACTTACATGCTAATGTCTGATGGGAATGATGGCCCCCTGCCTCAGGGAGTGATGGGAAGGGTGGCCCTTGTGTCTCAGGGGCTGGTGGGAACGGTGGGCCCCTTATCTCAGGGGATGATGGGAAGGGTGGGTCCTTGGCCTCAGAGGCTGATGGGAAGGGCTGGTCCTGGCTCTCAGGGGTTGATGGGAAGGGTGGATCCTGAATCTTTAAAGATTGGTGAGAATTGCAGTAGCTTAGTCAGGAGCTGAGGGAGTTGTGAACCCTGTGTAGCAGAGAATGATGGAAATAGTGGTCCCTGTGACTCACCAACCAATGGGATGGGGCCCCTATATCTCAGAACTGGTGGGAATTGTGTTCTCTTATCCCAAAGGCTTAAGCAAGTCCCAGACTAACCCACAAACCATTTGTTATCCATCCATCCCTCCATTCACTCCTTTAGCAAATATTTTCCTGAGCCCCTGCTCTGAGCCACATCCCATGTTGGGTGGTACTGAGGAAGCAGAGATGACTCAGACCTCGATCATGCCCTCAATGACTACTCAGAGACAGATCCAGACAGCAAATCACAACACAATGAGATCAGGGCCAGGACAGAAGGACTGCACAGAGCTTACCGTGCTGCCCCAGCTACAGGGCATCTGGGGTGAATATGTAGTGACTGTCGTTCTGGATACCAAATCAAGGTGCAAGGTCTGACAAAGGATCCTTTTTAAAGATATGTGAATTTGTGTCCGATGACAAGTCTGATACGTGTCCAATTGCAATCCCAAGTAGTTGCACATTGTCAAAGAGGTAGCCCACCCCCAAAGAAAGAGCACAGAACTTGGAGTCAGGGAGGCCTGGGTTCGAATCCTGGCTCTGTCACTCACTATGCGACCTTGGGCAAGTCCCTGTTCAGTGCTCCAATTCCTTCATCCTTATTGCTGTTGTTGGCTGCTGTTGAGTTGGCCCCACTCATGGCGACCCCATACACAATGGAACAAAACACTGTCTGGTTCGGCGCCATCCCCAAGATTGATTGCAGATTGGACCACTGTGATCTATAGGATTTTCACTGACTGATTTTTGGAAGTAGACCACGAGGCTTTTCTTCCTAGTCTGTCTTAGTCTGGAAGCTCCACTGAAACCTGTTCAGCATCATAGCAACATGCAAGCCTCCACTTACAGGTGGTGGCTGTGCATGAGATGCATTGGTTGGGAATTGAACCCAGGTCTCCTGCATGGAAGGTGAGAATTCTACCACTGAACCACCAATGGGATAATGACAGTTAAGTGATGATTAAATGATACCATATGTAACATTGTGATCTCATATGTTGTGATAATTAAGGGATATATAATAAATATACAGCCCAAGGACTGGCCCCTAGCAGACAGTCAATAAAAGGTTGTCATCATCATTATTCCTAGCATTAGTAATTATCAACAGATTTTAAAAGTCTTTCAAAAGTACGTATTTATCAAATCTCTGAGTTCAGGGGCTTAAAAGCATTGGAAGAAATCACTAAGAAAAAAATACTATTAAATTTGAATATGCATACAGCATTAGTTTATGTTAAAAAAACACAAAACTCCCAATCGACTGATTGAATAAATTAGGGCTCATCCATACAGTGGAATATTCTAACCAGTTGCCATTGAGTCAATTCCAACTCATGGCGACCCGTACGTGTCAGAGTAGAACTATGCTCCATAGGGTTTTCAATGGCTAATTTGTTGGGAAAAAGATCACCAGGCCTTTCTTCTGAGGCATCTCTGGGTGAACTTGAACTTCCAACATTCGAGCTGCTTGTTAACCCTTTGCACCACCCAGAGACTCCCATGGAATACTGTGTTGCTGTTAGTTGCCGTCTAGTTGATTCCGACTCATGGCAACCCTACGTGTGCAGAGCAGAACTACACTCCACAGGGTTTTCAAGGCTGTGACCTTTCAGAAGCAGATCACCAGGCCTTACTTCTGAGGTGCCTCTGGGTGGGTTTGAACTGTCAACCCTTCAGTGAGTAGTCCAGCACTTAACCATTTATGCCACCCAGGGACTCCTATGGAGTATTATACCACCATTAAAATGAATGAGGTGGCTCTGTAAGCACAGATATGGGAGGATCTTTGGGCTATAGGGTTTAAAAAAAAAAAAGCAAAGTGCATAATAATGTGATCCCATCTGGGGAGAAAAAAAGAGGAAGGTGGTATATATGCATACACGTATAGAATTCCTTTGGAAAGATACACAAGAGATTGGTACAAATAAGCAGTGAGGGGAACTGGGTGGCTGGAGGTCAGAAGTACTTTTCACTTTTGGAGCCCCTCTATCTACCACTGCTAAATGTCTTCCCTAAATGCCCCCCAGGCCCCTAACTTCCACCAAGCCCCAGCCCGTGCACAGCATCTTCCCAATAAACCTCTTCTTCCTTTCAGTTCCCCGTTGGAAACAACTCCCACTCCCCCTAGTCCCTGAGCCAGACCCCTGGGAGTTGTATCTTCATCATCTCTTCCCATTCTTTCACTCCCCTATCCCTTCTGCCTCCTCATTCTCTCTGCCCTATCCCCTTCTCTCTGTCCCCAAGGTCCCAGCCCCAGCTTCTTCCTCAGCCTTCCAACCGCTATCAGTCTCTCCCCCTCCATCCCATTCCCCACACAGCCCCAGAGGGGTCTTTCTGATGCCTAGATGTGACCCTGCCACCCCCACCCCCGACCCCCCACAATCTTCCCAAGGCTCCCTATCACCCTCAGGAGAAAGTTCCCAGCCCGGCCTTCAAAAGTCTTGAGAACTGGCCCCACCCACTCACTCCACCCCATCTTTCTTCTCAGGCTCCCAGCCTTCAGTTCTCCACTGCCTGGCCGTTCTTCCAGAATCTCTTCTAGTTTCCTACCATTGGCCCTTGCCTCAGCTGTGCCTTCTAACTGGGATGCCCTTACTGGTGTCTCCTCTCTCAACAATTCCGATGAACTTCTCCTGGTTCTTGGAGGCCATACCACAGCCACACCTTCTCCAGAGGGCCTTTCTGCTGGCTTCAAGTTTTCCTGAAGGGATTCCTTCCTCCCCTGGGGTCCCACAGCCTCTGGCGTCTCCCTCTGTCGTACCCCCATCACCCCCAGATTGTGACTGTCTGCGGCTGCGTCTGTCTCCTCCATCAGTCTGTGAGCTCCTCAAGGACAGAGACGGGTCTGATTCACCTCTGAGTCCCCCATGGAGGTGGAGGAGGATGCTGGTGGAGAGGCCGAAACAGAAGAAGGGAGGCAGGGAGAGCAGAATCAGAGAGGGGGAGAGACAGAGAAGGGCAGACCCTGATGAAGGGTGGGGTGGGGGGAGAGGAAAATGTAAGGAGACAGAGGAAAGAGGGAAGGAGAGCGCCAGAGAAAGGATGGAGACACGGAGACAGGCCGTGAGAGAGAGACGGACAGAAAGGAGAGAGACAGCACAGAGGAAGGGAGAAGAACAAACGCAAAGAGAAAAGGGAAAGAATACAAGGAGAGAGGCACAGGAGACCCACAGACACAGCTGAAAGGATGGAGACACGGAGGGACGCGGAGAGACAGGAAGAGAGAAGAAGGGCAGGAACACAGGAACAGAAGGGAGGAGGACAGAAAGAAAGAGACAGGGAGCGGGGGCAAAACCAACCGAGAATGACAAGAGGCAGAGAGAAACGGACAAGAAAACAGAGAGCGGCGGGAGAGAGAGAGATGGAGAGAGAAATGGAGGAGGGAGGGAGAGAGAAAGGGAGGAAGACAGAGAAATAAAGAGGGAGAGGGAGGGAGGGAGAGAAATGAAGAGAGAGAAATAAAAACAGAGAGAGAAATGAAGACTGAGAAAGGAAGGGAGGGAGAGGTGGGGACAGAGGAATGGGGGGCAAGCACACAGCAAGGAGGAGGGAGACAGGCAAAAAGAGGGAGGGAGGAGAGAAGGCAAGGGAGGCGAGATGGGGAGTAAGCGGAGAGACAGACACGGAGCCTGGCCGGGAAGGAGGGAGGGCCGCGGGAGCGCCGGCCGCCCCGCCACCTCCCGGCTCCGCTTTTGTCCCTTCCCTCCACGCTGCGTCACGCTCCTCTGGCCGGGCCCCGCCCGTTCGCCCGCGCCTCCTCCCTCCCGGGGCTGGATGGAATTTTTTCCCCTGGACCCCGGCCAGCGCCGGGGCAGGGGGGCGGCCGGGCGGGCCCGGGCCGGGCGGCG
>NW_004444023.1:6677125-6682120 GCF_000243295.1 Trichechus manatus latirostris
AGAGCCCGGGAGGCGCAGGCCGGAGGGAGCCGGGCGCGCAGGGCAGCGGATGGCGGGGACGCGCGGAGGAAGGGGAGAGGCCGCCGGGCGGCGGAGGCGGGGAGAAGGATGGAGAGGCGGTGGCGGGGGGCCCGGCTCCTGCCAGAGGAGACCCCGGTCCCTCCGACGCGGGAGCCGCGGGAGCGGTGAGTCTGCGGCAAGGGAGGTGGCCTGGGGCCGGGTTCCCCCGCGGATTCCAGGATCCCTGAGGGAGAAGGCGGCCGCAGGCCTGGATTTCTGGGTTCTGGAAGGAGGAGGGGGCTGGGAACCCAGACTTCTAGGTCCTGGAAGAAGGGGGTTGGGGACCTGGATTCCGGGGTCCCTGTGGGAGGAGGGAGATGGGAGCTGGGGTGACTAGGTTCTGAGACTGTTAGAGACAGGGGACGAGGTGCCTAAGCCCTCAGGGGAGGTGGAAGAGGACAGTCTGGCTTTGGTGATGTCTCTGGCTGCGGAAGGGTTAACGTCTGGCTGGAGGGGAGGGGGAGGGGCAGGGATGGGGCTGCGGGGCTTTGAGGGGTCAAGGGTGAGCCTTGAGAGTGGGAGGGGGCTGAGGAGGAGGGGGTAGGTTGTCTGGGCTGCCAGACAGGCCAGGGTCAGCGGCGGGGGCAGGGGATGTCTGGCGGAGGAGAGGCCCGCATCCAGGCTCCCTTGGGAACCCGGGATTCCAGGCCCCAGCCCCTCCTCCCTCAGACCCAGGAGTCCAGGCTCCCAGACCCTCCCCTCTTAGACCCAGGAGTCCACAACCCCGCCCCTTTCCCTTCAGAATTCCCCCAGCTCTCTCTGCCTCAGGACCCAGGATTCTAGACCCCCAGCCTCCTCTTCCCTAAGACCTGGGAGTCCACACTCCAGTCCCCATCCCCCTAAGAAACCCACAGTCCGGAACCCTAGCCCCCTCCTCCCTAGGAGCTCGGACCCCTAACCCCCTCTTCGTTTGGAACCCAAGAGTCCAGGCCCCCAGCCTCTTTCTCCCTGGAAGCCAGGAGTTCGGGTCCCCAGACCCCTCCTCCCCCGGAACCCAGGAGTCCCCACCTCCTCTTTAGCCCCAGCTGGAGTCCAGCCCTCCAGGGGTTAAGGGGGCGGGGCCGTTGGTTGCTATGGTGCCAGACTGTTTGGGTCTGCTCTCTGACCCTTGGGGGCTCCCCAGGGTCTGCGGAGAGGGGGAGGGGTACCTAGACCTGAGGGAAGTCCTCAGCCCACCCCTTCCCCAAAGCAGGGCCTGTGGACCAGAGAGTTCGCGTCTCTCCCAAAGCCTTGTCCAGTGACCTTGAACGAGTCCTGACCCTTCTCTCTGGGCCTCAGTTTCCCCAACGAGGAATGTGTTGGGGTTGGGGGGGAGATGCACAGGTCCTGCGAATCTTGAAGATTCTCAGCTTCCCCTCTCTCCTCACCCCCCTCCTCAGGCCCCAGGCAGCCCCGGGGCATGCTGGGAACCCAGGCCTGGGCTCCGGGCCAGGTTGTTGGGGGGGGGGGGCGGGGGCAGCCTCCTCCCTTCCCCTTCCTCCCCACCTTGGCCTGACTCTCGCCCCCGCCTGAGGGTCTGGGAGGTTGGGAAGGAGGGCCGGGGACTGAGAGCTGGGACCGAGGACCCGTCTCTGGCCCCTGCCTGCCTCCCCCTTCCCTTCTCCGCCCCCTTCCCGCCTCTCCTCCCCCTCCTCAGCAGGTCGCTACCCCAGCCCGGGGCCCCTTCTCGAGCCACCCCCACCCCACCCCCAGCTCCAGACCTGGCTCCGAGTGAGCTGCGAGAGGGAGGGAGAGAGAGAAGGAGAAAGAGAGAGAGAGAGAGAGACAAGGGGGAGGCAGAGAGAGAAGGAGAAAGAGAGAGAGAAGGAAAAGAGAAGGAAGGGAGAGAGAAAGAGGGAAGGGGGAGGGGAGAGAGAAGGAGAGAGACTGGGAGGGAAAGAGACCGAGGAGGGAGAGGAGGAGAGAAAGGGAGAGAGACAGAGACTGAAGGAGAGATGGGGGGGCAGGAGGAGGGAGGGAGACAGAGACACCGAAAAGAATGGGGGGAAATGGGGAAGACAGAGAGGAGAGGGAGACAGAGAAATTGAGGGAGAAAGAGACTGAGGGTCTGAAAGAATGAGAGAGACAAAGACCGAGGGAGGAGGAGAAAGGGGGGGTGAAAGAAGGGATAGAAAACGGAGCAGGAAAGAGAGGGAAGACGAAAAGAAGAAGGGGGCAGAGGAGAAGGGAGGATGGGGAGGGAGAGACAGACTGCGAAAGACTGCGTGGTAGAGAAAAGACAGAAGGGGAGAGCCCAGGGGGAGAAAGAGGGAGACACAGACTCAGGCAGGAAGAGACTGGAGGCAGGTAAGACAGAAACCGCGAGAGACAGCCCGAGAGTGCGGAATAGAAAAAGGGCACGGTCAGAACAAAAATTGACAGCAGAAAAGACTGCAGGAGAGCGTGGGGCAGTGGGAGCAAGAGTCAGAGACCCAGGCCCAGGGAGAGGCCCCCAGGTGGGCAGCCAAGCGGTCTGCAGGGGGGCTCTGGGGTCCCAGGGCCCGGTCTGGGAGGCCTGGCCCCTCCCACTTTCAGGCTGACATTGGGGAAGTGCCTTCCCCACTGGGAGTCTCGGTTTCCTCACCTGCCAAATGGGGATGCTCCTAGCACCTCCCTCTTGGGACTGCCTGGGGTGTCAGTGAAGCTCTGGTGCTGGCTCCTGATGCAGTGTTAGCCTCAAGAAATCATAAAGGATGAGGCTTTGATGGTTCCAGACCCCCTGGCCCCCCTCAGGCCCTGGTCCTGGACTCCTTGGAGCCTGACACAGTAGGAAGTAACCTTGGCCGAGGGGTCAAACGCCAAGACAGGTGAGGTTCCCTCTTATTGGGCTGTGCTGCCTTCCCCAGGGAGGCAGGCCTGGCTGTACCCCTGGGTCTTGGGTGGGGGGGTGGCCTGAACTCCTGGGAGGAAGGACATCTGGGGGCCAGGACTCCTGGATCTGAGGGAGGAGAGGTGGCGGGGGTGGGGGGGCAGGACTCCCAGGTCTAAGGGAGGAGGGCCTGGGGGCTGGGATTCCAGGGATCTTTGGGGAGGAAGGGACTGTGAGCCAGGCTCCTGGATCCCTTGAGGGCAGAGGGGGCTGTGGTCTTGGATTCCTGGGTCTGAGGGATAAGACTCGGGGTGGGGGGGCAGGGACTCCAAGGGCCTTTGAGGAGGAGGGGGCCAGGGTCCTGAACTCCTGGATCCCTGGTGAGGAAGGGGCTGAGGTCAGAACTCGTGGGTCCCCTGGGGGAGGGCTATTCCTGGGTCTGAGGAATAAGAAGACCGGTAGGGAGCCCAACTCCAAGGACCGTTGGGGAGGAAGGGGCCAGGGACTGGGGTACCAGACTCCTGGGTCCCTTGTGGAGGAGGGGGCCGGGGGTCCAGACACCTGGGTCCTGGCACCCACCCGTAGAACCGACCTTGCGGGGCCTTCGCCGCACACAAGCTCGTGTCTGTGGGTCCGTGTCAGGCTCACCATCACAGCCAGGGCCTCCGGCCCTCCCCGCCCTCCGTGGCCCTCCTGGCCCCCGTCTGTCCGTCTGTCTGTCCATCCGTCCACCTGCCGCGCCCCCCGGGCTGAGGTAGGAGGTTGTATAGTTGAGGAGGACACCCAAGGAGATCACTATACGGCCTCCTAGCTTTCCCCAGGCTGCGCCCTGCACGGGACGGGGGCCCAGCCAGGACCCCCAGCCCCTGGCTGCCCCACCTGCCGGGGCTCAGGGGTCTGCTGCAGGGACCCTGGGAGGAGGAGCTGGGCTGTCTCTTCTGTTGGCTCCCTGCATCCCCTCCTCCGTGCTTAAAGTTCTCTCCCATTAAACCATCCATCTCCGTTTGCTTTCTCTGTCTCCCCATTTCTGTTGTGTCCCTCTGTCTCTTGCACTCACAGCCTCTCTTCGTGGTGGCTTCTGTGTCTCTTTCTCTGTACAGTGGTCTCTCTGACCCTATCCCCATCTCTCACCCTTCCTCTATCTCTCCATCTGTCTGTCTCTGGCACTCACGGTGTCTCTGTCTCTCTACACAACCTCCCTGACAGAGTCCTCATCTCCCTCTGTCTCTCTGTCTCTGTGTCTGTCTCTGGCACTCTCCATCTCTGCCTCTGTACCCCTGGTTCTGTCTCTGACCACACCCCACCGTCCCTTGTGGCCGCCCCACCCCACGCCGCCAGCCTCTGGGTCCCTGAGACCCTTTAACCTGTGAAGATGTTCAGGGTCACAGGTGAGGTTCTTGGGAGCCTGGCGTCCGGCCCAACCACCAGCCTGGGGATTACCGGCCTGACCCCCGACCCCTCATAGCCTTCCTCCCTAAAAACCCAGAGCCTGACATTTGACCACCAGCCGAAGCCTGACCTCTGATTCCACATCCACCAGCCCCTCCCCCACCACGCAGTGACCTCACAAAGGTCACCAGCTTCTCTCTAGGCATTGAGACCCTCAGCTATGGCCCTGCTGGCCCCTGTGAGCATTGTCCCATCTGCGCTAGTGGCCGTGGTGGTCATCACGGCCCCCGCCTGGGCCTGCCTCCTCTGCTTCACGACCTACTCTGAGCGCCTTCGCATCTGCCAGATCTTCGTTGGGATGGAGGAACCAGCGCTCGAGAAGTGTGAGGACGCATTCACAGCCACCTTCAAGGGCCTCCGCGACATGGAGATCAGTGAGATCCTCCTTTGGGGCCCTGGGGGGCGTGCAGGGCGGGGACCAGAGAGGCCTGGAGAGAACCAGCCAAAGAGACACCTAGGGAAAGGGACAGACAGATAGACAGAGAGGAGCAAGACTCAGAGACGGAGAAGAGCAACAGAGAGACCCAGAGAGAGACACACAGTGAGAGGTGGGCATCGATGGGGCAGAGACTTAGAGAGAGGGATAGAGATTCAGACAGAGGGGGACAGAGACCCAGAGAGAGGGGAGGACAGAGACCGAGAGAGAGGGGAGGACAGAGACCCAGAGAGAGGGGGACAGGGACCCAGAGAGAGGGGAG
>NW_004444023.1:6682273-6742266 GCF_000243295.1 Trichechus manatus latirostris
ACCCAGAGAGAGGGGAGGACAGAGACCCAGAGAGAGGGGAGGACAGAGACCCAGAGAGAGGGGAGGACAGAGACCCAGAGAGAGGGGAGGACAGAAACCTAGAAAAAGAGGAATAGAGACTTAGAAAGAGGAGGACAGAAACCCAGAGAGAGGGGAGGACAGAGAACCGGAGAAAGGGCGACCCAGACACGGAGGGAGGGAGACAGAGAATCAGGAAGGATAGCAACCCAGAGACTTGGTGGGTAGAGACTCAGAGAGAAGGGGGATAGAGACTTACGGGGTGGGGGGACAGATTCAGAGGGAGAGAAAGATGATAGAGAGACAGAGAATGTCCATGTTAGGGACACAGGGTTGGGGGAAGCTGCTCCCCAAACTCCTGCCATCTGATGCCCCTCCCCCCACCCCAGACTACGATGAGAGAGGCCGCCTGCACGACATCTTTACCCAAATGACCCACTCCCTCCAGGAGACAGCTGCGGCCCAGAGTGAGTGGAGTGGGGGTGGCAGTAGGGAAGATGCAGGGTTGGGACCCCCAAGAAGTGGGTGTGTGCAGGGGCCCCCAAGGAACTCAGCAGTGATCTGGGAGGGGGTGATGCTAGCAAGCTGAGTGTCAGGGAGAAAGTGGTTCTCAGAGGGACGTGTAGAGACTGGCGAGGCTTTGGGTAGAGGGACAATGGCAAAATAGCCCAGAGTGGAGCCCAGCCCAGGGAGAAGACCCCCAGTTGGGATCAGCTGGGTCCCAGCCTCGCTGTGTGCCTCCCACTCTTCCTGGCTACAAAACTCTGGACCTGCCACTGCCCTTCTTTCGGCCTCAACTTGTCCACCTGTAAGGTGGAACAATCTCCTTGCCTCCCAGGATGACTGCGGAGCTCAGTGAGACACAGGGTCTCCCTGACCCTGGGGAAGATGAGACAGACCCTCAGGAAGGATGTCTTCCTCTAAAACAAACCAAACCCATTGCCGTTGGGTCATCTCCGACTCATAGTGACCTTATAGGGCAGAGTAGAACTCCCCTTAGGGTTTCCAAAGCTGTAATCTTTACGGAAGCAGACTGCCACATCTTTCTCCTGTTGAGCTGCTGGTGGGTTTGAATCACCGGCTTTTTTGTTACCAGCCAAGCGCTTAATTACTGCGCCACCAGGGCTCTTTTGTCTTCCTCTAGGATGAAAAAATCTATATACTTTTTACAGTTAGAATGCGATTCCACATTTTTAATGTGTGAGGGTATCAAATACCACAAAAACCAAACCCATTGCTGTCAAGTTGGTTCCAACTCATGGAGACCCAGTGTGTTACAGAGTAGAATTGTGCCATACCATTTCCTTGGCTGTAATCTTAATGGAGGAGTCCCGATGGCACAGTAGTTAAGAGCTCGGCTGCTAACCAAAGGGTCAGCAGTTCAAATCCACCAGCTGCTCCTTGGAAACCCTATAGGGCAGTTCCACTCTGTCTTATAGGGTCACTATAAGTTGTAATAGACTCAACGGCAACAGGTTAATCTTTATGGAAGCAGATCGCCAGGCCTTTCTTCCATGGCACTGCTGGGTGGGTTTGAACCTCCAACCTTTAGGTTAGCAGTGAAGTGTAAACTGTTTACACCACCTAGTAAAGTAGAGGGTCAGAGAAAAAGAGGAAGACCCTCAATGAGGTAGATTGACACAGTGCCTGCAAGAATGGGCTCAAGCATAACAATGATTGTGAGGATGGCGCACGACTGGGCAGTGTTTTGTTCTGTTGTATATGGGGTCGCTATGAGTTGTGATTGACTTGATGGCACCCGACAACAACAACAGAGACCTATAAGGTTATCGGGGGATCAGAAAACTAGGTAGGAGCACCTGAGAGTCACTCAGGTGGCAGTGATAAGAGACATGGGTGTGGCGGCCCTGGCAGGAAAGCACATGTAACAGCCTTGGGGTGTGACACGTGTGCAGCTCTGAAGAAATACACAGGCGTGTGGCCGGGTGGAGGGACCACAGGGCTGTGGGGCACATTCTTGGCCAAGGGGTAGTGTCAGCAGTAATCACACTTGCTCGCCATGGTCACAGGACACATGACCCCCCCCCCCGACCCCATGCCAGAGACTGGAGCTGCCAGAGAATGAGTGGAGTAGGAGGGAGGTCACGGAGTGCTGTTGTTCAGGATAAACCTGTCACCTCCTAGGACGGGATTCCAGGGCGTCTTTCTCTGTCCACAGGTCCCCGGGTGGTGCAAATGGTTAAGCCCTCAACTACGAACCGAAAACTTGGCAGTTCCAACCCGCCCATTTGGCACCTCAGAAGAAGGCCTGGCAGTCTGCTTCCAAAAGGTCATAACCATTGAAAACCCTGTGGAGCACAGTTCTACTTTGACACACATGGTGTCACCAGGAGTCGGAATCGACTCAGTGGCAACTTGTTTGGGTTTTTTTTTGTTTGTTTGTTTTCTGCACTGACAGTTACTCCCATCCCTGGATGGTGTAAATGGCTAAGTGCTTGGCTGCTAACCAAAAGTTGGAGGTTCAAGTTCACCCAGAGGTACCTCGGAAGAAAGGCCTGGCGACCTGCTTCAACAAAATCAGCCATTGAAAACCCTGTGGAGCACAGGTCTCCTCTGACACACGTGGGGTCACCATGAGTCAGTATCGACTTGATGGCGACTGGTTTGGGTTTTTGTTTTTTTTTTTTTGAGGGGGAGTGGTTTCTGCATTGGTGGTTACTTCCGTTCCTGAGTGGTGCAAATAGTTAATGCACTCAGCTGCTAACCAAAATGTTGGACGTCCCAGTTTACCCAGGTGCACCTTGGAAGAAAGGCCTGGCGATCTGCTTCCACAAAATCAGCCACTGAAAACCTTACGGAGCACAGTTCTACTCTGACACACATGGGGGCACCATGAGTTGGGGTGATGCAATGGCAACTTGTTTGGTTTGGTTTTTTCTACATTGGCAGTTACTCCTTTTGCTTCATGCTGTTGTCCACCCAGCTTTTGGACAAAGACCCCCAAAGATGAGGACATTCCTGCCCATCCAGGCTGAGTTTGGAGGGACATATGGGGGTGCCCAGGGGGGGAAGGCAGCATGGAGACAACCCCAGCTGCGGAGCCCCCTCTCCAAAGGGAGACCTGAGGACGTGAGAACTGGAAAAGGGAGTTTCAGGGCTCCAGGAAATGCCCTTTCTCCCCACTCAGGCTGTCTTTTCACAGAAGGCTTTGAAAAGAGGAGGAACAGGTCCAGATGAAGTGCAGAAGCCCACTCTAGGGGGCATGTGTGTGGCATACTGGAGGGGAGAGACTGGAGGCTGGGAGGCCAGGGAGGAGGCTGGGGTGAGGGTCCAGGTGAGAGAGGATGAGGCCTGAGCAGAGCTGGGGCTGTGAACGTGGACAAGAGGGGACGGGGGCAGGAGACCTGGGGACAAGAGGGGCAGGGCATAGCTAGGTGGGCAGTTCAACTATCCTTGAGAAGAGGAGCTGGAGAGAAAGAGTAGGAGTGGGGGCAGATGGTGAGCTAGGCTAGGACACAGTGACTGAGGGGCCCGGGGGACATCGAGGAGGCAGCTAAATAACAAGGGTCGGGTTCGGCAGAAAGGTCAGGGAGACTTGAGACTCTGGAAAGCCAGGGGAGGGCTTCTGCATTGGCAGCTACTTCCATTCCTGGGTGGTGCAAACAGTTAACGCACTCGACTGCTAACTGAAAGGTTGGTGGTTCAAGCCCACCCAGAGGTGCCTCAGAAGAAAGTTTTGGCAATCTACTTCTGGAAAAGAAAAAAAAAAAAGATCAGCCACTGAAAACCCTATGAAGCCCCGGAGAGCCAGGGGAGGGCTGTGAGCAGGGGAGGAGCAGGGGAGGGGCAGGGTCAGCTCTGGTCGTATAAAGAGCCGTCTGGGGCTGTGTGAAGGAGCCCTGGTGGTGCAGTGGTTAAGCGCTTAGCTGCTAACTGAAAGGTTGGCAGTTCGAATCTACCAGCAGCTGCGTGGGAGAAAAGACCTGGCGATCTGCTTCTGTAAAGACTGCAGTCTAGGAAACCCTATGGGGCAGTTCTACCCTGTCCTATGGGGTCACTATGAGTCGGAATCAACTCAACGGCACACAACGATAACAGGCCCTGTGGGGATGGACTGGAGGGAGAGACTGGAGGCCGGGAGAAGGCAAGTGCAATATGTCCAGCAAATATTTGTCAACTCTTCCACGCACTGCGCTGGGGACATGGCTGTGAACATAAGTGCAAGAGCCTGCACTCAGGTTTATTATATTCGGGGATGGGAGGAGACAGACAGGAAACATCCATAAAATATTACCGTACATCAGCTGGTGTTCCAGGCTGTGGAGGAAGACAGAGCAAGGAAAGGGAACAGGTGGTTAATGGGGTGATCATTTTTAATAAGTCGGTCAGGGGAGGTGCAAATGAAAAGTATGATTGAGCAAAGGCCTGAAAGAGGTGAAGGTGAGAGCTATGCAGATAATCTGGGGAAAGAAAGTTGTAGGCAGTGGAAAGAGCCGGTGCAAAGGCCCTGGGGCCAGCAGGGCTGGAATGGAGTCAGCAAGGGAGGTGATAGGAGATGAAGTCAGAGACAGAAAGGGGACGAATCCAGCAGGATGTAGGCCAGTGGTTCTCAAACCTCAGTGTGCCTCAGAACCTCCTGGGGAGCCTGTTAAAATGTAGATTGCTGGACCACAGTCCTGATTCTGACCATTAGGTCTGAGATAGAGTCCCTGGGTGGTGCAAACAGTTAAGTGCTCAACTGCTAGACAAAACGTTGGTGGTTCAACCCCACCCAGAGGCGCCTTGGAAGACAGGTCTGGCAATTTGCTTCCAGAAAGTCACAACCTTGACAACCCTATAGAGCAGTTCTACTCTGCACATGTGGGGTTGATTTCACAACTCGATGACAGCTAGCAACAGGTTTGGGAGAATTTGTATGTCTAACAAGTTCCCAAGTGATGCTGACGCTGATGCTGCTAGTCCAGGAACGTACTTTGAGAATGGCTGTTGTAGGCCATCATAAAGACTTCGGCTATTGCCCTTGAGTGGGATAGGGGAGCCGTTGGAGGGTTTTGCACAGAGGAGGGATGGGATCTGACTTAGGTTTTAGCAAGATCCCTGTGGCAGCCACTTGGGGCCAGGGCAGAAGCAAGACTATTGAAGGTATCCAGGAGAGAGATGTTGGGTGGTGGCTTGGAGCAGTCGCAGTGATCCAGGCAGGTCAAGATGGGTCTAAGCTGAGGAGGTGGGGCATGAGGATAGAGGAGGAAGATCAAGGATGTGACTATGTGCCTAGCCAGCCCTGTACATGGCAGAGGCTGTGTCTGCCAGGCAGAGAGTTACTTATATTCATTCTTCTTTAAGCCCCTCATATGAGCCTGGTGAAACCAAAACCAAACCCACTGAGTCAACTCCAACTCAGTGGCAACCCCACGTGTTGCAGAGTTTTCATGGCTGTAGTCTTTATGGAAGCAAATTGCCAAGCCTTTCTTCCTCGGCACCACTGTGTGTGGTGCACTTTTATAGCCACATTTTTACAGACGGAGAAGTTGGGGCTCAACTGTATAGGAAGGGTAGACCCAGGAGACATGCCGGAGATAGACTGGAGCAGGCGTATGTGGGATGTGCAGGGTGGGAAGAAGGAGGATGGCACCCAAGTTTCTCCCCACTGAAGGACCAGAGAGATGGACAAGGCTGACGTAACATTTCCCCTCAATGGTCGCAGGTGATACTGTCTGTGTCTATGAACCATGGAGTAGAGGAGAGGGTGTAGAGAGGAGGGCAGTGTACAATAATGATTTAAAGTGTGCCAGCTCTGGAGCCTGGCCACCTGGCTTGAACTCTGTGACCTTGGACAACTTCCCTAGCCTCTCTGTGCCTCAGTCTCCCCCTACCCATTGCCACGAGTTGATTCTGACTCATAGCAACCCCATAGGACAGAGTAGAACTGCCCTGTAGGGCTTCCAAGGCTGTAAATCTTTATGGAAGCAAACTGCCACATCTTTCTCCCACAGAGCAGCTGGTGGGTTCAAACCACCGAACTTTCAGTTAGCAGCTGAGTGTTTGACCGCTTTGCCACCAGGTCTCTTTTATCCAAACCAGGGGATGGTAATAATAATAGCTGACCTCCCACAACATTTGTTGTGTGGTAGACACAGTTCTAAGCCCCTCCAGGCATTATTTCATCTAGTCATGAAAACAATTTTATGAGGCATGGCCAAGCACTTTTATGTTGCATGGCATTTAATCCTCACCTCCACCCCAACCCTAGAAGGTAGGTACTTTATTGCCCCCATTATATGAATGAGATTAAGGAAGATTAAGTCACTTGACCAAGGTCAAATATGGAGAAGGACTTGTGATTGATGTCTAAGTGAGACAGGTGTGTTTACACCTGGAAGAGCCAAGACTCAAACCCAGATGATCAGAACCAGAGTTGGAGCACAATCGATATGCACCTCTTTTTGGGAGAATTTTACAATGTCCACCGGCCCCACCCCACCATGATGCACGAGATATAACCCATGTCCCTTGGAACATTTCATTCCATTCCTACTCCCACAGTGCACTAGATACATAAACCATCCCCTTCCCTCCATGGCTCACTGAGTCTATCCGACACTCTCCCTTCCCTGGAGTCACTTGGTTTGGCCCATCCGTGAGATGACTCCTCTGACATCCTGATGTTATCTCATTTGAGCCCCCACTCTGACCACATCCGCCTGACCATCCTTCATCTTCAGACCACACTCCTGTTCTGGGGCCCTGGAGAGACCTCTGAGACTCGACCTCTTGACTCCTCATTTTGAACCTTCTTCCTGGCCTCAATATCCCCTTTCTCCAGCTTATTACCCCATCATCATCACTTCAGCCACTCTTGCCAATATCCTCAAATCCCGCCCTTTTTGTATGGCTTTAAGTCACAGAGAAACCCCCACCGCACACCCCAATGGCTTAACCAAGCCAGAAGTTTATTTCTCTCATGAGAAATAAGTTCTGAGGTAGACATTCAGGGCTGGTATGGCAGCTCCATTTTCTTAGGGACCCAAACTCTTTCCAGCTTTCTATCGTAGGTGTAGTCTTTGTCCTTATGGTCCTATATGGCTGCTGGAGCTCCAGCTATCACAACCAAGTTTCAGGCAGCAGGATGGAGGAAGGGAGTAATAAGGTGGCACCACCTCCTTTTTAAGGCTACTTTGTATAACTCACATGTGACACTTCCACTTAAATCTCAGTGTCCAAAACTTGGTCACATGACCACACCTAACTGCAAGGAAGCCTGAGAAATGTAATCTTTTAGTTGGGTGGCACTGTTCCCACAGAAATGCAGTGTTCTGTTATTAAAGGGAAAAAGAGATATTGGAACCTTGACACCAGAAGAACTAGATGGTGCCCAGCTACCACTACCAGATATTCTGATCAGGGAGACAATAGATGGATCCTGATAGAAAGAGAGAAAACTGGAACAGAACTTCAAATCCTCAAAGAATCCAGACTTAGTGGACGCATTGACACTGGAAGAATCCTAGAGATACTCTTTAAACATTGAAACAAAACTATCCCTAGAAGTCATCTTTTAACTAAATAGCTGGGTAGATCAAAAAGTAAAGAATGTCACCCTTGAGTGCTGAGCTCTTTCAAAAAATTGTCGATAAGAGACCAAATGGACAACAGTTACTCTAAAACATAGATGAAAACTTCAGGGGGCAGTGAGACTAAGTTACTGTGAGTAAAACAACCAAAAGGGAAATAATGAGAATGTTGATACAATGTGAAGAATGTAACCAATGTCACTGAACGTTAGCTGTAGAAATTGTTGAATGGGAGTATGTTTTGCTGTGTATATTTCCACCAAAAATACAATAAAATAATTTTAAAAGAGAGAGGGAGATTGAAGGCTACTGGCAATCCCTGCCCCATTTGTTTTCCAAAACCACCTCTACCACTAGATCAATCCATATATCTACTTTCTCTGCAAAGCTTCCCTGGGAAAAAAATTCACAAAACTTTCTAGTTTGAAGGCTATTGCAATGGCCAAAATTCAAACGCCTACAAGAACAGGCAAGAAACATCAAAGAGTGAAGGCGGGCAGGGGGAGGGACGTAGAAATGAAGAGAGCGGGGCTATGGGGAAGTGGGTGTGTGCCGTGTGTGAGTGGGGTGGGCTGCTGTTCAGCTAACTGTTGCCTTGTGTAATATGATCTCCAAGTTATACTTCTCCCCATCTTTTTAAACCGAGAAGCCAAATATTTTATGTGACTTTCCCAAATTTTATATGTTGGCAACCGGCTCGTATGTTTATTTTTTAAACACTTTTCAGGCCAAATATAACATGTCCAAGGGATGGATTTGGGCCATAGGCCACTAGTTACAGCTCCAGTTCCAGCTGGATCCTGGAATTCATTCTACACATATTTATTTATTCAAAGATTGGGCCCCTCTCCTGGATTCTGGGGACATAGCACTAAAGAAGGACACATTCACTTACAGTCTAGCACAAAACCATAAACCAAACCCACTGCTGTTGAGCCAATTCCAACTCATAGCGACTCTGTAGGACAGAGTAGAACTGTCCCACAGGGTTTCCAAGGCTGTAATCTTTACGGAAGCAGACTGCCACATCTTTCTCCCATGGAGCAGCTGGTGGGTTAGAATCACTGACCTTTTGGTTAGCAGCTGAGTACTTAACCACTACAGCTGCCACCAGGGCTCCTACGGTCTAGCACAAGAGGCAAACCAATCACCGTACGTATGTTGTTGTAAGTTGCTGTCAAGTCAGCTCTGACTCCTGGTAACCTCATATATAATGGAATGAACCGTTGCCTGGTCCCGCACCACCTTCGTGATCGTTGGTATGTTTGAATCCACTGTTGTGGCTATTGTGTCAGTCCATCACATTGAGGGTTTCCCTCGCCTTCACGGACCCTCCACTTGACCAACCATGATGTCCTTCTCAGCAATCGGTCCCTTCTGATGTCACGTTCAAAGTAAGCAAGTTGAAGTCTTGGACAATATTCTGTAATCCACAGGGGTTTCATTGGCTAATTTTTGGAAGTAGATCACCAGGCCTGTTTTCCTAGTCTTAGTCCAGAAACCCTGCTGAAACCTGTCTACCATGGGTAACTCTGCTGGTATTTGAAAGACCAGTGCTATAGCTTCCGGCAGCACAGTAACACATAAGCCACCACAGTACAAAAAACAGACGGGTGGTGGACCATACATACAAGTGTATGTAGTTACAAGCTGGGGAGAGCTATGAGTGAAACAAATGGGGCACTATATGAGATAAAAACAGAGGGAGCAAGATTAGATCTGTGGTGAGGGAGACCCTCTGTGGAGGTGACACTTGAGGTAAGACATGAAGGACGAGTAGGAGTAGGGGGAAGGGTGTGCTAGGAACAGAAGCCAGCATGGGCAAAGCGTGGTAGGGAACATGGTTCCTTTTGCATTAGGGGAAATGAAAGGTGGGTAGTATGGATGAAACACAGAGAGGGCAGGGGAACTACGCCAGATCACATATGGCCTAGTAGGCCTTGGTGAGGAATTTGATCTTTATCCTCCCCTTCCCAGCAACAAGATAATGCAGAAGAGGGGGTCCATCCGAGAGAGACTCAAGAGGCAGGAGACCTGGGGACTTAGCCTTGGAGGTAGACAGGGTGGGTGGAGATGTGGACAGCATTGGATGTGGTATATAGGAGAGACGTAGCGGTGGAGAGAAGGGGCAAGGGCACGGTGACAGCGGGCCCTGTCCAGCTACACGGGTCATCGGCGAAGGGACTTTACTACATGGACCCCCTCTATCCTGTAGATTCCTATGAGGAGGCTTTCCGTGCTGCCGCCGAGGCCATGAAGGAGGACATAGCACAGCTTAAAGAAGGTAAAAGTAGACTCCATCACCACATCTCCCTCTACGTGCAACACAGTTAGGGGACACATTCCTGAAATCCCAAATCCGCTTCTGGCCTAATCCCTGAGCCCTTCCCTTGGTGGACCAGTCCGGCCTGGACTGCTCAGGATCCGGCCCCGCCCCGTTGACGGAGGGTTTCCTCTCCAGCAGGGACCCCTTCGTGGGATGCTCCTGACCCAGACAGGCCCCAGTCCCTTCCTAATCTCTGTGTCTGGCCATGCGCATTCCGTGAAAAATATTAATAGCCTGGCCTCTAGTTAGTCTCTGTTCTCTGCAAGTGGAATACACACCTGTCTCTCCGAAATTCTCCAGGGCTGGCCCCGCCCCTTAGATGCAGAGAGCAGGCCTGGCCCTGCCCCTTAGGTGGAAAGCAGCAGGCCTGCCCCCACCCCCCACCCCGCCCCGGGAGGAATATTTCCGGCCCAGTAACATCTTCTAAGGGACCTTCAGGTAGGGTATCCCCTCCAGTAGCTTGCAGAGTAGTAACTCTTCCTCTCTCTCTGCAGCCCCGGACTGCATCCCTCCCTGCGGTGAGGATATAATTCAAAGCTCAGGATTGCGGGGGAAGGGAAGTGGTCGGGGCCAAAACCTGAGACTACGTGAGTGGGAGAGCATAGGTGTTAGATTCGGAGGAGGCAAAAAAAAAAAAAGCCCTGGAGAAAAGTAAGTAGACCAGCTATTGCTCAATAACCACCCAGAAGGTGGGTCTGAGAGCTCCAAAGAAAACACTAGGAATCCTAGAGGGTGCGAGAGATGAGAGCCCTCCAATGAGCGCAGGGAAGGCGGGGCCAAGACTCTAAGGGGTCAATAGAACCACCACCCCCCCAAAAAAAAAATGTTGCCGTCGAGTCGATTCCGACTCATAGCGATCCTAAAGGACAGAGTAGAACTGCCCCATAGGGTTTTCCAAGCAGCGGCTGGTGGATTCATACTGCCGACCTTTTGGTTAGCAGCCAAGCTCTTAACCACTACGCCACCAGGGCTCCCAGGGAGACTTAATACATCCTAAATCGGCCATAGGGACACGGGCTGGGGAAGATGGAGACATCCCTCCAGACCCAGCGTTCCCGCCCCATAGGGCGCCAGGAGGTCTCCAGGCGCTTCCGCTGCCGCGGGTGTTACTCTACCCTCTGCAATCTTCCTCTGGACTGCCCAGGTGAGGGGCGGGGTTTAGAGTGAGTGGACTGCCCAAGTGAAAGGAGGGGCCTGGAAAGACTGAGCTGCCAGATGGAGGGGTGGGGACTGGAAGTGACGAACTGGAGAAGCGAGACCTGAGCGAGGAAGGGGCAGGCTTGTGGTTCAGGGGCGGGACCAGGTGTGGGCAGGTCCGAAAGGGTGACCTGAACCCGGTCTTCAGTTCAGGACGTGAAGGTGATTCGGGGTGATCAGGCCATGTTCTTTTGCAACGTCAACTTCGAGCTTCCTAAGGAGATCACCTATTCCTGGAAGTTCGTAGGAGGAGGTGTGAGTCGGGGCGGGGCCAGCCTGAAGGGTTTAGGAGGCGCGTTACGCTTTAGAAGAAGATGGGGAGTCAGGACTCAAGGGGGTGGGACTTGGGGAGCCTAGTCTAGATACAGGCTTAGTGCAGGGGAGGGTTCCGGGATTTAGGAAAGGGGTCGAGGCCCATAATGCAGGGCAGGGATCAGGGGATGGATTATATGCAGGGTTTGGGAGTTAGGGGCAGCGCTTACGGCGGGAGACAAGTACAGGCTCCGGGGGCGGGGTCAAGGCATGGAGGAGGGGCTACGTATTAAGGATCGGCAAATAAAAACGGAGGGGTGGGGCCATGAGTCAAGTGGGCGTGGTCTGGTTCAGGGGCGGGGCCTTGGTTGAACTTTACGGTTTGACGAGTGCGGGTTGAGAATGCAGGACCTGAGCTCCAGCGGGCGGGCCCTGGCAGGCCTCGCGCCTCCCGCTGCCTTAGCCCAAGCGTCCCGTAGCTCCGGACTCAGGACCAGACCTACTTCCGAGAGCTGCCGGAGGCCCGAGGGAACGTGGCGCGGATCCGACCCGCGCAGCCCAAGCACCGCGGGACCTTCTCTTGCGAGATCGTGCACGAAGAGCGCCCCCTAGCGCGGCTCTACTTCTTTCTTAATGGTTCGGGCAGGGCGCGGCCGCGGGGGGCGGGGCTTAGCGGGGGCGGGCTCGTCCGGCTGACGTGCGCGCCCCTCAGTGACAGGCCCGCCCCCGCGCGGGGAGACCGAACTTCAGGTCTCCTTTCGGGAAGTGGTGCGCTGGGCGCCACGCGAGACGGAGATGATCGAGCCCTGGAGGCCGAGCCTGGGCGAGCTGCTGGCCTCCCCCGGGGCTCTGACACCGAGCAACCTGTGCCTGCTCGCGGCCTCCGCGGCCTTCCTGTCCGCGAGTCTGATCCTGTTCGGGTGGTAAGACCTCGGGACCCTCCAGTCCCAGCATCCGGCTCTCTCCTCCCTCAGACCCAGGAATCCAGGCCCCCAGCCCCCTCCTCCCTCAGACCCAGGAATCCAGGCCCCGCCCTCTCCTCTCAGACTGAGGATTCTGGGCCCCTAGCCCACTGCTCCCTCAGACCCTGGACTCCAGGCCCCCAGCCCCTCCTCTTTCAGTGCAGGGGTCTAGGCCCCCAGCTTTCCTCCCTCAGACTCAGGACTCTGGGCCCCCAGCCCCCTCCTCCCGCAGACCCAGGAGTCCAGGCTCCCATCCACCTTTGAGACTCAGGCATCCAGGCCCCCAGGGCCCAGATTTCTGATCCCCAACCCACCCCTCCCTCCACACACGCAAGCCTCGTTGTTTCCCCAGGATGTTCTTTAGATGGTACTTCAGCGGCAGCTAACAAAGGTATCTTCCTTCCTTGTCCCACTTTCATCCCTAAAATAAAGAGTATATTTTTCTGCTCCAATTTCTTTAGTCTTTGAAAGTGGTCGCTACTAACTCAGGTAGGAGGAGGGGACAGTATACCCCAAACACACTCAGGGGAATTATGGCCCCCATAATTATAATAATACCCACAGCTAGCACAGTGCTGTAGGGTCGCTATGAGTCGGAATTGACTGGACGGCAATGGGTTTATCACAGTGCAAGATCCCTGGCTGGTGCAAACAGTTTGCTTTTGGCTACTAACTGAAAGGTTGGCCTTTTGAACCTACCCAGTGGCACCATGGAAGAAAGGCCTGGCGATCTGCTTCGGTAATATTACAGCCAAGAAAACCCTGTGGAGCGCAGTTCTGCTCTCAAGCACATGGGGTCACCGTTGGTCACAATAGACTCAAGGGCACCAGGTTTGTTTGGTGTTTTTATATCATAGTGCAAAGCCCTGTGCTGAGGGTTTCAGGTGCAAGGCCAGACCCTCCTCATAGCCCCACAGCGAGATTTCTGACAGTCTCCTTGGCATTCCCTTCTGCAGAAGACACTCAAATAGAGTCCTTGATGCCCCCCAACCTCTTCTTTCCTGTTACAGATTGAATTGTGGCCCCTAAAAATATATATGCTTGGCTGCTAACCACAAGGTTGGTAGTTCAAACCCACCAGCCGCTCCACTGGGAAAAGATGTGACAGTCTGCTTCCGTAAAGATTATAGCCTTGGAAATGCTATGGGGGCAGTTCTGCTCTGTCCTATAGAGTAGCTATGAGTCGGAATCAACTTGATGGCATTGGGATACGTCAAGTTATATGATGATAAGGAACCCTGGTGATGCAATGGTTAAGCATTCAGCTGCTAACTGAAAGGTTGGCGGTTCGAACTCTGCAGGAGAAAGACATGGTGATCTGCTCCTGTGAAAGTTAACTCGTTGCCACCCTGATCAAAAAACTGTATCCTGAGTTGTTCCTGTTATTTCCAAGTTGATCCTTGTCTTAGTCATCTAGTGCTGCTATAATAGAAATACCACAAGTGAACAGGTTTAACAAAGATAAATTTATTTTCTCACAGTCAAGTAGGCTAGAGTCCAAATTCAGAGCGTCAGCTCCAAGGGAAGGCTTTCTCTCTCTGTCAGCTCTGGAGGAAGGTCCTTCTCATCAATCCTCTCCTGGACTAGGAGCTTCTCTTCACAGGAACCTCCGGTCCAAAGGATGCACTTTGCTCCTGGCACTACTTTCTTAATGGTGTAAGGTTCCCGCTCTCACTTTGCTTCCCTTTCCTTTTATCTCTTGCAAGATAAAAGGTGGTGCAGGCCACACCCCGGGGAAACTCCCTTTACGTTGGATCAGGGATGTGACCTTAGTAAGAGTGTTACAATCCCACTCTAATCCTCTTTAACATAAAATTATAATCGCAAAATGGAGGACAGCTACACAGTACTGGGAATCATGGCCTAACCAAGTTGACACGCATTTCGGGGGGACACAATTCAATCCATGACAGGTCCCCATGTCTCTCTGCTAGCTTCTCTTTTTTATATCTCAAAAGAGATTGGCTCAAGACACAATCCAATCTTATAAATTGAGTCCTGCCTCATTAACATAACTGCCAGTAATCCCATCTCATCAACATCACGGAGACAGGATTTACAGCACATAGGAAAATCACATCAGATGACAAAATAGTGGGCAATCACACAATACTGAGAATCAAGGCCTAGCAATACACATATTTTTGGGGGACACAGTTCAATTCATGACAGTCTTGAATTGTAACCTGTTACTTCCCTAATAAACCCCATAGTCATGAATACGGTCTGTGAGTTCTGTGCGAACATTGCAATAAATTATCGAACCCAGCAGAGAAATAGAGAGTGCTGTGAGAGGGATGGCTGGTGTCAGAATTGGTAAAAAGGGTTGGAGAGTGGAGTTATATTCGACCTCCACCTCATAGGAATCAGCTGTGGGCTGATGCTGATGATTCTCATCTCTCCCCCTGAAGTTAGATGAGGTCTGACACCACCACATTATACTATGTAATGAAATCCCTGATTGGCAATACATCAGTGTGCTGGGAGAGTGAAGCATCCTCACTCCATGTGGAGAAGACACGGAAGTTCCAAGTTTGGGGGCCCTCCCAGACCTTGCCCTATGTGTTGTCTTTATGCTGGTCCTGATCTGTATCCTTTATAATAAAACTGTAACCATACTACGTCACTGAATTATACATGTAGAGATTGTTGAACTGGTATATTTTCTGCTGTGTATATTCTCAACAACAACAAAAATAAATTAGAAAAAAACAAAAAAAGAAAACCCTATGGAGCAAAGTTCTACTCTGACACATATGGGGTAGCCATGAGTTGGAATCAACAACAACTGGTTTGGGTTTTTTGGTAGGTATGTGACTCCCCTCCTGTCCTGTTTTTTCTGAAAATATAAGAATAAAGTGTTCTAGGCCTTAGTGCCACCAAAAAACCAAACAGTAATCATAAATATGATGCTTTCCTGCATTTTGTGAGTTCTAGTGAATTAACAAAACTGAGGGGCTAATAAAACCAAAACCAAGCCCATTGCTGTTGATTCTGACTCATAGCAACCCCATAGGGTTTCCAAGGCTGTAAATCTTTACGGAAGCAGAATAACATCTTTCTCCCACGGAGCCGCTGTGGTTTGTTTGGTTAGCAGTTGAACGCTCTAACCACTGTGCAACCAGGGCTCCTTGAGGGGCTGATCAAACCAAATAACCAAACCGGTTGCAGTTAAGTCGATTCCGACTCATAGTGACCCTACAGGGCAGAGTAGAACCGCCTCACAGGGTTTCTAAAGAGCGGCGGGTAGAGTCGAACTGCCGACCTTTTGGTTAGCAGCCAAGCTCTTAATCACTGCACCACCAGGGCTCCTGAGGGGCTAATAGGTACCCACAAATTTGTAACCAGTTTGTCAGAAGTGCAGGTGTCCTAAGGGGAAAGTTGCTGTCGAGTTGACTCCGACTCTTGGCAACCCCACATGTGCCAGAGTAGAACTGTGCTCCATAGGGTTTTCAATGCCTTATTTTTCAGAAGTAGATTGTCAGATCTCTATTCCAAGGTGCCTCTGGGTGGACTTTAACCTCCAGCCTTTCAGTTAGCGGCGGAGCATGTTAACGGTTGGCACCACCCAGGGACTCTGAGGAGTCAGTGGTGTAAATGTTGGCAGTAGTAGAGTCAGAACCTGTCTAACTTCAAGGGGGATAATGAGAATTGCCGTCAGCACAAAGCTGATCCTTGTGAGGTGGAGGTCAGACGTACCTCCACTCTCCGACCTTTTCACCAGTTCTGACACCAGCCGTCCCTTCCACAGCACACTCCGCTGCTTTGCTGGGTTCAATGATCCATTGCAATGGCCATATATAGAACTCACAAACTGTACTTAACAGTTAAGTGGTTTATTAAGGAAGTAACAGGGTACAACTCCGGATCAGGATCAGAAGCATGGAACCCTCTAATTTGTAGCTAGCAGATCAGAATTGTGGGTGACCTGGGAACGCCCAGACTTGCAGCTGGTGTCTGAAATCTTGGGTAGATTTAGCAGTCCGGAGGAGTTTACCCTTTACCCATGAAGTCTGACCTAGCTCGGAGAAGTTAGGGGAAGAACTGCATATTGCAAGATGTTCCAGGCAAAGGAAACAGAAGGGGCAAAGGCCCTGTGGCAGGCGGGTGCCTGGTATGTGGGAGGAGTAGCCAAGAGGCTAGTGTAGCTAGAGCAAGGCTTTAGGAAATGAGTGGGCCATGAGGTAGGAGAGGACCTGGGACCAGATCGTGCAGGCCTTTGGCCACTGTCTTATTTATCTAGCACTGCTATAACAGAAATACCACAAGTGGGTGGCTTTGATAAACAGAAATTTATTTTCTTAAAGGCTAGAAGTCTGAATTCAGTACTCTGGCTCTAGGGGAAAGCTTTCTCTCTCTTGGCTCCAGGGGAAGGTCCTTGTCTTTTTTCAGCTTCTGTTTCCTGGTTCCTTGGCCATCCCCATTTGGCTTGGCATCTATCTTCCCCCATTCTCTGCTTGCTTTATCTTCTCTTTTATCTTTCAAACACACCCTACACTAATACTGCCACATTAACATAACAAAGAAAACCCTTCCCAAATGGGATTATAACTACAGGTATAGGGATTAGGATTCACAACACATATTTTGGGAAGGACACAATTCAATCCATAATGGCCACTGGCCACCATAAGGGCTGTGGATTTTCCTCTGCATGAGATGAGAGTCATGGGAGGGTTTTGAGCCAAGGAGAGTCATAATCTAATTTACATTTCTGCAGGTCCCTCTGGCAACTGTGTGGATTACAGACTGTAGGGGGGCAAGGGTGGAAGCAGGGACCACTGTTACTTAGGTAGGTGCTGCAGTAATCTAGGCCCGTGATAGTGGTTTTAATCCAGGCAAGAGATACAGCTTGGGGACAAAGGTGGTGACAGAGGAGGTGAGGAGCAGTGGTTCTCGATCTGTTCTGAAGGTAGAACCAGTGGGATTTGCAGGTAGATCAAGTATTAGTTTCCTAAGGCTGCTATAACAAAGTACCATACCCAGCCCCCTTGGTTCTCAAAAAAAGGAAAAAGACAAGTCTCAGAATAAAATAAAAAAAATTCTTTATTATATCCTAATCACACAGTACAAATGAAGATTAAATAAGAACAGGGAAAAAGTGGGGGGGGGCCTTTTCTCCCTGCCCCTAAAAAACCTACACCCTGATCAATAAATACCCGTCCCCAGGGACCCTGAAGTCCCAGCCCCAACATAGTCTCGGCTGGGGAGGCTTGGGTCGACGCCCCTCATTTTTCTAGACTGTAATCTTTACAGAAGGAGCCCTGGTGGCACAGTGGTTAAGTGCTCAGCTGCTAACCAAAAGGTCAGTGGTTTGAACCCACTAGCGGCTCCACACAAGAAAGATGTGGCAGTCTGCTTCGGTAAAGATTACAGTCTTGGAAACTCTACTGGGGCAGTTCTACTCTGTCCTATAGAGTCACTATGAGTTGGGGTAGACTGGAGGGCAGCGGGGTAACGGAATCTTTACCAGAGCAGACTGCCAGGTCTTTCTCCCTGGGTGGGTTGAACTGCCGACTTTTCAGAGTGCTTAACCTTTGCACCACCAGGGCTCCTCAGTCATTTCACAGAGGTGGGAAACTAAAGCCCAGCAAGTCCATGTCCCCCTCAGCCCCGCAGGTCTCCTCCTGCCTCCCCTTAAGACCCTTGCTCGGATTTACACCTGGACACGGTAGCCCCCTGCCCGCCGCCGGCAAAGCCTCCGCACGCCCACCCAGTACAGTGTCAACATGACCACCCAGTACCCCACGTAGGCGCTGGCCCCGGCGGCCAGATGGTAGGCCTCCGCAGCCCGGGATGGGCCACTCCAGTCAGCCGTGGCCTCTTGGACCACACTGCGCACCAGGCCCCCAAGCAGCAGCAAAGCCCACAGGGCCAGTGGCAGCACAGGGACGTAGTTGGCGGCCAGCTTGCGGCGGCCTGAGGTGCCCCAGCCACTCTGGTTCATGGTGGCCAGCGCCAGGAACTTGGCCGGCAGGAGGCCGCACATGTAGAGGGGCGCATAGAGCGAGAGCAGCACCATGCGCAGGCAGCCCCGCAGCCAGGCCGCGAAGGCCGCCTTGGCCAGTGCCACGCCCTGCACGCACAGCAGCACCCACAGCAGAGCCCACGGGCGGCCGGCGTAGAAAAGCCGCAGCACCGTGGCTGCCACGAAGAAGGGGAAGAGGCCTGAGACCACCGCCTCGTAGGTCATCCACGCATGATGCCGGTGCCACCACAGTGCGTTGTACAGCCACTCGCGGAAGTAGGACTTGGACCAGCGCGTCTGCTGACTGAGCCAGCGCAGGAAGGACGAGGGTGTCTCTGAGTAGCAGCGGGAGCGGGAGGTGTACCTGGAAGGGTGGGGAAGGGGCGGCCTCAGAACGGCTTTCTTTGGGGCCTGGAGAGGATTCTGGAGCCAGAAATGACACTGTGGGATCTGGGCTAGTTTCTTCATCTCTCTGGCCTTCAGTTTTTCTTATATGTAAAATGGGGTCAATAATGGTTCCTATGAGGAGCCCTGGTGGCGCACTGGTTAAGCACTTGGCTGCTAACGGAAAGGTCGGCAGTTCGAACCCACCAGCTGCTCAGTAGGAGAAAGATGTGGCAGTCTGCTTCCTTAAAGATTTACAGCCTTGGAAACCCTATTGGGCAGTTCTACTCTGTCCTACACGGTGGCTATGGGGTTGCTATGAGTCGGAATCCACTTGACAGCAGTGGGTTTGGTTTTTTTATATAGTACTTGCTCAATAAATGCTACCTACTACTACTGTTTTTACTATGACTAATGCTATTGCTATTACTAAGATTATTACTATTACTAGCACTCTTACTAATACTATCACTAATCTATTACTAATACCACTGTGATAACTCTTATTGGCAGCTTCATGATGAGGAACTAGACAGGCACGGTTCCTGCCTAGTGTAGTTCATGTGGTAGAACTTCTCAAGGGGACCATCAGGCTCCCTTCCTGTGGCCATGGCAGACATTACTAATCAATCCCTGCAGATTTCCAGCCAAGCCACTCAAGGCCAGAATTCCTTTTACAGAAAGCCATTGGGTGGTCACCAGCAGTCAGTTTGTTAGGAGAGGTCACACTAGTCTTTCCCCACAGGCATTAATTGATAGTGTCCAGTCCCTTTCCCATCTGTCACTCCAGAGGCCTGCATGTCCATTCTCCTAGTCCTGCTCAGAATCCAACCCATTTTCATAAATTCTGTTGCTCCTATAAGGTCCCTGGGTAGCGCAAATAGTTTGCACTCAACTACTAACCTAAAGGTTGGGAGTTGGAACCCACCCAGTGGTGCCACAGAAGAAAGGCCTGGCGATCTGCTTCTGTAAAGATTACAGACAGCAGTTCTACTCTGTAAAACATGGGGTCACCATGAGTCGGAATCGACTCAACGGCAATGGGTTTGGTCTTTTTTATTTTTATTTTTTTGGTGGCTACTAGGCGGGTTTAAACCAAGCCCCTGAATGATGCAGTTGCATCCATCTTCAATGGACTCCTTGCTTCCACCCTTGCTGCCTGCAAGTTCTCAAAACAGCAGTCAACAGCAGCAACATATCACCCCTCTGCTCAAAACCCTCCCATGGCTCCCTCATCTCAATCCAAAGTCCTTAACGTTGCCTCCAAGCCTTATGTGAGCAGACTCCCTGTGAACCCTCTGTCCTCCTCTCCTCACTCCTCACACTCTCCCGCGTTGCTCGCTGCTCCAGCCCCCTCTCCTCACCTAGTCCTGACACCCTCTCAGACACCCTATTTATTATTTCATTCCCTACCCTGAAACTTCCTACCCACCCCCTTCCGGGCTCTATTTATCTCATATTGTTGTTGTTGTTAGTTGCTATGGAGTGGATTCCGACTCATGGCGACGCCATATGCACAGGGTAGAACTCTGCTCCATAGTGTTTTCAAGGCTGTGACCTTTTGGAAGCAGATCACCAGGCCTGTCTTCTGAAATATCTCAATGGGTTATCTCCATAGCATGTATGATTATCTAACACACTATATATTTTACTTATTTGTTCTGTCTAAATATAAGCATGAATTTAATCCTCACAATATCCCTATCAGGTTGGGACCATTATTGACCCCATTTTACATATAAGAAAACTGAGGTACATAGGGGTTAAGAAACTACTACAGTCTCAGGGCTTAAAACGTTGTAGGCACTTAATGAATGTTTGTCGAGTGAATGAATGCATGGGTGTCCCTTGGTATATTCCAAGTCCTCTCAGAGCAGACCAGTCATCTTGCTGGGTCTCACTTTGTAGAACTCACTCTTCTCTGAACTTCACTTTGTCTGGCTCATATGCCCCAAAGCGTCACTGAACCACATCACATCTCCCTGAAGCCTTTATTAGAGTGTAGGGGCTCCCCTCCCCTCTCACTTGATTCTTTCTCATTCATTCTCTCACTAGTCAGATCTCACGCTATGCATATATTTCTCGCCCTCCCCACCTCCCTTGGAATAATCCTGTGCCGACTTGGTCTCCATGGTAGAATCTACTCGCTCCATCTCATGTTGTATTTTCTAGGTGGAATTCCCCAACTTCGCCTTGCCTCATTTGGTAGAGCCCATTGGGTCACATGATTCAATGCAAATGCCACCCCGTCCCTTATGGTATCTTCCACTCTCCCCTAACGTCTCACTTGGTAGAGACCATTGTCCCAGGAGTTACTGTGGGTTTGGAGAACTCCCAACATGCACACATTCCCTGGGGTACTATCTGCCCCAAGAACACACCTGACCACCCGGTCCCCTCAGCTTACTTGGTGGCGTAGCCCATGCTGAGCATTCTGTTGGTGAGGTGCCGATCATCTCCAAAGGTGCAGTGGGTGCCCAGGAACTTCTGGTTATACCAGGCCTCGAGGAACTGCTGCAGGAGGTTGTTCCTGTACAGGCCTGGGTGGGGACAAAGAGTGCAGGAGCATCAGCCTCTGCTGTCTCACCAACACCGTCTCCATTCCTGTCTCCAATCCCAACCCCATCTCCAGCCCCATCCCTCACCATCTCAATCCCCTACCCAGCGCTATGTCCAACCAAAGCCCCAGTCCTGTTCCCAATCCCAAGTCCATTCTCAACCCATCCTTATTTCAAACCTGCCCCAACCCAGCCCCTGACTCCACACCTATTCAGATTCCAAATCCACCCCATCCCCATCCCCAATCCCATATCCATTCTCAGCCCCATCCCCAACCTGCCCTCATCTAAAACTACATCTCCAACCTCAAACCCGGCCCCAACCGTGTCCTTGACCCCAACACTCTCACATCCCTTTCCCCAAACCCTTCCTCAACCCCATCTCCAACCCTCATCCATATCCTTTCTCCGACCCCATCCCCAACACTAGCCCCAGTCTAAATACCATCTCCACCTCCATTTTCCAATCTTATCCCCATCCCAGTTCCTGCCCCAGCCCCATCTCTGTCCCCAGTCTCAGTCACATCCCCTGCTCCCCTTCTCCCTCTCCACTCCAACCATGACCCTCCCAAGTCCTGCCCCTGCTCACCTAGAGGGCCACTGATGCAGGACACACAGTGGAAGTAGCTCTGACAAGCCCGCTCCACATTGAAGGCCACCCAGTACCGCAGGCTGCTTAGGAAGCTGACCCAGGAGTCCAGAGGGTTAAGAATCCGCACATCCCCTCCAACAGCCCCTACACGGGGGTCCTCATCCAGCACTCGCACCAGTTCCAGCAGTGCCATAGGGTCCAGCCTTGTGTCCGAGTCACAGACCTGTACCGCCAGAGGGGCCAGGATCAGACCAGACCCCTACTGTGTGGGCCTGGTTCTTGGGGGGAGGGCACCGGTGGTGGGGAGCAGCTGGGACCCTGAATTTTTAAATCATTTTCAACATCTAATCACATCTTAAAATGATCCCCTAGACCTACATCCTTGTATAATAGTGTCCCTTGAGTGAGAACTGTAACTGGCTTCTAACCAATAGAATATGGCAAAAGTGACAGCATATAACTCCGACGATTACATTACCTTATATGAAAAAAGTGAAGAGATTTTGCAGATGTGATTAAGGTCCCTAACCTGTTAATTTAAATTAATAAAAATGGAGATTATCCTGGGTGGGCCTGAACTAAACAGGTGAGCCCTTTAAAAGAGTTTCTAGAAGTCAGAGACTCTTTCTCTTTCTGGCCTTGAAGAAGCAAGCTACCAGGAGTTCCTTGGCTGCAAGAAAATGAATTCTGCCAACAAACACATGAGCTTGGAAGAGGACCCCTAAGCCAGCTCTAGCAAACACCTTGGTTGCAGCCTGGTAAGACTCTAAACAGAGAACCCAGCTAAGCTGTGCCCAGACTCCTAACCCAGGGAAACGATGAGATAATAAACATGTGTTGTTTCAAGCTGCCAAATTTATGTTAATTTGTTACACAGCAATAAAAAACAAATATATTGCATTAATGAATGAATCTCACCATTGAATAGATGAATGAATAAATGACTATTGAATAGATGGATAGATAGATGGATGAATGAATGACCAAAATAATCTCTACATTGAATGAATAATGAAAGGAAGGGATGAAGGAACACATGAATCTCTGCATCGCATGGATGAATGAGTGAAGGATCTCTACGTTCAATGATGAATGAACGAACAAATGAATCTCTGTATTGAGTGGATGGATGAGTGCGTGGGTGGAAGGATGAATGAATGAGTGAAGGAAAGAGTCTACATTGGCTGGTTGAAAAGTGAATGAATGAATCTCTGCAATGAATGGACCATGGATGGATGGGTGGATGGGTGAATGGATAGGTGGGTGGATGGATGGATGGATGGATGGATGGATGAGTAAAGGAAATAATCTACAATGAATAGAGGACTGAATATATGAATGAATCTCTATACTGAATGGATGAATGAGTCAAGGAAATAATCTCTGCATTGGATAAATGAATGAATGAAGAAAGGAAGGAAAGAATCTCTACATACAATTTAAGACCCCAGGGAAGATGGAATGTTAGGGTCAGGGGTGGGGCAGGGGCGCCCTCCACTCACCTGCACGTAGTCCACCGAGTCTCCCAGAGCTTTGAAGGCCGTGTACATGACCTCGCGCTTGCCGCCCCAGCGCTGGGCCACGCACACGCACCTGCGCGTCCTCACCAGCGCCTCCACCGCCAGTCGCCCAGGGTCCTCGGCTTCCACCTCGCGGTAGGCTCCCGGCGCACCCGCTGCCGCCGGCTCCCAGGGTTGGTGGTAGTTGCCGTCCCACACATAGGTGGCGGGATCCTCGTCGGCGAAGACCTCGCGGAACATGTTGACCATGTAGAGGTCCTCGGCATGATTGCCGTCCACCACCATGAGGACGCGCAGCCGCGCGCGCGGGTACTGCAGGGCGCGCGCGGACACCAGGCACTGGCGCAGGTACGCGGGATCCTCCTGGTACGCCGAGATGGTCAGCGCCACGCTGCGCGCCTGGGCCGCGTCTAAGGGTCCCCGCGCGGCCGCCCGCCGCGCCGCTGCCGCCACCCGCCGGTGCTCCAGGTAGGCAAAGACGCTCTGCGCCACCAGGTGCGCAGAGAGGAAGGCCCCGTAGAGGCCGAAGGCCAGCAGGCCATAGCGATCGGATGCCAAGGGCACGCCAGCAGCGTAGGCCCAGGTTATGAGGCCCAGGATGAGCAGGGCGAAGGTGATGGTGAGCACCCGCCTGGCCAAGCCAGAATAGCGGCGGGCTGCCATGGTGGGCTTGGTCGTGTCCTGCTGGGAGCGGAAAGAGGGGAAAAGAATGGGGAAGAGTCCTCCTCCAGGAAGCCCTTCTAGGTTTTTCCCACGCCAGCTCAAAAATCCCCATTTTGTAAAGAGGATCCCCTGGGTACTAGGAAGTTCTTTTCATTCATGAAAATAATTGTGGCTAACAGTTGTCTAGGCTTAATGCCTGATTATATTGATTCTAATACAGTTATTTCACATTTTTTGCAGCTCTGAAATCGCCATGGGGATTACACTCAGTGGAGTGTCACAGTTTAATTGGCAGAGGTTTTTCCCTCTTGTTAGTTGCCGTGGAGTCCGATTCCGACCACACTGTGCAGAATAGAACTACTCCATAGAGTGTTCAAGGCTGTGACCTTTTGGAAGCAGATCACCAGGCCTGTCTTCTGAGGTGCCTCTGGGTGGGGTTCAAACCTTTCAGCCAGTAGTAGAGCGCTTAGCTGTTTAAGCTACCCAGGTTCTCCTTTAGTGGTACATAAAATAATGACTCGTATCACAAAGGCATCCCAGTGTTGAATCAGTAATAATAATATAAATGTACTAAAAGAATCATACTCTATGGTATGCACCAGGCACTGCTCTAAGCCTTATTTAGTTTAGTCCTTACAACAGCCCTATGAGGTAGCTATTATTATTATTATCATCCCCATTTTACAGATGGGGCAACTGAGTCACATGGTGGTGAAGCAATCTGCCCAGAATCATACCTGGAAAAGGAGAAACTGGGATTTGAAGCCTTGGAATCCAATCACTAAACCATAATTTTATATACTGCCTGTACTTCACAGGGGAGCTCTGGAGGACGGACAGTGTTTACTCCCCGTGTAGAGACGGCAAAACTGAGGATTGTTGGGCGAAAATGAATGGCCAAAGATCACACAGCTCTCAAGAGGAATCTTCTGTCTGATTTCTGCAGACAGAAGTTCCCTTTGGGAGTTTCCCAAAGGCACAACCTGGTTCTCCTCTTCCTCTGCCCAGCTCCCTGACAGGGCCAGTGCATAGCAAGCGTTGCTGGAAGAGCCCAGAATCAGAGTGGAAGGATACCTCTGTTTTCTCATCTGTAAAATGGAAATTTAGCACCTTCTGTATTCCAGACTCTTCTCTACAATAACCCTATGAGGTTGGCACTGTTACTATCCCTCTGTTACAGATGAGGAAACTGAGGCACAAGGAGGAGAATTCTCTTGCTCAAGGTCATTCGGGTAGTAAGTAGAGGGCAGTGTGGCTCCAGCGTCCAGCTCTTAATCTCCACACTAAGCCACCTCCTATGTCACCAGTTCCACCTCATAGGGTTGTCATGAGTTCAGAATTAAATGAGTCATTAGATGCAGACCTACCATGATGGAATGTTCTAGATGTGCATGGTCCAATACGGGAGCCACCAGCCACATGTTGTTACTGAGCACTTGAAATGTGGCCAGTGCAACTGAAGAACTGAATTTTCAATTTTATTTAATTTTAATTAATTTAAATTTAACTTTAAAATCAATACTCAATTCAGAAAGCTCTTAAGTATATTTGAAACAATTTGAGTATGTGATGCTTCCTTTTCAACAGTAAACTTTACAAAATCTAAATAAACCATTGGGTTGCCATGAGTCGAAATCAACTCAAAGGCAACTAACAACAACAAACAAACCAAAACAACCCATTGTGGTCGAGTTGATTCTGACTCATGGCGACCACATGTGTTACACAGTAGGGTTTTCTTGGCTGTAATCTTTATGCAGGCACATAGCCAAGCTTTTCTTCCACGGCACCACTGGTGAGTTCGAATCACCAACTTTTAGATTAGCAGCCGAGTGCAAACCCAGGAACCTTCCAATATCTAAATACAGGTTACGAGTTTCCAATGAAAATGTAGCATCTGAGTTGAGATGTGCTGTAAATACATACTGGATTTCAGACTTAGTACAAGAAAAAAGGAAATATATCTCATTAAAATGTTTGTAAGGAGTCCTGGTGATGCAGTGGCTAAGCATTTGACTGCGCTCGACTGCTAACTGAAAGGTCGGCGGTTTGAACCCACCAGCTGCTCCACAGGAGAAAGATGTGGCAATCTGTTTCCATAAAGATTTACAGCCTTGGAAACTCTATGGGGCAGTTCTCCTCTGTCCTATAGGGTCACTATGAGTCGGAATTGACTCGACAGCAATGAGGGTTTTTGGGGGTTGGGTAATATGTTTGTATTGATTACATATTAAAATGATAATATTTTTTATATACATCAGGGGTCCACACACCATAGCCAGAGACCAAACGCCCACCGCCTGTTTTACTATGGCCCACAAACTGAGAATGATTTTTTACATTTTTAAATGGTTGAAAAAAATCAAAAGAAAGATAATATTTTGTGACACATGAAAAGTATGTGAAATTCAAATTTCCGTGTCCTTAAATAAAGTCTTACTGGAACACAGCCACGCTCATTAGTGGCTGTTGTCTATGGCTGTTTTCGCACCACAACATCAATGTTGAATAGTTGTGACAGAGACTCTGTGGCCCACAAAACCACAAATATTTACTATCTGGCCTTTAACAGAAAAAGTTTGCTGACCCCTGTCACACTGGGGGAGTCCCTGGGTGGCACAAACAGTTAAGCACTTGGCTACTAACTGAAAGATTGGCAGTTCGAACCCACCCAGAGGAACCTCAGAAGAAAGGTCTGGTGATCTACTTCTGAAAGGTCACAGCCATTGAAAACCTTTCTTTTGTCATTTTTTTCTCTCTCGCTGCCTCTGTTTCTCTCTTTCCGTCTGTCTGTATGGGTCTCTGTGTGCTCCTGTCTGTTTCTCTCTGTCTCCTTTTTTTTTTTTTTTCCTCTGTGTCTGTTTCCACCTGCTTCTTTGTGAGTCCGCGTCAGTCTGCCTCTGAGTGTCTGCCTCTTGGTCTCCCTGACTTTCTTCTTCCATGCCTCCACAGCCATTGAAAACCCTTACTCTGAAACACATGGGGTTGCCATGAGTTGGAATAGACTTGACGACAACCGGTTGTTGGAGTCCCTGGGTGGTGCAGACGATTAGGCACTCGGCTACTAACCGCAACGGGTTTGTTTTTGGTTACACTGAGTTACCACTAGTTGCCATCGAGTTGACTCCTAGCCACGCCACGTGTGTCAGAGTAGAACTGTGCTCCATCGGGTACTCAGTAGCTGGTTTTTCAGAAGTAGATCACCAGGCCTTTCTTCTGAGGTGCCTCTGGGTAAACTCGAATCTCCAACCTTTCGGCGAGCCTAACAGGCAAGCGTGTTAACTGTTTGCATCACCCAGGGACTCTGTTACACTGGGTTAAATAAAGTCTATTATTAAAATTAAGTTCACCTGTTTCATTTTACATATTTTAATGTGGCTACTAGAAATGTTTAGATTATCTCTGTGGCTCAAATTATGTTTCTGTTGGACAACACTGAGACAGAACTTTTGGAACACGGCTTGATACGGGTAACTGCTCCATATCAGCAATGATTATTATTTCTTCTAGAATCTTCCTTCTCTGGCCCTTTGCCCCAAACCTTACTCTGCCTGAGTTCCTGGAGGTGGCCTAATTTATGGTGGGGACCCAGAGGATAGAGGTCTCAGCAACACGAACACACATATATCAACTGTGGACACACACACCCACACAGGCCCTGGGACCCATCTTCTCACACATGGTAAGTGACAGAGTGTGTCCACATAGAAAAACACTTGTGTTCTTGAAAATGACTACAGACATCCAGCCTCAGCCAAGGCACAGCGTTCCTATGACTCCCACCCCTACCCACACAGGTGCACCTACTGACACATACCCTCCGGCAGGAAGGGGTAACACTGGGCAGAAATGCCCACGTGTCAAGAAACACAAAAACACCCACCTTTGGGTCTAGGGCAATGGGGCTGACCAGGGTTTGAGAAGAAATAATAGTAACAGCAAGATTACATTCAACCATATGAAATTGCTATTTTTATAGGTCAAACGCAGTTGACTATCAGCGATCTCATGTGGTTCAACTTAATATTTATTGAACGTGTAAAATACAAATCTGGACCCACGTGTCACAGGCAAATAAAGCTTTCTCTCTCTCTCTGTCTCTCTCTCTCTTTTTCTCTCTTTCTGTCTCCCCTGCACACAGACATACGCAGACATACAGCAAGATAAATATGTACATCAACAGGGACATGTCACATCTCATGTACATGTACCCTAGATGGCCACCCACACACAGAGATGGGAATGGCACACATTGAGCCTCACATGCTCACTGTCCCACACGGTGGCCACTGTCACACACAATGAATGTTGTTGTTAGGTGTCGTAGAGTTGATTCCAACTCAGCAACCCCATGTGACAGAGTAGAGCTGCCACAAAGGGTTTTCTATAGGGTCGCTAGGAGTCGGAATCGACTTGATGGAAACAGGTTTAGTTTGTTGTTTTTTTTTTAAATCTTTATGGGAACAGATCGCCAGGTCTTTCTCCCATGGAGCAGCTGGATGGGTTCACACCGCCAGCCTTTCAGTTAGCAGCCAAGTGCTTAACCATTGCATTACCAGGGCTCCTTATGCACATGAATACACACGTGAAATCACACATACGGGGAAAACCACATGCACACAGTTCCTCTAGCACACGTGGTCACACGCATGGTAGTTCTCCCACATGGCTGAAGTTAACACACACACACACACACACCTGTCTCATCGCAGAGGGTCCTGCCCAGCTCTCTTGTCCGGCATCTTGCGCTCTGAGGAGTCTCTCTGTAGCCGGAGAGCTGGGGGGTCATTTGAAGACCAGCGCAGGCGGGGGCGGGAGGAAGGCTGACGTCAGGGCTGAGCTGGGCCAGGGGCTCTGAGGTCACGGCTGAGCAGGGCAGCTCCACCCGCTTCCCGCTATTACCCCCATCCCCCTCTGGGAGCGGGGCCTCCCTTCCCAGTCCTCCATCCTTGCCCTTGCCTCTCCTCCGAGTACTCCCTTCCATCTCTCCCCCCTTATCTCGCAGTTTCCCTCTCTCTCTATTTCTTCTCCCCTTCTCTCTCGCCCCATACTCCTTACCTTTTTTTCTCTCCCACCTTTCTTCTATATTCTGGGTTTCCCTCTTCGCTCTCTTGTCCACCACCCTGGTATTTCTTCCCACCTCTCTCTTCCCAATTCTCAATCTCTTCTCCCCTCTGGGCCCCAGTCTCCCTTTCTCTGTATTTCTTCTCCTCTTTCTCTGCCAGAATCAACCTGATGACAGTGGGTTTCTCTTTCTACTCTCCTCTCTCTCCCCATTTCTGTATTTCTGTCTCTGACTTTCTCTTCATCCTTTTATCCTTTTCTCTCCATCTGTCTCCCCACCTCTTTCTCCTCACCTCTTTCTCCCCCCACCTCTCTCCTCACATTTCTTTCCTCATCTCTCGCCCCACTTCTCTCTTTCCGTCCCCCACAGCTCCCAGCGCTCCTCACCTCCCTCTTCTCACCTGCCCCAATGGCCCCCGACACCCCCTCCTCCCCGCTGCCACTCCCCTCCTATCCCCAGAACCTTCTGTCTCTCTGAGTTGGGCCCCCCAGGGACTTGTCTCAGCCACTGACGGCTGGAATAAAATGCACACGCGTGTGTTTGTGGGTGTGACTGTGTGTGCGCTGGCTTGTGAGGCACGGCCGTCTGGAACTGGAGCTGTGAGTGAATGTCTGTCCGCCAGCGCCTGATTGACGTGGGTCTGAGTGTGCGCATGCGCATACATGCCAGCGTCGGAGGTGGGGTGGTGGGGGGTCAGGGATACTGGGGTTGGTCTCCCCAGGGACTCGGGAGTGAACTCAGAGAGCTGTTGCTCAGCTGCCGTCAGGGAGCCGCCTGGGCTCTGTCAGAGTCCTGACCCATTGGGGAAACTGAGTCAAAGTAGAGGTGGGCGTGGCCTCTCTCAGAAGCCAAAGAGATGGGGGATCCAAGAGGTCTGAGCTCCCTGCCCCTTAGGGACCAGAAGACCCCTGATAAATGTCATCGTCTCCATGCCCTTCTTTCCATGCTTTTTAAAAGTCCCTGTAAATTAGATAATTCTGTCTTTGTCTCTGTCCCTCTTTCAATGTACTAATCAGTCTCTCTCTTCCTCCCCCTCCATCTGCCTTTCTCCCTCTTTTTCCCTGTGTCTGAGACTCTGTTCATCCTGTATATTCCTGTCTCCTTCTCTCTCTTTGCCTCTGTCTCTCTCGGAATCTTTTGTCATTTTTTTCTCTCTCGCTGCCTCTGTTTCTCTCTTTCCGTCTGTCTGTATGGGTCTCTGTGTGCTCCTGTCTGTTTCTCTCTGTCTCCTTCTCTTTTTTTTTTTTTTTTTTCCTCTTTGTCTGTTTCCACCTGCTTCTTTGTGAGTCCGCGTCAGTCTGCCTCTGAGTGTCTGCCTCTTGGTCTCCCTGACTTTCTTCTTCCATGCCTCTCTCTCTTTCTCTCTGGATGTCTCTCCGATTTTCTCACTTTTTTCTCTCTCTGTATCTTTCTCTCTTTCTCTCAGGGTCTGCGTATCCCTGACTGCCTCTGTCTGGGACTCTCTCTGCTTGTGTTTCTCTTTGCATATTTCTATCTCCTTCTCTCTGTTTCTCTCTGAAGCCCTGTCTCTCTCTTTTCTGTTTTTCATTCTCTCTTCTCCCTGTTCTCGGTGTCTGTCTGTCTCCCCTCTTTCTTTGCCTCTTCTTCTCTTTCTCTCCCTCGGTCTCTCTGTATTCCTGTCTCTCGCTTTCTGGAGCTCAGTTTGTGTATGTAGGAGCCCTAGTGGTGCAGTGGTTAAGGACTCGACTGCTAATCAAAACGTCAGCAGTTCAAACCTATCCAGCTGCTCCACGGGAGAAAGATGTGGCAGTCTGCTCCGGGAAAGATTACAGACCTTGGAAACCCTCTGGGGCAGTTCTACTCTGGCCTAGAGGGTCGCTAAGAGTCGGAATCGATGTTTCTCTGTCTCTCCTTTTCTCTCCGTCTCTGTCTTTTTCTGTCTCTGTCTGTCTATCTGTCTCTCTCTCTCTGCCTATCCTCCCTCTATCTCTCTGTATCCTTTTTCTGTAGTGCTTTCTTTGTATGTGTTTTTCCTCTCTGTCTGTCTTTCTCTGTCTATAACCCTGTCCCTCTCTTTCTGGGGCTCTATCTCTATCTCTCTCACTCACTATCTCTGTTTCTTTCTATTTCTCTCTCTCTCTCTCAATCTTCCTTTTTCCCTGCTGCTCCATCTCTTCCAGCCTGTCCAGAGCTCTCCCTCTGGTTTTCCCTGGGGAGGCCAGGGAGTGGGGGGCCAGTGCCAGGTTGGGCCTTTGCCTGAGCGTGGCTGGCAGGGAGAAGGCCTGTCCAGGCCAGAGCCAAGGGCGCCTGCCCACCTATTAGGGCGTGCCAGCGTCTCTGACACCCGTTGCCGGGAGCCTGGCCTCCACCGGGTGTCTGGCTGTGTCAGGATGATGGATCCTCCAGTGGGAGCAGAGCCCAGAGCAGGAGGGGGGGGGTGATTCCTCTACCCCAGCCCAGGCTCCACCCAGGAGCCGGGCATTTCCCTGCCCAGCCCCTACCCCTCCAAGCCTGGGTGGAGCAGCTGTATAAAACCAGATGTTTCTAAAACCAGAGTGTGGATGAGGGAGGAGGGACCAGGACTTTGAACCCCAATGGTTCCTCCCTCAGGACCCAGGAGTCCGGTCCCCAGGAGTCGGGTCCCCAGGATCCAGAAATCTGGGCCCCCAGCCTCCTCCTCCCTCAGACCCAGGAATCTAGGCCCCTACTCCCTCTTCCCTTGAGACGCAGGAGTCTGGGCCCTGGCCCCCTCCTCCCTCAGACCGAGGAGTCTGGGCCCTGGCCCCCTCTTTCCTCAGACCCAGGAGTCTGACTGGTCTCCCAGAATTCTTTGCAGGGAGAGATGACCAAGGCTGCAAGCAGCCAAGATAAGAGCTGAAAGACAAGGACAGATGAAGCTGGGGTAGGACAATCAGAGACCTTCTCCATTCCTCACCAATGGCCACTTCTCCCAGATCCTCAACTCCAGTGGTGGCTGATCTTCAATCCCTGTCCTGAGTCTTAGTGGCCTTTCCAAGATTTTGCTCATCATGTGAAAACCTCGAAGTGTATTTTACAGAACACCAGGACAGAAGGGCAGGGAGATAACAAAGCAGGAATGGAGAAAGGGCTAAAGAAAGAACATTTATTCATTGTCTGACACCTCCTGAGCTGCTGGTGGGCCAGGCTCTCTGGTGGATGATGCCAGGCACACAGAGATGACTCAGACCTGGGCCCTGCCCTTGAGGAGACGCCACTGTGGATGAGGAGGCAGCTGTGTAAACAGAATCACACACCAGTGTGAGGAGGCACCAACCCAGCTGGGACCCCAGCCCCCTCCTCCCTCAGACCCAGGAATACAGGCCCCCAGCCCCTCCTCCCTCCGACACAAGAGTCCAGGTCCCTATCCTCCTTCCCCCTCAGACCCAGATGTCTGACTGGTCTCCCAGAATCCCTTGCAGTGAGAGATGACCAGCCAGAGCAGTGGGGGAGGCTTCCTAGAGGAGGTGGTGTTCTGAATGAGATGAGTCTTAACTGATGAGGAGTTACCCAGGGTAAATGGGGTAGGACTGGGGGTTGGAAGATGGAGCAGGAAGGACATCCAAGGCAAGAAACAGCCTGGTTGGAAACTTCATCCATTTCTGGTGGGAATGTAAAATGGTCCAGCCGTTGTGCAGAACAGTTTGACTGTTCCTCAAAAAGTTGAACATTGTTGTTAGGTGCCATCAAGTCGGTTCCTAGTCATAGTGGCCCTAAGTACAACAGAACAAAACACTGCCTGGTCCTGTGCCATCCTCACAATCATAGCTATGTTTGAGCCCATTGTTGGAGCCACTGTGTCAATCCATCTCGTTGAGGGTCTTCTTCTTTTTCAGTGACCCTCTACTTTACCAATCCTGATATCCTTCTCCAGGGACTGATCCCTCCTGATAACTTATCCAAAGTAAGTGAGACCAAGTCTCGCCATCCTTGCTTCTAAGGAGGATTCTGGCTGTATATTCTCCAAGACAGATATGTTTGTTCTTCTGGCAGTCCACGGTATATTCAATATTCTTTGCCAACACTATAGTTCAAGTGCAACAATTCTTCGGTCTTCCTTATTCATTATCCAGCATTCACATGCATCTGAGGCGATTGAAAATACCATGGCTTGTGTCCGGTGCTCCTTAGTCCTCAGGGTGATATCTTTGCTTTTTAAGATTTTAAAGAGGTCTTTTGCAACAGATTTGCCCAATGCAATACGTCATTTAATTTCTTGACTGCTGCTTCCATGGGCGTTGATTGTGGATCCAAGTAAAATAAAATCCCTGACAACTTCCATGTTTTCTCCATTTATTATGATGTTGCTTATTAGGTTAGTAGTCAAGTGCAAACTGCTTGCGCCACCCAGATGCCTATCACCTTCATGATCTTTCTTGTGTATTGTGCGTCTTCCGTGTCAGAACACGAGTTCCCCAAAGGCAGGTTTTTTTGGCTGTTTTTTCACAAGTCTATTTCCGGGGGGCGGGGGTGTGCTGGACCAGTGCCTGGTACGTAGTAAGCACTCAATAAATATATTTGAAATGAATGAATGTGTGAGATTGGGATGGAGAGTCAGAATGGTAGATGGAGAGAGAAGGAAAAAGAAGGGGGGAAGACAGAGGAGGGAAGGAAGGAGGAAGAGGAAGGAGAGGGAGAGAGAAAAAGATGAGGAAGAGGAGGCTGGAGAGGAGAGGAGGGAGAAGGATATAAGGAGGAAGTGAGAGGAGGAAGAAAGGCAGAGGAGGAGGATGGTGGAGGAGGGAGAGAGGGGAAAAGATAGGGAAGAGACGGGAGGAGAAAGAGGAAGTGGGAGAAAGGGAAAGAGGAGGAGGGAGAGAGAGAGAGGGACACTGAAGAAGGGGGAGGCGGAAGAGGGCAGAGGAGGGAGAGAGGAAAAGATGGGGGAGAGGGGAGGAATAGGGAGGACACAGTGACTCAGGAGGGAGACAGCCCAGCAGCTGGGAGGAGGGGAGACCCCGCCCCCGCCCCCAGCTTTGTGGCTGCCCCTCAGAATGTCCAGTCCTGAGACAGGTGGGATGAGGGGCATCCAGGGAGGTGGGACCCTAGGCAAGGAGTCCTCAAGATCAGCAAAATCCCCAAATCTCAGAGCTAACTGCCGCTGGATTTCCAGGAATTCCGAGGGCTTGGGCCACAGTGCTCTAAGCGGAGCCCTGCACAACCGTCCCTCCCACACGCCCAGATTCTGGGAAGCACCTAGGCCTCCAATACTTGGCCGCAACCCTGGAAGGAGGGAGGCCCGGCAGCAGCAATGACTGGACCTCCACCGCCTGCCTCCTCCGGGAGGAAGCTGCAGGATCTCCGGAGTCAGCAAGGATGGAGGAGGTCTGGAGGGGGCGGGACATGTCTGACCCCGCACCCGTTCTGTTCAGCAGAACCTGCCCAGCTGACAGCACTCTCCAGCCCGGCTCCCACACCCCCTTCTCCAGCCGTTTCCCCAGAAGGGCGACCGAGACAGAAAAAGAGAGAAGGAGGGACTTATTTTTTCAGCAGCTCTCTATTCTCTCCCAGGGAAGCAAGAGAAGAGGAGTCCCATTTTCCAGATAGGGAAAACTGAGGCCTGAGAAGAGCAGTCACCTGGCCAAAATGATGCAGCATGGGGGCAGCAGAGCAGGGAACAGAAATCAGGTGTCCAAGACATTAAGTCATCCTGATTACTACTGAGTAGGCCACTGTGGGAGGAGGGGGTTTGGGGGGCAGAACTCCTGAGTCTGAGGGAAGAGGGGCTGGGAGCCTGAACTCTTGAGTCTAAGGAAGGAGGGGAAAGAAGGTGAGGGACTCCTGCGTCTGAGGGAGAAGGGGGCTGGGCCTGGACTCCTGGGTCCGAGGGAGGGGGAGGGGGCTGGACTCCTGGATCTGAGGAAGGAGGGGCTGGGCCTCCTCCCACACTCCTAGGCCTGAGGGAGGAGGGGGCTGGACTTTTGAGTCTGAGGGAGGAAGGGCTGGGAGCCTGGACTCCTGAGTCTGAGGGAGGAGGGGCCTGGGATCTGTACTTCTGTGTGCTGAAGAGGAGGCCTGCGCACCTGGACTCTTGAGTCCATCACCTTCTGAGCTCTAACAGAAAATTTTGCGAGACCCACGTTGCTCTCGCACACATGGTTTTAGCTCTGATCTAGCAGCACCTCCCTTTGCACAGTTCGCATTGTCCACCTTGAGTCCTGGGTCCATCACCACTGCAGACCAGGACCTGAAAGCCTGCAAGAGGAGAACACAACAGTCTGGGTCAGAAAATAAATCCAAGGATGAGGACCTGGAGGGCAGGACCATGGAGGACTGGGCTTCTGGGGCCTCCAGGAAGGAGCAGGTTACTTGCTGTAAAATGATAGTGTCAGACCTCTTTGTCTAACTTCAGACAGAGGAGAGAGAATCACATCAGCCCAAAGCTGATTCCTGTGAGGTGGAGGTCAGACACACCTCCACTCTCTAATCTTTGTACCAGTTCTGACACCAGCCATCTCTCCCACGGCACTCTCGAACTTCTCTGCTGGGTTTGATAATTCATTGCAGTGGCCACACAGAGCTCTAAGACCATACTCACGATTATGAGGTTTATGAGGGAAGTAACAGGTTACAACTCGAGATCAGGATCAACTTGGAAGTAATAGGAACAACTCAAGAGGCAGGATACAGTTCTTCAGTCAGGACAGCTTCCAACCTCTCACCTCCTTCTCTGCTGTGCCTGCTCCAGCCCTCGCTCTGGCTCTGCCAGCATGTGCCTGGAGGCACCCCACAGCACCAGGAAGCCTCCTGCCTGATGGCACTCAGTTCTTACTCCATGGATCAGGGAGCCCACTGCAGGTAACTCACTCCATGGGCTGGGAATCCCACCACAGCCATCTTGTGCCAATTTCCTGGTTCTCACTGCTCCTACTGTGTGCTGTCTCCAGTGTTACAACTCTCTCTCTCTTGGGTCTAGGAGGTTCTTAGCACAGGGACCCTGGATCCAAAGGACATGCTTCACTGGAGGTTCTTCTTGATGGTAGTGAGGTCCCCTCTCAACCTCTGGGATTGGGTCTTTTTAAGCCTAGTGGGATGGCAAAACTGACCAATCCCCTTGGTGAGCCACAGATACTTTATTTGCATAGCCTCAACCAATTCCAACAAGAGTTTTACATAGCTTATTTGCACAGTCCCACCCAATCATTTCGTGGGAGTTACAAGTCCATGGCCAGAAAGCCCATATAAAAGGAGAAACCCATTGCCCTGCACTTGCATGTTCTTGGCAAGCAGTCATTTCATTCTCCTGAGCTTCTCTTTCCCCATCTGCAAAATGGGAATATCCCAGACCATCCCTCACAGGGTTTCCTTTAGGATGAAGAGAGAAAAGACTTCCTGGCACACCAGAATATGAGGTGAGTTTTAGCTATTCCTGAACCAGCAGCAATTGAGGTTCTCCATGCCTGACTCAGGTGGCAACAGGAGCATCCTTTACCCTCCCTGGCTGTCATGGATTGAATTATGTCCCCCCAAAAATGTGTGTATCAGTTTGGCTGGGCCATGATCCCAGTATTGTGTGGTTGTCCTCCATTTTGTGATTGTAATTTTATGTTAAAGAGGATTAGGGTGGGATTGTAACACCCTTACTGAAGTCACATCCCTGATCCAATGTAAAGGGAGTTTCCCCGGGGGTATGGCCTGCACCACCTTTTATCTTACAAGAGATAAAAGGAAAGGGAAGCAAGCAGAGAGTTGGGGACCTCCCACTACCAAGAAATCACTGCCGGGGGGCAGAGAGCGTCCTTTGGATGCAGGGTTCCTGTGTGGAGAAGCTTCTAGTCCAGGAGAAGATTTATGACAAGGACCTTCCTCCAGAGCTGACAGAGAGAGAAAGCCTTCCCCCGGAGCTGAAGCCCTGAATTCGGACTTCTAGCCTACTAGACTATGAGAAAATAAATTTCTCTTTGTTAAAGCCATCCACTTGTGGTATTTCTGTTACAGCAGCACTAGATGACTAAGACACTGGCTATCCCAGCTCTCATCTGAGGAGCCAGCCAGGTGGGGGCTGGAAGGAGTTGATGTTCTAGAATCAAACACTCCTAGGTTCCAATCTAGCTTTAGCCACCCTGGCTGTTGGCCTTGGGCAAGCCTCCTCCCCTCCCTGAACCTTCTCTTCCACCTTGGCCACCTGCAGACAAGGAGACCCCATCGCCATATTGATGTGAGTGGACCAAACTATGCTGGGAATTGACTTAATCCCTGGGCCCCAGCTTCCTCATCTTTCAAGTCTAGGGTGAAAACCTCCTCCACTCTGGGCTATTTTTATTGTTGTTTTTATTAATTGTTGATTTTCTTTGTTATGTTTATGAGGCCATGTTAACGTAGGGTGTGTCCTAAATCTAATCACTTCAGAGTTATAAGGAGCAGCATAGACACAGAGACAAGCAAGCACAAATGTGGGAAGATAGGTGCCGCATGAAGATCACCAAGGAACCCAGGAACACCAGGTCTATAAAGGCTTAAAGAGACAAGGATTCTTGCCCTACCCCACCCCTCCCAGAGCCAACAGAGAGAGAGCAGGTGCCCTGAATTTGTACTTCTAGCCTCCTAAACTGTGAGAAAAAATTTTCTATCCTTTAAAACCACCTTCTTGTGGTATTTCTGTTACAGCAGTACTAAAAACTAAGATAGAAGCTATCTTGTGAAATAGAAGAGAGTAAATCATGTTGCCAAAGTTTTCTGTCTACCTATTACCAAGGCCTGGGTTATGGGATTTCAATCCAGATCACATCCTGGTAAATGCTCCTCTGATGATTTCCGTTTTTCAAATGCAGAAATTGGGGCTCAGAGAGATGGTGGAAGCTGCCCAAGATCACACAACCAGAAAAAAGCAGAGCTGGGTGATTCTGCCCAGGTCTGGCTGACTCCACCATCTGCTCTTGTCATCACATATCCAAGTGACAACAAAGCATCTGAATTTTCTGTGGGTGCTTCCTAAAAATTCAAATTACTTCTATCAGTGGATGAATGGGGAAACAAAACATGGTATATTCACAGAATGGGATATTATTGAGCCATACAAAGGAATGAAGAGTCCCCGGGTGGCACAAACAGTTAAGCGCTCGACTATTAGCCAAAAGCTTGGCAGTTTGAGCCCACCCAGAGGCACCTCAGACGACAGGCCTGGTGATCTGCTTCCTAAAAGTCACAGCCTTGAAAACCCTATGGAGCAATTCTACTCTGACACACATGGGGTCGCCATGAGTCAGAATTAACTTGACAGCAACCAACAACAATAAAAAGGAATGAAGTTTGGATACATGCTACAACATGGATGAACTTCAAAAACATTACGCTGGGTGCAAGAAGCCAGACATGAAAAGCCACATAGTGTATAAGTCCATTTATATGAAATATCCAGAATAAGTAAATCTATAAAGACAGAAAGCAAACTGATGATTGCCAAGGGTTGGGGTGGGGGTGGGGGAATTAGAACTGACTGCTTCATAGGCATGGAGTTTCCTTTTGGGGTGATGAAAATGTTCTGGAACTAGATAAGGCGGTGCACAATACTGTGAAAGTATTAAATGCCACTGAATTGTTCATTTTAGAATGGTTAATTTTATGTTACATGAATTTCACTTATGCTTTTAAAAAAATGCAGATTACTGGGCCCCACTCTCATATATTCTGATTCAAGTGAGTTCAGGCCCCGGGAAATGGTTTGAACAAACATCCCAGGTGGTTCTTATGTACTATAGAGGGAACCATCTGACTAGGCAAAAATGCCTCCCTAAATGAAGTAATAGTTCCCAAGCTCTTAATTTGTACCTAGCATTGATTTTATGTCCTTTCTCTCATCCTTGGAAAACATTTGAGAAAATATTATAATCCCCATTTTACAGGTAAGTAAACTAAGGCCCTAATATATTTAAGGTCACACAGAGAGCTGGAGCCACCAGGAATAGAAACCTAGTTTAAATGAGCTCCCAAACTTTTTAATCTGTAATTTGCTGTTTCTAGGAAAAGTTTGTATGAGATAACTTGCATACTTGTTATTTAAATACTTCATTCATTCATTTATTCATTCACTCATCAATCATTGTTACTGAGGTCTCCTCTGGTACAAAGTATGGTGTGGCAGCAAGTCAGAAAAGCCTAGATTCTAATCCCACTTTTGACACGTAGCAGTATGAGCTTGAGAAAGTGACTTGTTCTCTTTCAACCCAGTTTCCCTCCTCTGATACTGTTTTGAAGTGAGGATTACATGACAGGATGCATATGAGTCCCCAGATATAGTGGGTTGAATGGTGGCTCCCAAAAAGATATGTCCAAGTCCTAATCTCTGATAACTGTAAATGTGACCTTATTTGGAAAAAGCGTCTTTGCAAATGTAATTAAGTTAAGGATCTTGAGATGATATCATCCTGGATTCAGAGTGGGCCCCAAATCCAATTACAAGTGTCCTTGTAAGAGTGAGGCAAAGGAAGATTAGACACCAGACACAGAGGGGAAGGTGATGTGAAGATAGAGGCAGAGATTGGAGTGATACATTTACAGGCCAAGGAATGCCAGTAATTGCTAGCAGCCACCAGAAGCTAGGAGAGTGGCATGGAACGGCTTCGGAAGGAATCAACTCTGCCAACACCTTGATTTTGGATTTCTGGACTCTAGAACTGTGGGAGAATAAATTTCTGTTGTTTTAAGCCACCCAGTTTGTAGTAATGAGTTGTGGCAGCCCTAGAAAACTAATATGTCATCCCATTGCCTGGCACATGCAAGCATGTGATAGGCCAGGTGCTGGTCTTTGCTCTGGAGAAGTTCACAGGGACCTTCCTCTTCTATGATGTTGGAGACCAGAATGGTTCATAAGAAGTGTTTCCTCTTCTCCAAGCCCAGGCCCAAAGACTTCAGAATAAAGTGTGCTAAATGACTCTGCATTTTATGAATTGCCAAAAGGAGGTGCAATGAGGAAGGAAGACTCTATGAAGAAGAGAAAGGACAGGACAGAGAGGAAGTGCATTCTCATTGTGGTCTGGATCTCAGAGGGCAGAGAAAGCACTGAAAGATTCAGCCTGTCTCCAGCAGGTGGAAATAGCCATAATGTTGATTAAAATTATTTTTTAAAGTTGACATCATGTCGACTCCAACTCATGGCGACCTCATGTGTGTCAGAGCAGAACTGTGCTCCATAGGGTTTCAGACTACCTTTCGGTTAGCAGCCGAGCACGTTAATGGTTTGCACCACCCAGGGAGTCAAAACAAAACAAAAAACACTCAAACCAGCTGCCATCCAGTTGACTGTGACTCATGGTAACCCCATGGGTGTCAGAGTGGAACTATACTCCATAGAGTTTTCAATGACTGATTTTTCAGAAGTAGATCTCCAGGCCTTTCTTCCAAGGTTCCTCTGGGTGGACTCAAACCTCCAACCTTTTGGTTAGCAGCTAAGCATGTTAAATATTTGCACCACCCAGGGACTCCATAACATTGACGGTTACCCTTTCCTGAGGCTGCAATATATGCCAAGCACCGGGCTGCCCACTTTATATTCATTGTTGTTGTTGCTGTTCGGTGCTGTCAAGTCGATTCCCAGTCATAGTGGCTCTATGTACAACAGAATGAAACACTGCCTGGTCCTGCGCCATCCTCATAATTGTTGCTATGCTTGAGCTCATCCCTGCAGCCACTGTGTCAATCCATCTCCCTGACAGATTTTTTAACTCTTTTGCTGACCCTCCACTTTACCAAGCATGATGTCCTTCTCCAGACACTGGTCCCTCATGATAACATGTCCAAAGTACATGAGACGAAATCTCGCTATCCTTGCTTCTAAGGAGCACTCTGGCTGTACTTCTAAGACAGATTTGTTTGTTCTTCTGGCAGTCTATGGTATATTCAATGTTCTTCACCAACACCATAATTCAAAGACATCAATTCTTCTTCAGCCTTCCTTATTCATCATCCAGCTTTTGCATGCGTACAAGGCGATTGAAAATACCACAGCTTGAGTCAGGAATACCTTAGTATTCAAGGTGACATCTTTGTTTTTTAACACTTTCAAGAGGTCTTTTGCAGCAGATTTGCCCAGTGCAATACATCCTTTGATTTCTTGACTGCTGCTTTCATGGGCGTTGACTATGGATCCAAGTAAAATAAAATCCTTGACAACTTCAGTATTTTCTCTGTTTATTTATCATGATGTTGCTTATTGGTCCAGTTGTGAAGATTTTTGTTTGTTTTTTTTTATGTTGAGGTGCAATCCATACTGAAGGCCGTAGTCTTCTATCTTCATCAGTAAGTGCTTCAAGTCCTCTTCACTTTCAGAAAGCAAAGTTGTGTCATCTGCATATCGCAGGTTGGTAATGAGTCTTCCTCCAATCCCGATGCCTCCTTCTTCTTCATGTAGTCCAGCTTCTCGGATTATTTGCTCAGCATACAGATTGAATAAGCATGGTGAAAGGATACAACCCTGACACACACCTTTCCTAAACCACACAGTATCCCCTAGTTCTGTTCCAACGACTGCCTGTTAGCCTATGTACAGGTTCCTCATGAGCACAATCAAGTATTCTGGAATTCCCATTCTTCACATGGTTATCCATAATTTGTTATATCCACACAGTCGAATGTCTTTGCATAGTCAACAAAACACAGGTAAACATCTTTCTGGTATTCTCTGTTTCCAGCCAAGATCCACCTGACATAGGCAATGATATCCCTTGTTCCACATCCTTTTCTGAATCTAGCTTGAATTTCTGGCAGTTCCTTGTTGACGTACTGCTGCAACTGCTTTTGAATTATCTTCAGCAAAATATTACTTGGGTGTGATATTAATGATATTGTTCGATAATTTCTGCATTCTGTTGGATCACCTTTCCTTGGCATGAGCCCAAATATGGATCTCTTCCAGTCAGTTGGCCAGGTAGCTGTCCTCCAAATTTCTTGGCATGGACAAGTGAGAGCCTCCAGCGCTGCATCCACTTGTTGAAAGATCTCAGTTGGAATTCTGTCAACTCCTGGAGCTTTGTTTTTCGCCAATGCCTTCAGTGCAGCTTGGACTTCTTCCTTCAGTACCATCAGTTCTTGAGCATATGCTATCTTCTGAAATGGTTGAACATCGACCAATTCTTTTTGGTACGGTGACTCTGTGTATTCCTTTCATCTTCCTTTGATGCCTTCTGCATCATTCAATATTTTCCCTGTAGAATCCTTCAATATTGCAACTTAAGACGTGAATTTTTCCTTCAGTTCTTTCAGCTTGAGAAATGACGAGCATATCCTTCCCTTTTGGTTTTTTACCTTCATGTCTTTGCACATTTCATTATAATACTTCACTTCATTTTGTCGTTTCAAGCCACCCTTTGAAATCTTCTGTTTAGCTTTTTTACTTCATCATTTCTTCCTTTCGCTTTAGCTACTTGATATTCAAGAGCAAGTTTCAGAGTCTCTTCTGACATCCATTTTCTTCTTTTATTTCCTGTTTTTTTAATGACCTCTTGCTTTCTTCATGTATGAAGTCCTTGATGTCATTCCACAACTCATTTGGTCTTCAGTCATTAGTGTTCAATGTGTCAAATCCATTCTTGAGATAGTCTCCAAATTCAGGTGAGATATACTCAAGGTCACACTTTGGCTCTCATAGACTTCTTTTAATTTTCTTCAGCTTCAACCTGAACTTGCATATGAGCAACTGATGGTCTGTTCCGAAGTTGGCCCCTGGCCTTGTTCTGACGGATGATAGTGAGCTTTTCCATCGTCTCTTTCCACAGATGTAGTCGATTTGATTCCTGTGTATTCCATCCGGCAAGGTCCATGTGTATAGTCACTGTTTATGTTGTTGAAAAATGGTATTTGCAATGAATAAGTTGTTGGTTTCACAAAATTCTATCATGTGATCTCCCGTGTCATTTCTATCACCAGACCCATGTTTTCCAACTACCGATCCCTCTTTGTTTCCAACTTTTGCATTCCAATCACCAATAATTATCGATGCATCTTGATTGCATGTTTAATCAATTTCAGACTGCAGAAGTTGGTAAAAATCTTCAATTATCTCATCACTGGCCTTAGTGGTTGGTGTGTAACTTTGCATAATAGTCATATTAACTGGTCTTCCTTATTGTCTTGTGTCTATTACCCTGTCACTGACAACACTGTACTTCAGGATAGATCTTGAAATGTTCTATTTTGTGATGAATGTGGCGTCATTCCTCTTCAATTTGTCATTCCTGGCATAGTAGACCATATGATTGTCTGATTCAGAATGACCAATACCAGTCCATTGTAGCTCACTAATGCCTAGAATATTGATCTTTCTGCATTCAATTTCATTTTTGACAACTTCCAATTTTCCTAGATTCATACTTCGTACATTCCATATTCTGATTATTAGTGGATGTTTACAGCTGTTTCTTCTCATTTTGAGTCATACCACATCAGCAAATGAAGGTCCCAAAAGCTTTACTCCATCCCCATCATTAAGGTCAGCTCTACTTTGAGGAGGCAGTTCTTCCCCAAGTCGTATTTTGAGTGCCTTCCAACATGAGGGGCTCATCTTTAAGCACCATATCAGACAATGTTCTGTTGCTATTCATAAGATTTTCACTACCAATTTTTTCAGAAGTAGATTGTCAGCTCCTTCTTCCTAGTCTTTCTTAGTCTGGAATTCTGCTGAAACTTGTCCATCACGAGTGATCCTGCTGGTATTTGATATACCAGTGGCACAGCTTCCAGCATCACAGCAACATGCAACCCCCACATTATGGCAAACTGTCAGACGAGTGCTGGTTGTATTCATTAGTTCTAACCAAAAGATCTGCTTCAGAAAGTTATCACAGCCCCCTTGTTAAAGAACAGAACACGGAGGTTTAAAGAAGGAAGTGACTTGTGTGAGTTCACTCAAGCAGTGACAGACAAGAGTTGAACATAGCTCTTATAGAATCCAAAGTATATGTGATTTCTACTTTACTGCACTGCCCAGTGGTATGCAGGTAAGTGTTTAACAATTGGCTCTTCCGGAAAAAAAAATGTATGTGTCTATATAGGTACATGTATGTTTATAATAAATCTTACTGATTATAAAGGGCAGGAAGCCCACAGTTTATACATAATTATAAAACATGTGCAAGTACACCAATTTCATTGCAGCACTATTCACAATAGCCAAAAGGTGGAAACAACCAAAATGTCCATCAACAGACGAACGGATAAACAAAATATGGTATATATACACAATGGAATATTACTCTGCCATAAAGAGAAATGAAGTCCTGATAGATGCTACAACATGGATGAGCCTTGAAAACATTATGCTGAGCCAAATTAGTCACAAAAGGACAAATACTGTATGATCTCATTTATATGAAATAAGCAAATATATAGAAACCAGAAATTATTAATGGTTACCAGGGATGGGAGTGAGGGGCAAAGGGGGAGTTTTTGCTTAGGGGCAGAGAGTTTAGGTTAATGGTGGTGGGATAATTTAGAAAAGAATAGTGAGAGTGGTTGCACAACTTGAAGAATGTAATCAATGTCACTGAATTGTACACATAGAAATTGTTTAAATACGCATATTACTCTTTGTTGTAAATTCTGTATACCTACTACTTCAGGGCAACTTGCTATTTCTTCTCAAATCCACTACCAGTTCTTATAATTCTATCACCAACAGCAGTAGCACAAAATCAGACTACCAATAAATGCCTGACTACTATCCGATTCCACAAAGAAGTAGCTCATGTCATTGATAAAAAAATGTAGTTTTGACATGAAAGTTGGTTGATATTTTTGTTTATGTTAATGAATAAGACATAAGTGGAACAACAGAGATTTATGTTGTAAGTTTATTTGTTCATCCAAATGTACCAAAATAATTAGGAAGTGATGATTTTAAAGTATTTATTACCTTTGGTTTAATATCATTTTTTACATTGTAGTTTTATATAAGTTAACTCTTGATAATGGCTCATGAAATTCTGAAATTTTAACAACCATCTCTCTCTCTTTTGTGATAAAATATATACTCCAAAACTTTCGCCAATACAAGAACACAAGGACTTCCATATTTACAATTCAGCGACATTGATTACATTATCCATATTGTGCCACCATTATCGCTATCCTTTTCCAAAATGTTCTACCACCATTAACATAAACTCCGTGTACCTTAAGCAAAACTTTCTTCATTCCTCCTGCCTCCCTTGGTAACCATTAACAACCTTTGGTTTCTAGATATTTGCTTATTTCATATAGTGAGATCATGCAGTATTTGTCCTTCTACAACTGACTTATTTTGCTCAGCAGGATGTTTTCAAGTTCCATCCATGTTGTGGCACGCATTAGAACTTCATCTCTCTTTATGGCCAAGTAATATTCCATTGTGTGGATAGATCACATTTTCCTTATCCATTCATCTGCTGAAGGACATTTCGGTAGTTTCCACCCTTTTGCTATTAATAATCATCTCTTACGAGCTGGTATGAGCCATCTCCAGCACACTCCTGGTGCTGATGTCATGGATTTGTGTGTGTGGGAGAGACAGGGTCCTCTACCATGTCAGGGTTCCAGAAATCAAGATCGCTGGCTGCTCTTGGGCTTGGGACACGAAGGCTGTCCCCAGCCCATGGGAACTTGTCAATGGCAATTTCTCTGTTCCAGACACTGTTCAGGTGACTCAAATCACTGGAACAGCTATGCTTGCAACCCAGCTACTTCTGTCTTCAGAGCTGGCATTTCCCCCAGTCTCCCCTCTGTGTCGCTACATGTGGTTTGGATTCTGTAATAGCTATGTTTAAATTCTGACTCAGTGTGACCATAAACAAGTCACTTCCCTCTATAAATCTCGGTGTTCTCTCCTTTAACATGGAGGCTATAATAACTATCTGAAGTAGATCTTTTCATTAGAGCTAATAAATAGAAAAGGAGCCCTGGTGGCACAATGGTTAAGTGCTCTGCTGCCAACCAAAAGTTTGGCGGCTCGAACTCACCCAGCAGCTCCACTGGTGAAAGACCTGGCGATCTGCTTACATAAAGATTTCAGCCTAGAAAACCCTATGGGGCAGTTCTACTCTGTCATATGGGGTCTCTATGAGTTGGAGTCGGCTTGATGGCTCCTAACAACAACAATAATGAATATAAAGTGGGTAGAACAGAGTTTGACAGCAGTGATGTTCAGTGGTAGAATTGTCATCTTCCACGTGGGAGACCTGGGTTCAAATCTCAACCAATGCACCTGAAGCGCAGCTGCCACCCATCTGTCAGTGGAGGCTTGCATGTTGCTCTGATGCTGAACAGGTTTCATTGGAGCTTCCAGACTAAGACAGACTAGGAAGAAAGTCCTGTAGATCTATTTTAGAAAATCAGCCAATGAAAACCCTATGGATCACAGCAGTTCAATCCTATCATACATGAGGTCACCATGAGTTAGGGGTAACTCGATGGCAGCCATCAAAAACAGAACAGGGTTTGGCGTATATCACAGCCTGAATAAATGGTCACTAACATTATAGGAGGAGCCCTGGTGGTGCAGAGGTTAAGAGCTCAGTTGCTAACCAAAAGGTCAGTAGTTCAAATCCACCAGCCGCTCCTTGGAAACCCTATGGGGCAATTCTACTCTGTCCTATAGGGTCACTATGAGTCAGAATCAACTCAACAGCACACAACAACATCAACATTATGTGTGGATTGGGGGTTGGAGAGGGGAAGGATCAGAAATAATTTTCACAGTCCCTATTGGGCCCCCATGCCAACTCACCGTACTTCATCCATTCAGCTGCAGAAAAATCTTGAACTCACACTTTACCTCCTACGTGCCACGCAAATGACCTCTCCCTCCCTCATTTCCTATCTGATCTTCTCTCTCTCCCTTTTTTTTCTCTCTCCCTTTCTTCCTTCCTCCCTTCTCTCTCCCTCTCTCCATTCTCTCTCACTTTCTCCCTCTCTTCCTCTCTCTCTTACCCCTCCATTCCTTCCTTGCCTCTCTCTCAGTAAAATTTTTATTGAGTATAACATACATACTAAACTAAAACCAAACCCACTGCCGTCAAGTCGATTCCTACTCTTACCAACTCTATAAGACAGGGTAGAATTGTGCCATAGGGCTTCCAAGGCTGTAAATCTTTACGGAAGCAGACTGCCTCATCTTTCTTTTGCGGAGTGGCTGGTGGGTTCGAACCATGGAGTGCATTAAAACATACACAGGGAACATAAAAAAATCACGTGGATCAGAAGTGTGTGTTATTGTTAGTTGTCATTGAGTTGATTCAGATCCATGGCGACCTCATGTGTGCAGAGTAGAACTGTTCCGTAGGGTTTTCAGGGCTGTGACCTGTCTTCCAAGGCACCTCTGGGTGGGTTTGAACCAACAATCTTTCGGTTAGTAATCGAGCGCTTAACTGTTTGCGCAACCCAAGGACTTATGATCATAAATGTACCACTTAATAAACATTCACAAATTAACACATCCATGTAACTAGCACTCAGATCAAGAAGCAAAACATCTCCAGCTCTCAGAAGCCCCCTCATGGCCCCCCCAGCCCCCCAAGGGTAAACACCGTCCTGACTCTAATCAACATAGGTTAGTTTTCCCTGATTTTGAACTTCATATAGATGGAATCATACAGTGTGTTGTCCTCTTCTGTGCCTGGCTTCTTTCACTCAACATTATGTTTGTGAGATTCATCCATGGTCATGGTTTTGCATGTAGTTATTTTTTGCTCATTCTCATTCTTATAAAGTAGCATTGCATTGTATGAACATACTGTGTCTCTTTTCATAGTGCAGACATTCCTGTAGGAATTTCACAAATGAGAAGGGAGGAGCTCAGAGAGATGAAGAGGCTGTTTGCCAAGACTTTACAGCGCAAGCCTTCAATCCTAGGAGCCTTCCTGTAAGGAGAGCCAAGGTTCCCATTTCCCCACCCCTCATGGATGTCACTTTTAGGACTAAGGTACACCTGACCCAAGCCATGGTGTTTTCAATTGCCTCCTGTGCATGTGAAAGAATGGCAATAAATAAGGAAGACTGAAGAAGAATTGATGCTTTTGAATTATGGTGTTGGTGAAGAATATTGAGTATACCAAAAGAAAAACAAATCTGTCTTCAAAGAAGTACAGCCAGAATGCTCCTTAGAAGCAAGGATGGCAAGACTTTGTCTCACATATGTTGGACATGTTATCAGGAGGGACCGGTCCCCGGAGAAGGATATCATGCTTAGCAAAGTAGAGGCTCAGCGAAAAAGAGGAAGACCCGCAATGAGATGGATTGACACAGTGGCTGCAACAATGGGCTCAAGCATAACAACAATTATGAGGATAGTGCAGGACCGGGCAGTGTTTCATTCTGTTGTACATAAAGTCTCTATGAGCTGAAACAGACTCAACGGCACCTAACAACAACAACAACAGCACGGATCTATTTCCTGATCCAGACTCATTTCCAACCATGGTTCTCACCCTGAGGTTTTGTTGAGTCTTGGTCATCTGTGAAGCAACTCAGGCTTTGGGGATTTCAGAAGGAACAGAGCTGAGACATAAGAAGGGGAAATAGACTTGGGGCTGCCTGACTAACAGGAACTAGGGTTTCCCCCAATTTCCTAACATGAGCATGGTTTCATGATCCCTGGTGGCATAGTTAAGCACTCAGCTGCTCATCTAAAGATGGGCAGTTTGAACCTACCCAGTGGCTCTGCTGGAGAAAGACTTGGAAATCTGCTCCTGTAAAAATTACAGCCTAAGAAACTCTATGGAGCAGTTCAACTTTGTCCTACAGGGTCTCTATGAGTTGAAATTGACTCAGTGGCAACTAACAACAACACCGTGTTAGCACCTGTACAAATAACTTCAAATACAAGAATCAGCACAAAGCCAATTCCTGAGGCAGAGGTCAAATATATTCCAGATGTCCACATTCTCTAAGCTGCTGTACCACTCTCTCTGACACGAGCCACTCTCCCATCCCTCAGCATTCTTCCCTCCCCTGTTTGAGTTTGGCAATTTGCTGCAATGTCTCACAGAACTCATGGACTATACTTACAGTTGAGTGGTTTATTAAGGGTACAACTTGAGATCAGGATCAACAGGCTACAACTTGGGATCAGGATCAGGAAGCATGCAGGAAAAGTTTGGAAGGCGCCCCTGTGATGATTAAGATTGTATGCACCTTGGCTGGGCCATGATTCTCAGTGTTTATATGTGATCCCTCCCATGATTGAATATGCTGTGAGTAGCCAATAAGATGAAAGGGAGTTTCCTTGGGGCTGTGGCCTGCATCTGAATATAAGCAGATGTTCTGTCTTTTTGCTCAGTCTGGATCCTGTGGCTGCCTCCTGTCATCTCACCTCTGGTTCTTGGGACTTGACCTGTCAGCTTATCTGCCAAATTTGGGATTTGTCAATCTTCACAGCCTGTGAGCGGAGCCCTGCTCTCTGACCTGCTGATCTTGGGTTCGCCAGCCCCTGCAGCTATGTGAATCAGCAGCAACCTTGCTGTCTTGCCTGCTGATCTTGGAATTCATCAACCTTCACAGCTGTGAGCGTGAGCCCTGCTCTCCAACCTGCCGATCTTGGGCTCACCAGCTTCTGTGGTTCCGTGAATTGGGAGAGGCTTCTACTCTGATCCATGGACTTTGGACATTCTAGCCTCTACAGTCGCGTGAGCTGTTCCCTTGATATAAATCTCTCTATATATATATTTATACACTTTACTGGTTTTGCTTCTCTAGAGAACCCAGCCTAAGACAGCTCCCAAAGAGGAGAGTACATCCCTCCCTTCTTCAGTGCAGGACAGCTCTCTCAGCTCTTCTTGGTTGTGCAAGCAAGCAGGTCTTTCTCTCTGTCACACATGCTCCCTCTCAGTCATGTAGGGCTCCTCTCAGCTCCCTCAGTACAGGAGCCTCTTGGCCCCCTTAGGATAAGCTCCTTTCAGCCCCCTGAGGACAGGCTTCTTCTCAGTACCCTAAGGACAGGCCTCTCTGCCTTTGGGGCCTCCCTGCTGTCAGCATTTCCAGTGCTAACTGACCCAGCTAATAGCCGGTGTACCAGTTTCATTCAACTCTCTTAGTTGCATTCCTAGCAGCAGTTTTCTGCCGTCACCATTGACTCTGCTGCTAGGTCCATTTTGGGCCTCTCAATGTATTCAGTGTTACAGCCCCTGGCCTGTATTATAGCTCTTTTGGGAGGTTCCTTGCCTCTTTTCTCTCTGCTGCTTCTCTCTTCTTCTTCCTTCTGCTTCTGTCTACCCAACTCGGTGGAGCTGGCTGCATCTATAAGCAAACTCCTCATCTATTCAAGGCATGGCCCTCCCACCTGGGATATGAACTGACCAATCCCCTTTTGGTAGGCCATAGGCACTTCATTTGCATAGTAGGTTACAGATACTTCATTTGCATAGTAGGCTATAGTCACTTCATTTGCAAAGTCTATAGTCACTTCATTTGCATAGTGTATTGACCAATCCCTGCAAGGTGCATACCAATCACAGGGCAGGCTGCAGCCCAGGACCAAACAAAAAGTCAAGTTGTTTACAGCTTGCCCAGGGAATGTCAATCAACCTGGACAAAAGTAACAAACCTTCTAGGGTAGAAAACTAGGGCAAAGGTAACTCCTCAGGGCTTAGGAAAAAAATCTCTCAAGCTGTTTTTCCAAAGAACCAAGGAAAAAGGCCACATAAAGGAACACATTTCACCACAGCACCATTTCAGGGTGGGCTGGAGCTTCCGGGGAATGCAAATATCCAAACGTTTCCCTCACCTCCGTACTCCTACTTCCCATGGCCCTCAAATTTGGGAATTGATTTGTAGTCTCCTGAGCTGAGGAAACAGAGGACTTTTTGAAGTTTTAAAGGTTATCAGAAAACACTAATGGCTATGTCACAAACACATTTTTCAAATGCAAAAAAAAAACTGGGCATATAAAGATAGAAATGGAAGTGCATGAGGATATTCATAAATGTTTTCCTGGGGCCTCTGTGATGCAAATATTTAAGCGCTGGACTATTAACTAAAAGACTGGTGGTTCGAACCCACCCAGAGGTGTCTCAGAAGAAAAGCTTGGTGATCTGCTTCCAAAAGGTCACAGTTTTGAAAACCCTATGGAGCGCATTTCTACTCTACAACACGAGTTCGCTATGAGTCGAAATCAACTTGATGGCAATGGGTTTGATTTTTTTGGTTGTGTGCTAGCCACTAGTAAGAATGAAGAGGCAAACTGGACCCAGAAGAGCCTGATTAAGCTCAAGAGTGTGGTGAGGAGAGGAGAGATGGAGACCTTCAGTTATACCAGAGCTGCACAGGCCAAGATTGTAGCTACTCGCCACATGTGGCTAAGTATTTAAATTTAGATTAATTAAAATTAAATCAAATTTAGAATTCAATTTCTCCAATAGAGATTTAAACTTTGGGCTGGATGCATTGCTGCCATTGAAAAATAAAAAATGTGGTCCAACAGCCAAAATGTGGAAACAGCCTAAATATCTAGCAACAGATGAATGGATGAACAAAATGTGATCTATCCATACAATGGAATATTACTCAACCATAAAGAGAAATGAAGCCCTGATGCATGCCACAACATGGATGAACCTTGAAAACATTATGCTGAATGAAAATAAGTCTGTCACAAAAGGACAGATATCGTATGATCCCTCTCAGCCATGTCTGTTCCCCATTCCCTTCTTCATTATGGGCCACCTCAGGCACGGGGAACAACCTGTGTACATTCTGGCACATATCTTTGGTATCTTAGGCATGGATCATGTAATTGCGCGTTACAGAAAGCCATTCAAGCTGGCTTAAGTTAGATCTGCTTATTGGAAGGACATGTTGTTGTTGTTGAGTGCCATTGAGTCAATTCTGACTCATAGCGACCCCATATGACAAAGTAGAGCTGCCCATAGGGTATTTTTGGCTGTAATCTTTACAGAAGCAGATAGCCAGGTTTTTTCTCCCACAGGGCTGCTGGGAGGGTTTGAACCGCCAACTTTTCAGTTAGCAGCTGAGCACTTAACCGTTGTCTCACTAGGGCTCCTTATTGGAAGGACATAGTGGGATTTAAAGGAAGCCAACTACAGAAATTATATCCAGATCCTAGAGAAACTGGAAAGCTGCCAAATGGCTTCTCTCTGCCCCTTGCAATCTGGGGCTCCATCATCTCTCATCTAGGCTTTACTCAAATCATCTGCTCCATTCTGTCTCCAAAGATGAGCTTCCTCTTATCATAAAGCCAATTTGTGGCTGACATAAGTTGCTGCCCGGGCAAACATTAATTCCTCTTCGTTGCCCTTTCACTCAGCATCTGGCATGGCTGTTCCTATCTTGTCACCCAGTCTGTCAACAGTTATGAGCTCTAACTGGCCCTCCCAGCCATGTCCCATAAGGTTTCCCATGATAAGAACTTGTTACTACCTCATAACCCAGTCTCTTAACAGCCATAGTTATCTTTGCCCCTCCCAAATGTGTCCACATGACTCTCTATGATAAAACATCTCCCTTTTCCCATGCTAATGCCCTAGAAACTTTTAAACTGACCAATAAGACTTCAGCGTGCACTAACCCCAAGACCTCACCTTACTTTCCATGTGTGAGCCCTCTCCTACAGTTCCAGCCTGTGGTCTTGTCCCCGTGCTCAACCTCCTGTGTGGCCCTGCATCGAGGTGTGCTGTAGTTTCCTCTTGAGGACCCATGAGTATGAAATGCTATTTGTTTTCTGGCCTTCCTGCTTAAGTCTCACTTCCTCATGCCACACCTGACAGACCGTGCAATGTGCCCACAGACCCACTTTGGGTCAAACTTCAGACAACTCTGCAGGGTTCTTTTTGATATCTGCTCTTCCTGTAAGTTTAATTATGCCTTGGACCACCATGACACCAATTCCTGCCCCAACTTCAGTGCTAAATACAGTCTGATCTGTTACAGACTCTGTCTTTCAAATCAGATTCTAGTGGGAACTGACTGAACACCAGATGGCTATGCACCAACTGGCTTTGGGTGTGAGCTCTGCCTAGGTTAGGGTCATGTGTGGCTGGGACCTGAGAGAGGGGCATGGATATATGATAAAATCAGGACAGCTGGGATGGGCCATGAGGTGTAAACAGGGGGATATGGATGGGCAACTCTGACATACCTGGGGCATCTGGCAAAACATCCTGAAGGACCATTAAGCTTGGCTTAGTCATGGTAGGTACAGGCAGAGCCCTATAAAGAACTGAGACAGGTTGATCGAACACTCGTCATATGCCATGTCTGTGCTGGGTGTTTACTCCACAAAAGACGTGTGAGGAGATAAGTCTTATCTTCCCACTTTACAGAGATGGAAACTGAGGATCTGACTTGTGACAGTTTTTTGTAAGGGTCAACTGCTAGTTATTTAAATTCAGGTCTGACCAAAGCCAGCTTTCATGCCCTTTCTATTCCAAATATCATGCTTTCCCCACAACCATAGGCTTCGGTCAGCTGGAAAAAATCCATTCTGGCACCATTTCTGAAGGACTGGAAAACCCTTCTTTCTGTGCCTCAGTTTCCTTATCGGTCAAAATAGAAAGAACTCAGCTGGCCTCATGGAACAGGTGATCTAAAGAGTTACTACTGAAAAGGTGGAACAACAGAAATGTCCATCAACAGATGAATGGATAAACAAAATGTGGTATATATACACAATGTATACTTCTCAACCACAAAGAGAAGTGAAGTCCTGATGCATGCTATAATACAGAGAACCTTGAAAACATCATGCTGAGCAAAATAAATCAGTCACTAAAGGACAAATACAGTATGATCCCACTTATATGAAATAAGTGAATATATAGAAACCAAAGATTATTAACAGTTACCAGAGGTAGGAGGGAGGGGGAATGGGGGAATTTTTGCTTACAGGGCATTGAGCTTATGTTAACAAGGGTGGAATAATTTGGAAAAAGGTACGAGAATGTGGCATAACTTGAAGAATGTAGTCAATGTCACTGAACTGTACATATAGAAAATGTTGAGTTGGCTCATGTTTTGTTATGTATATTTTCACCACAACACAAAAAGAAAAAAAAAAAGAGTTACTACTGGATTTGCAAGAACTCTGGGTAATTATAAAAGAGATACAGAGGCAAAAGATTCAGTTCAGCAGCATTTATTGGGGTCTTTTGTGTGCAGGGGGAAGGCAAGGATCAGACAGTGCCCTCCAGGAGCTAAGGGATTAGTGGGATAAATTAAATGAAAGTGCTGGTCTTGGCAATGCAAGGCTCAGAGAGCTTTTTGGGAGTTGTACAGAAAAGACCATGGGAGTCCAGATGAGGGTTGATCCCTAAGTGTCATGCCATGCAGTCAAAACCTGGGAATCTGCCCATGAACTTGAATGAAATCAGCCATCATCACCCAGTCCCTCACCAAAGTGCATGTGCTGCTATTTATTGACCCTGGACACTCCTAGGCTTCTCCTCCAGCCCTTTTCCTTCCTGTCATTGTCCCTTTCCCCCCTTCTCTATTTCTTATTATTTATAATCAAATTAAAATTTCTGTGGTGGCATTTAAACGATTCCTTCAAGAACTGGCACCAGAAATCCTCTTAGGGAGGATGCTATTGTTTATAAGTGAATTGGGTTGGAAAAAGAGACCCAGAACACATTGACTCAAAGAGTCAAGGGTATAATGGGTAGATTGTTCTACGTTATAAAAGAGCAGGAATCTAGGGGTGGGATGACAGGAGGGAAGAGTGGAGGGATGGCAGAGCAACATGATGGAGGGAAGACAGACTTTTAAGAACAAGGATGTTTAAAGTTCAACTGGAAGCTTTCACAGTTGTTTCTGTTGCTGACGAGTAAATATCCCTAGTTTGCCAAACTTTGGTAAAGTATGTTCCATGCAGAAAGGCCTTATGTGAGTAGCTTTTAAGGGAATGGAGGGAAATGGCTTAGTTCCACTCTGAGTTAATTTCATTCAGAACAAGGACAGCAAACACCAGATACTGTGTGAGCTGAACTAGTTCAATTGAAGCAAAACTCGGAGCCACAAGTGAAAACACAGGGGAGGACAATAGATTTCCCAAATTTTATGAGGCAATCTTATCTAGATCTCAGGGAGATAGAGCTCTTCAGCGGACATCTAGATAACACTGTATTTTTCTCGATGATCAATAAAAGCTGAAGACTGTATTATATAAAGTATCTCTCTTTATATCTTGCCTCATTTAAGCCATCCTCTTTCACACTTGTCCCTTCCCATTCATTTTCCTAAGGTGACCCTATAATTTATTATCCACAGCAGGGCAGTTTTGAGAATGGAAGTGGACACAACTGATAATTATTCAAGTATAATAGGTATCATTCAGGAATGTTTTGAGCAAACTAGTATGTATGGTTTCCCTACGCTCCTTACAGTTGAGGATGGTGAGACTTCATCTCACTTCTTTTGGACATGTCATCAGGGGGGACCAATCACTGGAGAAGGACATCATGCTTGGTAAAGCAGAAGGTCAGCCAAAAAGAGGGAGACCCTCAATGAGATGGATTGACACAGTGGCTGCAACAATGAGTTCAAACACAGCAATGACTGTAAGGATGTAGCAGGGCTGGGCAACATTTCATTCTGTTATACATAAGGTTGCCATGAATCAGAGCTGACTTGATGGCACCTAACAACAACCTCCCCTAGGCTGAGGTCCAAAAACCAAAACAAATATCAATAGTATCTTCTTGCATATTTCTTCCTCCCAAAATCAAAGGCATGAAAATTTTTTCTTTAGTGGGTAATCTTAAGATAAACCACAGGAAATTCTTGTGACTTGAGTCATAACTCGAGATGAAATTAATGTGGAGCAGGATAGGAGAAGGTGGAGCTCAAAAGGTCTCCCATCTCCCTCCTCACATTTCCTTTAACTCAGCATTTGAAGGAGGCGAAGTAGAATTGGCAGGCGTGTCACTGGTCTGGCCTGAGTCCTCCGTCAGGGCTCTCTCCAGACTGGCGGGCAGGGAGTGGATCAGTCTCTCTCGGAAGTCGTGGCCCATGAAGACATAGAGCATTGGGTTAAGGCAGCTGTTGAAGAAGGCCAGGGCGACTGTTATATTAATAGCTATTCTAAGGCCTTGGATCATATTCAGCAAGCGTTGTCTGATTCTGATTGTGGCTATGAGGGCCACTAGCTGATATGGAAACCAGCAGATAAAAAAAGCAACTACAACAGAAGAGAGGACCCGTAAGGGACGGCTGGATTTAATCAGGCCTTGTCTGTGGATCTTGGCGGCGACAAGCCCATAGCAGATAGCTACTGTGGACATCGGCATACTGAAGCCGATGATGAACCGGATGATCCCTCTGACTGTGTACATGATAATGTCCACCTTCTTCTTCTCGTCACGGTTTGTAGTCCAGGGTGAAAAGTCCAATTTGCAGAATGTCCCTGCTTCATTACTTATTGTAGTCACACGAATGATAACTGGCAAAGTGAAGAGGAGGGCAAGAATCCAAGGTACAATGATCACCCTCTTGGCCAGACCTACAGTGCGGTGGTTCTGTGCCCAGACTGGATGTAGGACACAAATACAGCGGTCCAGAGCGATGACAGCAATCAGAAAGACACTACCAAACAGGTTTATGTCCACCACAGTATAAATTAACTTGCATAAGAACCAACCAAAAGGCCATTGTCCTCTCATGGCTTGAGAAACCATGGTGAATGGTAGGGTGGCAGTGACAGAGAAGTCAGCTATGGCCAGGTTCAGGTAAGAGATGGTGGTGACTGTGTGTGTCATCCGGAAGCCAGCCACCCAGATCACAAGGCCATTGCCCAGGATGCCGAGGACACAGGTGACTCCAAGAACTACCTGAGAGAAGATATTTAGGGCAGCATAGCTGGAAGATTCAGGTTGGATCCCTCCAGACACATTCATGGGAAGAGAGGAATTGGTCTCCATCTTGCCCACTCCTGAAACAGTTCAGTAATGGTCATTTCTTAGTTATGAGCCCGAAGGCAGTCTCTTCATGCCTTCACCTCTGCACCCATTGACTTTCACACTCATACCTTCCTCTCCTTCCCCTACAGCCCCACTCCAGCCAGAACATTCTCACCACTGCTCACTGTGCCTACTCACACCTATAACTTGGCAAAATTTTATGAGACCCTTTGGGCAAGATTTCATCTTGCAACATATTCCGACAATTGTTAACATCAAAGCCACCTACTTGACTAAAGAAAATAATGTCCTTGCCTTCCAAGAGGAAAATATTGAGCAAAGGGCATATGGAGAAAATACGTACTCCAACAAAAACTTGTACACTAATGTTCTTTGCAGTATTAGTCATACTAGCCAAAAGGTGGAAACAATCCAAATGTCCATCAACAGATCTTTTTAACTGATCTAGACAAAATGTGGTCTATCTGTACAATGGAATATTCTTCAGCCATACAGAGGAATGAAGTACTGATATATACTACAACATGGATGAACCTTGAAAACAGTGTGCTAAGTGAAAAGGTCGAATATTGCATAATTCTACTTATATAAAATAGTCATAATAGGAAAATTCATAGAGACACAAATCAGATCAGAGGTTACCAGGGTCTGTGGAGAGTAGGAAATGGGGGGTTACTGCTTAATGGCTACAGAGTTTCTCTTTGAGGTGATGAAAAAGTCCCAGAACTAGATAGTGGTTATGGCTGCACAACATTGTGAATGTACTTAACACCACTGAATTCTACACTTAAAAATGGTTAAAATGGTAATTGTATGCTATGTGTATTTTACCACAATAAAAAAGGCAAAATAAAAATAAAAGGTGTATGGACAAGGGAAAATTGGTGGGAAACAGCTTCAGTGGATCAGTCAGGAAGACATGGGCTATGGTTCTCTCCCACCGGTTACTCTCTGCCTGAGGGCTACAAGATATGCAACTTCTCCCTCCCAGGTTTTATATTTCTCTTAGGAGGCATGAAAGGTCCTTTTACTCTGCCATTATGAGAGACAAGGCATACTATTTCATTAACATTCAAAGATAGTTAAAAAGATCAGCGAGTGGTAATATACAATGTGTGATCAACTATTGCATCTTGTGGCTTCTGTGCTGGAGGAAGTAGAACAAGAGGCCCCATCTCCACTTTTCTCTCCATGATTTTCTTGGCCAGATGGACAGGATACTCTTCTATATCCATTGGACGGGCTCAGTACTCTCAGGGATGAAGAAGAATATGATAGTAATAATGGTCCAAATGTGTGTTGGGTATCTATTTGGTTCTTTGGAACTTCTTAAATCTTTCACTTAGAGTAGCTCATTTCATTGCCTGATATACCTATAAAACAAAATGTTTCCACTTTACATAAGAGGAAATTGAGATTCAGAACATATGCCCGTCTCTTGCCAAGAGCTTTTCTTCTGTTCTAACCATTACAGCAGCCTCCTTCAATAGTTGTTGTAAGGATGAAATGGGTCAATACCATAAAGCATGAGCCACTGTTTGACACACAGTACACTCTTTTTTTTTTTTTTAATTATACATATTTTGCTGATGAGGAAACTGAGACTTAGAGTATTTAAGTAAATTGCTTACAGTCACCCAAATGGTAAGAAATGGAGGCAGGGCTTAAGCTCATGCTGTCAGACTCCAGCAAAGTCTTCTTCCTGTCTCTGCCATGCTACCTGTAGAGTTGAGCTGTCTAATACAGTAGCCACTCAACATACACAACTTTTGAGCACTTGAAATGATGGACTGTAACAGTAACATATCCACCAGATTTCAAAGATTTAGTAGGAAAGAAGAATGCAAAATATCTCAATAATAGCTTTTATACTGATCACATGTTGAAATAATAACAATTTGGCTATATAGAGTTAAGTAAAATATTAGAATTAATTTCTTAATTTTTTTAAGTGCCTGAAAAACAATTTTTAAGGAGCCCTGGTGGTGCACTGGTTAAGCACTCAGCTTCTAACTGAAAGGTCAGTGGTTCAAACCCACCAGCCACTCCACAGGAGAAAGACGTGGCAGTCTGCTTCCGTAAAGATTTACAGCCTTGGAAATCCTATGCGGCAGTTCTACTCTGTCCTAGAGGGTTGCTATGAGTCAGAATTGACTTGACAGCCATAGGTTTTTGGTTCTTTGGAATAAACAGTTAAATATGTGATGTGCATTCCTGTTGAACTGCAATGCTCTACAGTCTTAGAAACAACTTGAAAATGTGTCCCTACCCCCCATCCAACTATTGAGACACCCTGAGGACTGTCTGTCGTCAAGAATCACTAAGACAACTATTTGAAAAGGTTGATGTAATCAATAAAAAGAAGAAGACAGGTCAGAGAGGAAACGCTCTGCAATTGTGGCTCTACTATGGCTCAAGGGGAAGGAGAAAACCTGTGATCTGCAGTCAACACAGATCATGGTGGTTACCATTTACCAAGCCCCTTCTACGTACCAGTCCCTGTGCCACATTCTCACCTTTCTTGCTTCTGGTCTCATCAAGTTCAGTATTGGCTAAATATTATCATTACCATATGACAGAAGAAACTCACACTTCGAGAAGGGAAGTAATCCTTGAGTGGACAGAACTGAGTTCTGCTGACAGGTTCTTTACGTGGAGATAAAGCTCTGCTCTGGAAGGCTACTGCTTCCCTATTGTATTCATTTACCCATGATCCATAATAATTATTTTGGCCCTTTTATCCTCTCTTCAAAGCTCCAAGCCTCTTCACCCACTCCCACTCCCAGCTGATGCTCTTGCCTTGTACTCCATCAAATTTGCTCTCCTGCTTGCTACTGCACCATTGTTCTCTGATTTCCCCTGTTACCAAGAACATATGTATCCCTGCCCAAGACCTACCCAAAACAACTCCTGTATTTGTACTCCAAATGTCATCCCCTTCACTTTCTCAAGAACTTTCCTCCTTTGTTTGTACCCATTTCTGCAGCATCAATATTTTCTCTCTACTTCATCCTTTCCATCAGCATACTGATATGCTCTAAAACCTCTGATCTTTTTTTTTTTTTTTTTTTTTAAATATTTTATTGTACTTCAGGTGAAGGCGTACAGAACAGATAGTTTCTCATGTAACAGTAACACACATGCTGT
>NW_004444023.1:6742436-6778713 GCF_000243295.1 Trichechus manatus latirostris
ATCCTTACTCTATTTTGTGTTCCCTATCATCAGCTTCCTACTCCCCTTCTGCCTTCTGGGCCTTGTCACTGGACTCCTGTACCTCGTTACTCTCATGTAAAACCTCTGATCTTTAAAGAAATTATCTTTCAAGTACACATCCTTCTTTAGTTTTCAACCAATTCTTTGGCTCTCTTTCACAGAAAAGCATCCTGAAACAGATGTGTGTGGTTGCTGTATTCGCCTCTTTACCTTGTGTTTCTCTACAGCTCACTCCGAAGAGTCTTCTGTCTCTACCACTCCACTAAATGTGCCCTTGTCCAGGTACCCAGCCTCCAGCAATATGCTTCTCACCTGGAATTGCCACCAGCTGTGGTCCTTCCCCGGGCAGTTCTAAGTCCTGGTCTCCTGGGGAGAGTGACTCCAGCTCTAATGACTTCAGAAGATTTAAAGAAAAGGGAAGGGTAATGAAACAAACCAATTAAGTAACAGGAAACCAGGCGTGCTTGAAAATGTGGCCCAAGGAATATACCCACCCAGGATATGTCTTAACAGCATTTGGGGAACAGGCTGTTCCCTTTCAGAAATTCAATTATCTGACTGTTTTCCTCAACCTCAATCCTCTGTGGGATACAGATGTTCAACCCTGTCGATATCAAGGGTCAAGAAATCTGGGTGCCCAGACCTCTCCCCGCTCAAGGAATCAAGAAAAATAAAGGGGCAAGTAATGCAAGATGCTTGCTGCATCTCTATCCCTCCCTTTCCTTCTTCTTCTCTTCTTCTCTCTTCTCCTCCCTTCCCTCCTCTTCCCTCTCCTCTCCTACTCTTTTGGGGGTGCCTGAAATGAACAATTCTCCTCCAGTGAGATAAGAGTCAGAAGCAAACAGTGAAAGGCAAAGATGAAGATGAAAGGGTAACACAGAGAGAGAGATAAGGGAGGAAGAGAAGCTGAGAGAGTTAGACAAGACAGAGCACCACCTACCCACCCACACACCACTTCTAAGATTTTTGCCATAATCCTTTGATCCTGTGGGAGCTCATGTGTGTTCTTGGCTGCTAACCTAAAGGTCAGCAGTTCAAATCCACCAGCTGCTCCTTGGAAACCCTATGGGGCAGTCCTACTGTTTCCTATAGAGTTGCTATGAGTCGGAACCAACTCAACGGCACCTAACAACAACAGGCCAAAAAAGTCCCTTGGTGATAAAAAGAGTTAATGCATTTGACAGCTAACTGGAATTTTGGAGGTTCGAGTTCACCCAGAGGCACCTTGGAAGAAAGGCCTGGTGATCTACTTCTAAAAAATAAGCCCTTGAAAACCCTATTGAGCACAGTTCTACTCTGACACACATGGGGTCACCATGAGTTGAAGTCGATTCAACAACAACTTTTTTGGTTTTTTTAGCTCAAAGTAATGGTGATCTTTCTGAAATTGTAAGTCTCATTCAAGGGTATGAAAGTGATATGGGGAAACATCGGAAGAAAGAAGCAGAGACAGAGGTAAAGACAGTCATTCTGCAAACATTATTCCCAAGGCCTTGTATCAATTGAGGTGTTCTCAATTATAAGTAATTTACAATTGACAATTACAATTGCACTTAACAGTGGCTTAAACCAAAACAATATTTATGGTTTACTTTACGAACCTGGGTGTCTTTGTTTCCCTTAAAACATGTAGTTGTGAAAGTTGTGACTCAAAGCTGCCATTACATCAGCTTGGTAGAAAATTCCATTTCTGTCGTCATTGGACCTCCTCACTTCTGCATGGTAGCACCAGAATCCTAGAGGCTTAGGTACTTCCTAGAAATTGTGGGGGGGGAATGTCTTGTAATTTTAGTCTGTCTTGGTCTCTTCTGAAAACCTCATGGCCTGAGCTCACAGTGTCCCTTGAATACCAGAGGCCACATGAATCTGTACCATGACTGGAGTTTGGGGAACTTTGCTGAGCCTGTGGACTTCTTGCCTGGGATCTCACACCCAATACCATCATCCTATCTAAGTTCTGTCCACTTTGAAGGCTCTGTCACATACCTGTGGATGAGTCCCAAATTGCTGCATCTCTTTCCCTCCCTTTCCCTTCTCTTCTCTCTTCTCTTCCCCTCCTTTCTCTTCCCTTCTCCTCCCCTACCTCTGTGGGGGCGCCAGCAGTACACAGTTCTCCTCCAGTGAGTTCCTGCAGAACGGAGTCTAACTTATTCTTCTTTTCCAGCAAGCATCTAGCACAATGCCCTGCACATAAAAAGCCTCAATAAATCTTCACTGAGAGAATCCTTCACATCTGCATAGTCCTTTATACTATTTTATAAAGAGCTATGAAATCTGTTACTTCACTGCGTTACATGAGGTCAGCAGGGTCATTATTTTTTTAAGTTTTCTCATTTTCTCAGTTTTTACATTTGGTAAATGAAATGAGGGAATATTTGTCCTAAGGTTTCACTGTATCAAATTGTCAATCCTGATCACTGCACCAACTCACAGCGCCAAACTGTAGTGCCAAGGTCCAAGGTCTGAAGTCACCAACAAAAGCATGACTTACACACATAGAGAAGAGACAAAGTCATCTTCAATAGTGGTGTTGGTCCTCCATGGACAGCGGGTCTCTCCCCACAGCTGATGCAGGACTGGTGTTCTGCATTTATCCCTCTGTGCTGTAGTTGACAGACGCCGTTCCCTCCTAGCCAGGAACAAGTATAGAAATGGGATTTGCAGGAAACCAGTTGCCATATGGTACCTGGAACCCTGGTGGCACAGTGGTTAAGAGCTCAGCTGCTAAGCAAAAGATTGGCAGTTTGAATCCACCAGCCACTCCTCTGTCCTCTAGGGTCGCTATGAGTCAGAATCGACTTGATATGGTACACACATGTGCAGAGCAGAGGGAATATTTATGGTGTATTCCAAACAGGGAAAGTGTTTCTCCACAAAGAGAAGAAACCATGGGAGTGAGAGAGAGGCTCTACTCCCAGACTCCATTATCAGGCTCATGGCTTCTGATTAGGCAATCCAGGTGGGGGTCGAAAGGCTGTACAATAGACTGCTCTCCCCTTTTCCAACACACAGGGATTAAAGAGTAAAGCCAGGAGAAACATAATGTCTGTCAAGAGGACAGGATTTGAGTTCAGGTCTGTGTGACTCTTAGTAATCAGCGCCTCTGCTCAGATCTCAATTCACCAACCTGACTTTGTGGGGCACAAATCCCAACACGTGAGAGATGCATATTACAAGTTATTTCCTTTTTTTCCCCAGTGCCTAATGGGGTGATGTAATCTCATGCCCGAAGTCACCTAGATTGCAGAGGGATAAGAATCGGGATCAGCACAAATCTGGTTCCTATGAGGCCAAGGTTGACATACCTCCACTCTCCAACTTTTCATTATTTCTGACCCCAGCTGCCACTCTCTCCTTCTCTGCTGCGTTTGATAATTTGTTGCAATCGCCACACAGAACTCACAGACAGTACTCACAATTATGGGGTTTATTAGGGAAGTAACAGGCAACTTCATCAGTCAGGACAGCTTCCAACAAAGATGGCTCCCTCAGCTCCTCTCAGCTGACCACCCTTCTCAACACTGCCAGCCAATGGCCCTTCTCTGCCGTGCACACACGCTTCTCTGCCATCGGCCTTCCCGCTATCGGCAGCTTCACTGCTAACTGGGCCAACTCATGGCCAGCGTAGTGGTGCATTTCGCTGCTGCTATCCTCGCAGCAGCTTTCTGCCATCACCTCCAGCTCTGCCATTGGGCCCTTCTTCCAGGCCTCTTGCCAATAGCGCTGCTGCCAGGCCCCTTCCTGGGCCATTCTACGGCCAGGCCCGTCTAGGTCTCTATCATGTTTGGGCAAGTGTTACAGCTCTTTAGTTCCACTGAAAAGTGCCCAGAAGCACCCCACTCCACCAGCAAGCCTCTTGCATGAAGGTGCTCAGCTCTGTCCCTCTCCGTGGGCCAGCAAGCCCAGCGCAGATGTCTGCCAGTCCCATGGTCCTTGCTGCTCGTACTGCTGCTGCTGTTTCTCTGCCCTATGTTCTGCTGTGCTTGCCACCATCTCGTGTCATCTTGCGCCATCTTCAATGTTACAGTTCTTGACCTCTATTACAGCTCTTTAGGAGGTTCCCTCCTCCTCTCTTCCACTGCCTCTCTAAAAACCACTGTGGGGTTCACTGCCTATATAAGCAAGCTCTTTATCAATGTCAAGGCATGGCCCTCCCTGCAGGACCACAAACCAACTAATTCCTGCAAGTCACTCAATCCTATTGAGTGGTTTTACATACCAAATTTGCATAGTATATTGACCAATCCCTGGTGTGTAAAATCGACCAATCACAGGGCAGACCGTGGCCCAACAAATCATTTTTGGTAGAATTTTAAATGCAAAGTGAGAAAAACCATATATAAGACAAGCACATTGCACTGCAGGGGACCATGAGTAAGCTAATTCTCTGGAAACCTTAACCTGACACCCCAGGTCCACCTGACATGCCCATTATATTCTCCTTGTCAATACCTCCTTAAAGAACCTACCATGTGACCCTGACCCATCACACCCATCACTACTCACCACCCTTAGCCCCTACCAACTCCTGTTCATGCTCTAGCTACAGCTGATTGGACCAGGGATGGTCACTGATACAGAGTTAACTAATCCATTCCTTGAAAGTGTCTGGCCACATTCTTCAGCTTGCAAATTGAACTAAAGAACCCAGACTTGGCAGCTAGTATGATGGATGGGGCCCAACATCTGTAAGATACTATGGATTCAGGACCTGATTTGATACTGAGGTGACTAAGAGTTACAAGGAAGCCAAACTCTTGGAGACTTAGAATAAAAAGGATGGGGGAGGACATCATTATGCATAGAAGAGATCAGACCTGATCCTTAGAGAAAACAAGAGACTCAAGACGCCACAGAGAGTAATTGCTGGACAAATTGCCAAGTCTTCTGCAGTCTGGCTATTCTTAAAACTGGGCTTCTTGGGATGCCCCTATATGTTTTCCATAAGTCCTATATACTAAAGCATGAGCATATTTTGTTTCTTGTTGCCAAATGATCTATGCTTAACACATCAGTATTTGCAAAAATGGACAGTTAAGTGTGTGTGGCCCAGAGTGACTAAGATGAAGAGAAGAAAGTCTTAAGACAGACTCCCACCCTTGACTTACCCCATTGCCTCATCTGGGTAAAGCCAAAGGGGAAGCAGTGTTGGAGACAGCCTGAGAAGGGGGAAGCCCTGTAAAAATATACAAAAATTTCTGCTGCAGAAATTCCTGACTCTTGTAGTGAGTGTTAGAAGGGAAGGAGAAACTGGAGAAGAACACACAAAAATTAACATTTCAACAAATTCTGTTTTCACATCTCCTTTTTATGTTAGGTTCTCAGGAGATGGCTTGGTAACTTGGTTGGGTTTCAGCAAAGAATGGAACAGAGTCCCAAGTGAATGTTGCATGAGAACCAGTGGAAGCTGCGTGGCCATTTCTGACCTATCCTTGGAAGGCTTCCCACAGCAGCAAAACTTTTCAGTAAAGTATGGTGCCTGAGAGGGCAAGAACTGAAAGCAAATTGCCTAGGCTTGGAATTCCAGCTCTGCCATTTACTAGTTCTGTGACTGGACAAGCCATAAAACCCAAGAATCAGCAAATTTTTTCTGTAAAGAGCCAGATAGTAAATATTTTAGGTTTTCAAGTCATACTATCTCTGTCTCAACTACTCAGCTCACTGTTATAGCATGAAAACAGCCATAAACAACATGTAAACAAATGCGCATGGATATGTTCCAATAAAACTTTATTTAATTAAGGATATTTCAGTCCAATGGATCACTTTTATATGGCCTTTCTAGCCATGGTCTTGTAACTCCCACCAAATGATTGGGTTTTGTTGCTGTTGTTGGTAGGTGCCGTCAAGTTAGTTCCCACTCATAGTGACCACATGCACAACAGAACGAAATGCTGCCCGGTCCCGCACCACCCTCACAATCATTGCTATGTTTGAGCCCATTGTCACAGCCACTACGACAATCCGTCTCATTGAGAGTCTTCCTCTTTTTCACTGACCCTCTACTTTACCAAAGTTGATGTCCTTCTCCAGAGAATGGTCCCTCGTGATAACATGTCCAAAGTACACGAGATGAGGTCTCTCCATCCTTGCTTCTAAAGAGCATTCTGACTGTACTTCTTGCAAGACCGATTTATTGGTTCTTCTGACAGTCTATGGCATATTCAGTATTCTTTGCTAACACCATAATTCAAATGCATCAATTCTTCTTTGGTCTTCCTTACACATTATCCAGCTTTTTCATGCATATGAGGTGATTGAAAATATCATGGCTTGGGCAGGCACACCTTAGTCCTCAAGGTGACATCTTTGCTTTTTAACACTTTAAAGAGGTCTTCTGCAGCAGATTGGCCCAAAGCAATAAGTCCTTTGATTTCTTGACTGCTGCTTCCGTGGATGTGATTGTGGATCCAAGTAAAATGAAATGCTTTACAACGTCAATCTTTTCTCCATTTATTATGATGTTGCTTATTGGTCCAGTTGTGAGGATTTTTGTTTTCTTTATGTTGAGATGTAATCCATACTGAAGGCTGTAGTGTTTGATCATCATCAGTAAGTGCTTCAAATCCTCTTCACCTTCAGCAGGTAAGATTGTGTCATCTGCATATCGCAGGTTATTAATGAATCTTCCACCAATCCTGATGTCACATTCTTCTTCATATAGTCCAGCTTCTCAGATTATTTGCTCAGCATACAGTTTGAATAAGTATGGGGAAACGATACAACTCTGATGCACACCTTTGCTGCTTTTAAACCACACAGTATCCCCTCGTTCTGTTCAAATGACTGCCTTTTGGTCTGTGTACAGGTTCCTCATGAGCACAATTAAGTGTTCTGGAATTCCCATTCTTTGCAATGTTATCCATAATTTGTTATGATCCTGCAGTGCAGTGAATTACTTAATATGGCACTTCTAGCCATAGTCTTTGTCACTCCACCAAATGACTGGGTGGGGCTATGCATATGAGGTATTTGGAACCCTAACGAGGGGATTGATCAGTTTTGCCATCCCACTAGACTTAAAATGAGCCATCCCACAGGCAGGAAGGGAGGATCTCACCACCACCAAGAAAGAAGAGCCAGGAGTGCAGTGTGTCCTTTTGATCCAGGATCCCTGCACTGAGAAACTTCTGGAACCAGGAGACCGAGAGACAGAGAGAGCTGTAACACCAAAGATGGCGAGAAATGGTGGCAGAGAAACAGCGGAAGCAGAGGCAGGGGACTGGCAGTTGATGGCACGGTGGGCTTCCTGGTCCACAGAGCAAGAAACTTGAGTGCCTTTGGGCAGCAGGTTTACTGGTGTAGTGAGGTGCCTCAGAGCACTTATCAGCAGAGCTAAAAGGGCTTTGTAACACTTGCCTAAGCAGAGTAGAGGCTGAGGGGCCAAGTACAGGTATGCCTGGGCCACAGCTGAGAAGAGTCTGTCTTGATTGAAGAACTGTATCCTGAGCATTCCTGAACCTGAACTATAACCTATTACTTCCCTAATAAAGTCTATAATTGTAAGTACTGTCTGTGAGCTTTGTGTGGCCATTGCAATGAATTATCAAACTCAGCAGAGAAGTAGAGGGTGCTGTGGGAGGGATGATTGGTGTCAGAATTGGCAAAAATAATGGAAAGAGGAGGCATGTCTGACCTCTGCCTCAAGGAATCAGCCTTGGACTGTTGATCTTGATTATCCTTCCTCCTCATGAGGTTAGAGGAAGTCAGACGCCCCTGCACGCCATTTTTACAGATCCACACACTTGATGATTGGGTGGGACTATGCAAATAAGGTGCAAGGCACTCTTGTGGGGGTGAGACGATAAAAATAAGGTGTATGGAACGCTAACAAGGGGATTGGTCAATTTTGCCATCCTACTAGGCTTAAAGGAAACCCTGATGGCATAGTGGTTAAGTGCTGCAGCTGCTAGACAAAAGGACGGAAGTTCGAATCCAGCAGCCACTCCTTGGAAACTCTGTGGGGCTGTTCTACTCTGTCGTATAAGGTTGCTATGAGTCAGAATTGACTCAACAGCAACAGGTTTGGTTTGTTTGTTTGTTTTACTAGGCTTAAAAGAGAGATAATCCCAGAGAAGAGAGGGAACCTCACAGCACCAAGAAAGAAGAGCTGAGCAGAGCACATCCTTTGGACTCAGGATCACTGCGCTGAGAACCTCCTAGACACAGAATACAGAGAGAGCTGTAACACAGGAGATGGCATGAGATGGCCAGAAGCAGCTGCAGAGAAATGGCAGCAGCAGAGGCAGCGGAACCAGGAAACAGGCAGGAGACATCACAGTGGGCTCCCTAGCCCCACAGAGTGAGAAAGCTGAGGGCTTTCGGGCAGGAGGCTTGCTGGTGGAGTGGGGGCCTCCAAGCACTTGGTGGTGGAGCTAAAGAGCTTTGTCACACTTGCCTGAGCAGGGTAGAGGCTGGGCTGGCCCAACCGGCCCAAAGGACCAAGAGGCCAAGGGCCAGGGAGAGGCCTGCCTATTGGCCTGGCTGAGAAAAGTCCATCCTGATCAAAGAACTGTGTCCTGAGCCATTTCTGGTCCTGAATTGTAACCTGTTATTTCCCTAATAAACCCCATAATCGTGAGTATTGTCTGTGGTTTCTGTGTGGCCATTGTAACGAATTATCAATCTCAGCAGAGAAGTAGACAGTGCCGTGACAGGGACATTAGGTGTCAGAACTGGTAAAGATGGTGGAGAGAGGAAGTATGTCTGACCTCCACCTCATGGGAATCAGCATGATTCTCTTCTCCCTTTGTGAAGTTAGAGAAGCTCAGACACCACTGCATGCCATTTTTAGATGTTTACATTTGAATGTCACATAATTTAGACATAGCATTATTTTTCTTTTATTTTTTTTCAACCATTAAAAAATGTAAAATCTATTCTTAGCTCACAGGCTGTACAAAAATAGATGGTGGGCCAGAGTTGGCCCATGGCCATAGTTTGCTGACCTCATATTTAACTTCACTGAGCCTCAGTCACTCCATCTGTGACTGGGAATAATAATTCTTACAAAGGACTTTTTTGAACAGAAAAATAAGATAACCAGTGCAAAGCACTTATCATAGGTTTTTTGGCAATAACTATAATTTATATCCTAATAATTGGGGAAAAGTGTCTCATTTCATGTCTTACATTTTCTCTGGGTGAACTTATTCACATTTAAGACTTCAACAATACCTCAGCTAACAATCCACAAAGCCCTGTTCCCGGCTCAGAGCTTGCTCTTAAACTCCAGACATGTCCTCTTGGGTTCATCTGTCTCTTCATGTCCATCTTTAGCACTTGATCCCTTCACCTTCTCCCATAACTCTGCTTCTCCTCATGGGTTCCCATCTCAATGATGGCTCCCAAATCTACTCAATTATCCCCAGTGTGGTGGTTTTTAAGAAAATGACTTCAAAATTCTTTGACACTCCTCCCCTTGAGATATGGGGTCTGTGCCCTCTCCCCTTGAATCTGGGGGGCATTAGGACTGCTTAGACCAATGGAATGTGGTAGAAATGATATCAGATGACTTCCAAGGCTAGATCAGAAAAGGCTATGCAGCTTTCCCTGGTTCTTTTGGGATATTCGTTCCGGAGGAAGGCAGCCAACATGTAAGAACTCTGAGACCACCATGCTGAAGAGGCTGCATGTAGATCCTCCAGTCAGCAATCCCATCCTATCTCAGCATTTGAGTCATTTCAGCCAAGGTGCCAGACATGTGAAATAAGAGCCTCCAAATGATTTTAGCCCCCATCTTCAAGTCACCCCAAACCTTTGAGTCTCTGGGGCAAAGGCAAACATCATCCCCTTTGTGCCTTGTTCTAATTTCCAACCCACATAATCCGTGAGCATAAAAAAGTGATTGCTTTACATCACTAAGTTTTAGGGTAGATTATTACACAGCAATAGTAACTGGAACTCCCAGAAAGAAATGCGGGGTCTGGAAAGATCCCTCTTTCTTCCTCATTCCCCACAGCCAGTCGATCACCAAGGCCAACCTATTAAGCCTGAAAAATCTCTCCTTAACCCTGCTTCTCTGTATCGCACAATTTCTACCCTGGGTAGGTCTCCAACAAACCCACCTTGATCTCATGTAATAGCCTCCACTCTCATATCTCTGCCTGAAGTTGGGAACATTCTCAAATCCATCCTTGTATAGGACTGCAGAAAATTTTTCTGGAACACACACCTGACATGTTCCTTTCGTGCTTCAACTACTTTCTTTTCTTAAGGAGAAATTCCAAGTCCTTCTTATAGCACTCAAAACCCTTCAAGAGATGGCTCCTGCCACCTTCTGTAGGCTCATATCTTACTGTTCTCTGCCTCACCATCTATGCCTCAATAACCAAAAATAATCTGCTGTTTCTTGGCCCCTTTCCTGGACACTTTCATTTCTCTCTGCCTGGAATGCGATTTTCTTTCTCTTCTTTACCTGACACTTGAAGATTCAGCCTAGATGTTACCTCCTCCAGGAGGTTTTTCCACATATGTCACTCTGAGTTAACCATTTCTTTTGAGAGATCCCATAGTAACAGAAGCATCTCTCTATCACTACACATAGCCTTCCCCCTCCCCGCCCCACTCTACTGTGACTGAACACTGGTCTCTCATCTCTCAAGCCAGGTAGTCAGTTTTTCCAGAGCAAAGCCCATATCTGATTGATAGCTATGTCCCCAGAAGCCAGCAGGAGAGTACTTCTTCTGAGGCCTATGCCTACTCCATAGCCACCATGCCTTATTCCTTGATTTTATTTAGGTGGAATGTGCTTCATCCTAAGAGATTAAACATAATTGGCCTAAGTGAAGCCAGTCAGGAAAATCTCTCTCTCTTTGCCAAGGATTGGTCCAAGGATGGGCAAGTGACTGAAAGGTAAGGCGAGGTCCTGGAGAAACTCTGGGAAGGAATTTTTTCTTTTATAAAATGAGAGAGACATGTGAATGAAGCTTATTTTTCTGCCCGCTTCCATCTTTCTGGCTTGGGAGGTTATGCGGATGTGATGTCTGTAACAGTGGCAGCCATCTTTCAGTCATGTGCCAAGAAGCCCCTGGAAGTAAACCAACAGACTGAGGAGGATGAGGAGTGTTCAGACTCAAAACCCACTTTGTGAACACCTCCTTCCAAAGTGTTTGTCAATAATAAATTTCCTCATGGTTTATTATCAAGTTTATTATATCTGAAAACGTTCTACTGGCACAGGGACTCGGGGAAAATAGAGAATAGTTGTCTTTGTCTCTTTCTCTTGGACTCTGTTTCTGTCTTTCTACTTTTCTTCATGGTGTGTCTCTTGGATTTGAGAATAATTCTCTGGTACATTCTGACCATGCTTAAAACCTCAGAAAGGGCCCATCTCTTCATGTCAGCAGCCCACAAATCAGCTCCCACAGGAGCAGGAGGTTGGGGGATTAACTTTTGTGATGGTGGTGGGTGGGAGTGTTTTCTCACATAACTCCCTTACTTCTGTCTGTGTTTCTGATTGCTGTTCTGTTTAGTACCATCATCTCTGCTTTTTGTCTTTTTTTTCCTGTTTCTAATTCTTCTCACCTCAATAACTGCTTCTTTCATTTTCCTGAATCTCTAAGGGATAAGGGGCCTGAACATCCAGGTTTCTTGACACTGAATGTTTAAAGGACTGAACTCCTGTCTCCCACAGAGAGTTGGAGGGACTGGGAACATTCAGACACACGAGTTTCTAAAAGGGTCTGGTGAAAACATATCCGTAGTGCCTTCTGGAAATTATGAGTAGCCCTAGGTTCCTGTCACCCAATTGGTTCTAGCTCCATCGTCCCTCCCCCCGTACCTTCAATAAAGCCTCTGCCAAAGTTCTTGGGGCTTGAGACACTCTGCAGGAAGACAGGATCTAGCCACAGGACAAAGATCTCAGCTTGTGGTAAGTTGGAATCCAACAATTAAAAAATATTGTTAGAACATCTATTACATAGTATATACTTCCTAAACCCTACAGCTGTGCTGTCTAAATTCTGTCTTAGTTATCTAGTGCTGCTATAACAGAAATACCACAAATGGGTGGTTTTAATGAAAAGAAATTTATTTTTCTCACAGCTTAGGAGATGGAAGTCCAAATTTAGGGTGCTAGCTCTAAGGGAAGGTTCTTACTCTAGGAGAAGGTCCTTGTTTATTTTCAGCTTCTATTTCTTGGTTCCTTGGCAATCAGGTGGCATGTATCTTCTCCTTCATTTTAGAGCCAACGTATAAATTGTCCATCCCTGTCAAACCACTACTCTGAGGAGTCAATATGTCCCTTGGTTTGAAGAATCTTCTATTCCAGTTAGAACTCCGAGCACCTGCATCCATAAGCAAAGTCCAATCCAGGGCAAGTCACCAAATTGCAGTGAATCCTATTGCCTATGCCAATTTTGTGGCCTCAGAAATATCTCTCACTTCCCGCTTTTCTCAGGGCCAGGTCATCTCATCTCTAACTAGGCAAATCATACCAGCCATAGGCTGGCTAATCCACACAACTGCCTGCTCTTCAGACCAGCTGCCCTCCCCCACTTATCCCTAGCTACCCAGGGCTGGGTCAGTGGGTGCCAGAGGAACATGTCCAAATTCATCTCTTTATTGTTACAGCTTTCCCACTTCCACTCATCTCATGGACTCAGGTGGTCACTTCAAATGAGCATCCCAGGCTTTCTACCTGCAGGCTCCCATTAACTTCTCATCTTGGAAAGGGCTTCTTCTGATAGGCACTGACATTTCCCGCCTCTGTATCAAAACCAAACCCATTGCCGTCGAGTCGATTCTGACTCATAGCAACCCTATAGGACCAAGTAGAACTGCCCCATAGGGTTTCCAAGGAGCTCCTGGTGGATTCGAACTGTTGACCTTTTGGTTAGTAGCCAAAAGCTTAACCACTATGTCACCAGGGCTCCTGGCTCGATGCACCCCTCCAATTTTCACAGGCTATGCTGCACATGGAGCCCTGGTGGTACAGTGGTTAAGAGCTCAGCTGCTAACCAAAAGGTTGGCAGTTCGAATCCACCAGCTGCTCCTTGGAAACCCTATGGGGCAGTTCTGCTTTGTCCTATAAGGTTGCTATGAGTTGGAATGGACTCAACAGCAATGGGTTTGGTTTCAGGTTGGGTAAAATAAAATATATTATTGAAACTAACTTCAATGAAATCATTTTACCTTTTTTTTTTAACATGCTATTAGAAAATTTTAAGTTACCTCTGTGGCTCTCATTTACAGCTTGCATTATGTTTCTATTGGACAGCACTACTCTGGAGATACAGCACTGAATGAGCTTGGTAGTCTTGTGGAGTTTATATACTATTGTGGAGGGTAGTTAGGATAGAAAGTAAATAAATAGATAAATAATCAAGAAACGTGTCTGACAAAATAGGCTGTACCTGGGGCAGCTACTTTGGAATGAGGGTCAGGTAAGACCTCCCGGAGGACATAATATTTAAGCTGAGATTTGAAGGTTCAGAAAAAGCCAAGTGTGAGGAGCTAGAAAAGATGAGCATTGTAGGTAGAAAAAACAGAGAGTGCAAAAGCTTTGATAGGGCTATGAGCTTGGCATGCTCAAGGAATCAAAGGAAACCAATGTGGCTTGAGCACAGTGTGTGAGATGAGAGTGAACATATGAAGTCTAAGGGATAAACAGGGAAGACCCAGGGCTTGGTAATCCCAAATTAGGAATTTGGTAGCCACTAGAGGGTGTTGAACAGAATGGGTTTGTTAAAGAGAAGCACCAAAAATTAGTGAAAATGAATATATTCGTTGCGAGTAGATAGAATTTAAATCAAGCAGGGTCAACTCGAAGGTATCAGGGAGGCACTCCAAAGAGGAGAGATAGTGAAAGCAGGTTATATAGGCGAAGTTCAGGCAGGGTAGATTCCTGGGGGTCATTGTAAATTCCTTCCATGTTGGTTTCTCAGAGTACGTACAGGGCTTCAGGGTCAGTCAGTTGTAAAAACAGTCATTATGGACATGCTATATATCCTAAAACACAGCTTCCAGTCAGACCCTGGAGTTTCTTCTTCTTGAAACTTGCTACACATAGATAATTCTCCAAAAGAGCCCAATGCCTGCGGCAAAATGGTCTCCACTAAGCTGCTTACTAAGTTATTGTTTGGCTTGAAGGTGACCCCAGAAAAACTAGTTCCTTAAAGGCTCAAGTTTCAAAAGGACACCTAAGGGCAGATGGTCTGGGTGGGTCATCCCAACTCCATGGTCCCCAAAATCTGGATTCCTGGAGAATTAAAACGGTTTCTCTAATGTCAGAATCTGATTTACATTTTTAAAAATTCGTTTACCTACCATCTGGAGAATGGATTTTAGAGAAGAGGAGCATGAATAAGTTTTTTGCAAAGTGAGGCTAGACTAGGGGTGTGGACAAGGGTAATGGTGATAGAAACCATTCCATGTACAGACTCAGAATATTTTGTAGATAGAATCAATAAGGCTTGTATTAAATTGAGTAATAAAGGAAAGGAAAATCAAGGATAAGTTCTATATTTGGAGTTTTAACAACTGAATGTTTAAGCTCCAGATAGATATAGAATGTTGGGAGAGTGGCAGGTTTAGGGGATGGAACAATCAAGAGCTCAGTTTGAGCAATGTTAGGTTTAGGTACTTATGGAACTCCCATGTGGAGATGTCAAGTCAGTTAATTATATCAGACTGGTGTTCTGGGGAGATGTCAAGGCTGATGATTTAGATAAGAAATTATTGGTTTGACATTTTAAGCAATGGGACTAGATGATATCACCCATGGAAAGACCATATATAGAAGAAACAAAGCGGGGGAGGTAAAAGCCCTGGGACACTCCAAAATTCAGAGTTAAATTTAGAGGAGAAAAAGCTTGCGAAATGGACTGAAAAGAAGTGGTCAATTAAGCTTAAAAGATCACTATGAGAGTGTTGTGTCCTCAAAAACATGAGACAAATATGTTTCAAGAAGGAGGAAGAAGTCAAATGGGTCCTATGTTACTGAGATATCAGAATGAGAGTTGATAAGAGGGCCACTGGATTGAGCAACTCAGAGGCCATTCTTGAGGAGACTACGTTCTGTGGCATGCTGAGGACCCTAGCTGATTTGGAATGAGTTCAGGAGAAAATAGGAGGTGAGGAAGTGGAGTGGGCAATTAGAGACACCTCCTTCTAAAGTTTGGCTATGAATTCCCTTCACAAAAAGAGAAATAGAGCTGAGGCTGAAAAAGAATATAGGCCAATTGTGTATGTGGATGTTTTCTTTTAAGGGAAAAAACCAGAACCAGTTGCCATCGAGTGGATTCTGAATCATAGCAATCCCATGTGTTACAGAGTAGAACCGCCCCATAAGATTTTCTTGGGTGTCATCTTTATGGAAGCAGATTGCCAGGCCTTTCTTCTGAAGCACCTCTAGGTAAGTTAGAATTGCCAACCTTTCAGTAAGTAGCCAAGTTGTTAACAATTTGCACCACGTAGGTTCTTTTAAAGGAAGGCTAAAAATATGATAATGTCTATATGAGAGTGATCTAGTAGAAAGAAAATCTTGTGTTTGTTTTTTTCAGAAGAGGAAAAGGATAATGCAAGAGGAAGTTCTTAAAGGTGAGAGAGAGAGGAATCTAGAGCAAAAGCAGGGGATGGGATAGCCTTTGGAAGGAACAAGAACTCTAGTCACAGTAACGGGTGCAAATAAATTGGAGTGTTTGAGGGAAGGAAGGCTAAAAAGTTTTCATCTGATTGTTACCATTTTCTCATTAAAATATGAGGCAAGGGCATCAACTGAAAGTGGGGCTGGGAGAGAAGGTTCGGAGGTTTGAGGAGAAAGCAGAGGGGCTGAAATAATTATTTTCAAGCATGGGAAAATATATATGCTAGAGAAGTAGAGTAAGCTAGCAAAAAAGTGACCAGTTTCCATTTGAAATCTGTGGTCATAAATCCAATTTCATCCCTTAATAATTGTGACATTGGTCAAGTCACTTCCCCTTTCAGAACCAGGGTTTCCTCTTATATGATGGTGATACTCATCCAAAAGGAAAGATGTAATTCGAGATGATAAAATGCACAGTGATTGCCACATATTAGAGGCTCATCACATACCAGCCATCATAATTAGGTTCTCTCCGCCCCTTCCAACTAGAGCAGGCCCACAATTTTACAACTTCTCCTTGTTGGCCTGAACCCTCTCCACCATTCTAGAATCACCTTTCCTTGTTGTATTAACATTTTAAAAACCAATAATTTAGAGATAATTGAGCACATCATGTCTTCTGAGAGTCTGGTAGGGTCTTCAGAGGGTGGGGAGAGAGAATCTGAGGCTGTTGAGACAGCAAGAGGTGAGGGAGGGTTAAGAGCACAAATTCTGGTGGAATCAGTCTGGCTGAGCTCAAATTCTGGCTCTACCTCTTTCTAATTGGGGACTTTAACCAACGAATGTAACCACGCTATGCTTCAAGTTCTTCATCTGCACGATGGTTATGTTAACTATAACACTATTCAATATTTGCAATGTCTCAGAGTTTGCTCAATGCTTTACAAATATTAACACATTCTATCTTCAAAATCCACGAGAAAGGTTGTTGTGAGGGTTGAAAGAGAAACTCTTGGCACATAGAAATTCTTCATAAATAGTAGATAGAGGAGCCCTGGTGGCGCAGAGGTTAAGCACTCGGCTGCTAACCAAAAGATCGGGGGTTAGAACCCACCAACTGCTCTGCAGGAGAAAGATGTGGCAGTCTGCTTCCATAAAGATTACAGCCTTGGAAACCCTTGTAGGGCAGTTCTACTCTGCCCTATAGGGTTACTATGAGTTGGAATTGACTCGATGGGCAATGGTTTTGTTTTTGGTTTTTTTGGTTATTGTTTTGAGCACTGTTCTTGACATGACCTTGAGCTCCTACAATTACAATGCATGGCCCAAGCTTGTGTCCAAGACACAGTACAGAGCCTGGTAAAGACCAAGAGTCCCCATTTATTGAAGACTCACTGAGTCCATCCTAGAATCTTTCCATGTCTGTTTACATTTAATCCTTACCTGAAATCAGTGTTCACCACAATATTGTCTCTATTCTGCAGAGAAAAAAGTTGAGGCTTGAAGAGATATCACTGATCAAGAACATATAGTGGGTAAGTGTCCAAGGTGGGATTAGAACACAGATTCATCTGACTCCACAGCCCAGCACTCTTTACACTATAACAGTGATTTCTCAACTCAGGATGATTTTGCCCCCAAGGGACATTTGTCAATGTCTGTAGAATTTTTTGGGTGTCACAGCTAGGGAGGGATTCTATTTACATCTAGTGGATAGAGGCCAGGGATGCTGCTAAACAGCCTTCAGAAGAAAAATTACCCCAAATGTCATTAGTGCCAGGCTGAGAAACGCTGCTGGCATGGGGGTGGCATCTGACCTCCTCTAACTTCACAAGGGTGAAGGAGGATCAAGATCAACAGCACAAGGCTGATTCCTATGAGGCAGAGGTCAGACATGCCTCCTCTCTCTGCTGTCTTTGCCAGTTCTGACACCAATCCTCCCTCCCATGGCACTTTCTACTTCTCTGCTGAGTTCGATAATTCATTGCAATGGCCACACAGAACTCACAGACCATACTCAACTACGGGGTTTATCAGGGAAGTAAAAGATTACAACTCAGGTTCAGGAATGCTCAGGATACAGTTCTTCCATCAGGACAGCCTTTTTTCAGCTGTGCCACAAGTATGTCTCTCTGGCCTCTCAGCCTCTGCCCTGCTCTGGCAAATGTAACAAAGCTCTTTTAACTCTGCCGATGAGTGCCCAGAGGCACCCCACTCCACCAGTAAGCCTCAGCCCAAAGGCGCTCAGCTCTATCTCCATGGGTCAGCAAACCTAGCTCCGCCACATGCCCAGAGGCACCCTACTCCACCAGCTAGCCTCCTGTCCAAAGGCGCTCAGCTTTCTTGCTCCTCGGGCCGGGCCATTTTCTGCTGGTCTTCTGGTTCTGTTGCCACCATTTCTCTGCCTCCGCTTCTCACCATCTTCGGTGTTACATCTCTCTCTCTCTTGGTCTCCTAGTTCCAGAAGCTTCTCAGTGCGGGGATCCCATGTCCAGAGGACACACTCTACTCCTGGCTCTTCTTCCTTTGTGGTAGTAAGCTCCTCTCCTCCCCGCTCTGGGATGGCTCATTTTAAGCCTAGTGCGATGGCAAAACTGACCATCCTCTTGGTGGGTCACAATTATTTTATTTGCATAGTCCCACCCAATCACTTGGGGGAGGGAGTTACAAGACCATGATGAGAAAGAACACATAAAAACGATCCATTGCACTATACCTACACTATATTAAGCAATGTTCCATAGAAGACCTCAGTGAAAGTGACTAGTAAAGAAAGTCAGAAGAGGAAGCAGATGTGAACATACACCTGCCTAATTTAAAGTCCCATGCTTTCCTCACTATACTGAAGTTGCTTCCCTTCAATTTTCTGTTGTTTATACATCCTTGGTTCAGTATTTCTGCTGGTGGACAGAAGCTTTGTCTCCTCTTGGTATAGAAAACTATCCTTCCCAGAAGGAATAACCAACAGATTTCCAGTTTTATAGTATGAATAGCCACAAGGCTCAGTAAAGTAGGTATCCTGGTTGGAGTAGGAGCTATAGTGGAAGTTGGTGTGTGCTATGAATAGGGATACTGGAAGATGGTTCCACAGCTGAGAAATGACCGTTGTTGAAATGTTTCAGGTATGGGCAAGATGGAAACCAACAACTTTATCATTCAGGATAAATTTGAAGATATATATCATGAGTTACACACCATTCTTCACATATTCCCATTGATATTACAGGGGATCACCTTTATCCTCGGCATCCTGGGAAATGGGATTGTGATCTGGGTAGGTGGCTTCTAGATGACAGGCACAGTCACCACCATCTCTTACCTGAACCTGGCCTTAGCTGACTTATCTTTCACTGCCAGCTTGCCATTCCTCATTGCCTCGATGGCCAAGGAACAGTGGCCTTTTGGTTGGCTCCTATGCAAGTTAATTTACATTGTGGAGGACATAAACCTGTATGGAAGTATCTTTCTGATTACTGTCATAGCTCTGGACCGCTGTATTTTGTCCTGCATCCAGTCTGGGCCCAGAATCACCACACTGTAGGTCTGGCGAAGAGGGTGATCACTGGACTCTGGATTCTGGTCCTAGTCCTTACGTTGCCAGTTATCATCTTCATAACTCCAGTAAAAGAGTATAAGGAAAAGAAAATACATTGTTTATTCTACTGGGGTGACACCATTGAACAGAGCATGAAGGAGGTGATTCCCCTGCCGGAGTCCTGCATGATCATTCGGTTCATCATTGGCTTTACTATCCTGATGTCCATCATCACTATCTGCTATGGGCTCGTTGCTGCCAACGTGCAAAAAGGCCTGATTAAATCCAGCTGTCCCTTATGGGTCCTCACTGCTGTCATAGTTTCCTTTTTTCTCTGCTGGTTCCCTTTTCAACTGGTCTCCCTGCTAACCATAGTCTGGGGCACAGAGATGAACAGTAAGTACTCGATCCTTTTAATCCTACTTAATCCAACGAAATCCCTGGCCACCTTCAACAGCTGCCTCAACCCTATGCTCTATGTCTTCGTGGGCCAGGATTTCCAAAAGAGACTGATCCACTTCCTACCTGCCAGACTTGAGAGGGCGCTGAGTGAGGACTCAGGCCAGGCTAATGACACAGCTGCCAATTCTACTTCACCTCCTTCAGATGCTGTTACGGGCAATGTGAGGAGGGAGCTTTGGGACAATTTCCAGAATAGATTAGCTTCATCTCACCTTGAGTCATACTAGCCACAGTCTTATCTTAGAGTTACTCATTGATTTGGGGGGAAGAAAAAGATGTAAGCCTACTATTGACATCTTTTTTGGTTTTTGGACCTCAGCCTGTACCCTGGGGTAAGTGGAGGTGAGAAGGTGAGAAAAGAAGAGAAAAAAGTAACAGGGAATTTGTAAGGCTTAGATGAGATAATCTATTAAGGGAAACTTTATTATTTCACCATTAAGTAAGATGCTTGCTGTAGGTTTTTTGTGGCTATCTTTTACCAGATTACAAAAGTTTGCTTTTATTCCTAGTTTGCTAGGAGATTTCTTCATTTTTTTTTTAAATCATGAAAGGCTGTTTAATTTTATCAAATGTTTTTTCTGCATATATTGAGATGATAATATCATATTTATTCTTTAAGTTACATTACCATAAATTACATTGATTAATTTTTTAATGTTAAACTACCCTTGCATTCCTAGAATAAACTACACTTGGTTGTGATGTATTGGATACAGAGATAGATGCAGATAGATAGATATAACTATAAATATTTTCTAGAAAGAGAACAGAGTATAGAATACATATATAGAATAGAATATATATGTATATATACTTCTTCTGTTTGAGGACTAAGGTGCGCCTGACCCAAGCCATGGTATTTTCAATTGCAAAAGCTGGACAATGAATAAGGAAGACCAAAAATGAATCGATGCCTTTGAATTATGGTGTTGGCAAAAAATACTGAATAGACCATGGACTGCCAGAAGAATGAACAATCTGTCTCAAAAGAAGTACAGCCAGAATGCTCCTTAGAAGGGAGAATGGCAAAACCTTGTCTCACGTACTTTGGACAGGTTATCAGGAGGGACCAGTCCCTGGGGGAGGACATCATGCTTGGTGAAGTAGAGGGTCAGTGAAAAAGAGGAATACCTCCAACCAGATGGATTGACACAGTGTCTGCAACAATGGGCTCAAACATAACAACAACTGTGTGGATGGCTCAGGACTGGACAGTGTTTCATTCTATTGTATATAGGTCACTATAACTCTACGGCACCTAGTAACAGCAATAATAAAAAATATATATATAGTAGAATATATATTCTATCTTAGTAGATATGTTTAGAATTTCTGTCTCTATGTTTATGTAAAACAAAGGTCTGTTCTTTCTTTTCCTCTAATGTCCTCGTCAGGTTTTAGTATTAAGTTTATAATGGCCTCCTAAAAAGAGTTGGGAAGGGTTTTTGTGATTGTATTCTCTGGTCTTAAATCTTCTTCAAATGTTTAGAAAAAATTCATAAGTGAAGTCAACTGAGTCTTGAGTTTTCTCTCTGAGAAGATTTTTAATAACAGGTTCAATTCCTTTAATAGCTATTGGACTAAATGCCCCATAGGGTTTCCAAGGCTATAAATCTCTACAGAAGCAGATTGCCGCATCTTTCTCCCTCGGAGCAGCTTGTGGGTTTGAATCATAGACCTTTCAGTTAGCAGCCCAGCGCTTAACCACTGCGCCACCAATGCTCCTTCTGTAAGTTTTAGTAAATTGTGATTTTCAAGGCAAACTGTCCATTTTATCTGAATGAAACAGCATAACTGTGTATGGTATGTTTTCTTTCACAAAATGATGATGTAAGCTACCTGAGGGCAAGGATTTTTGTCTGTATTGTTCACTGATGCATCCCCCTCTCTGACGTGTAAAATAGTGCCTGAGATATGATGGTCACTGTTACGAATTGAATTGCATCTCTCAAAAATATGTGTCGTAAATCCTACCCTCTATGCCTGTGTTTCATAATTCCACTTGGGAATGTGTTTTTTGTTGTGTTAATGATGCAGGGTGTGTCTTGAGTTAATCTCTTACAAGAGATAAAAAGAGCAGATTAGGCAAATAGAAAGGGGAGAAGAAAGATACCAAGCCACATGAGTATTGCACAGGAGCAGAAGCTCAGAAGAGATAAGGACCTTCTGCCAGAGCCGACAGAGAGAGCGCGCCTTCCCCTAGAACCAGCGCTCTGAATTCAGACGTCTAGCCTTCTAAGCTGTAAGAAAAATTTCTGTTCGTTAAAGCCATCCACTTGTATTATTTCTGTTATAGCAGCACTAGATAACTAAGATAGTCACTTAATAAATATTTATTGAATTAATGAATCAATAAACAGGTGTCAAGTGAGAAAGTTTAATATCTGGTCAAAAATACCTTTGACCTTCATATCATGAACTGGATCTTGTTCAGTGGACTTCCATTGCTACACCAGCAATTTTTACAAATTCCCATGTGAGTTACATTTTCATGAACACCTTTGGTTGTGAGTTCCCACTTCAAGTAGAGTATTTAGGCTGTTGCCTGCTGACCTTGTTTTGAAATAAATCAACCTACAGTAGTACCCATCCAGCTCTTTCCCTTGCTTTCTGTAAAGAATCCCTCACAAATGACCCTTCATTATGTAACATACTTTCCTGATGCACTGGCAAAAGAAAGAATTTGAAAGGAAAATTAGGCAGTCCTGTTATCAAAAGTTCTTCACTCACTCCACTGCTTTACTCGGTCCTCCTTCTTCTCTCTTTCTTTCATGCCACCCCCTTCCAAGTCCTTTGCATTCCAATACAGAATAGTTTGCCCATTTCATTTGCATTCTTGATTCCTAGGAATGCCATTTTGTTCCCAAGAAATATATACTTTCTAATGCCCAAGTAATGTATAGCCATAGAAAAGAATGAAGAAATGCAAGAGGGCAAAGCCAGGAGCCATGAAGGACAATAGTCAATCTCTAGATAGTAGAACCAGTGCTTCCAAATTGGCTAATTAGGAAACCTACTCTACTGCCAGGGTGGAGAATCCTTGCTATTCCTGTGCACAGGTCTTGGTTAATTGCTATGGAATAGTAACTATTTCCTATCCTGTATTCTTTTTCTCATTGGGAGTTATCATTGTTCATACCCCATTCCCATTTGTCTCAGTTATCTAGTGCTGCTATAATAGAAATACCACAAGTGGATGGCTTTAACAAAGAGAAATTTATTCTGTCACAGTCTAGGAGGTTACAAGTCCAAATTCAGGGAGCCAGTTCCAGGAGAAGGCTTTCTCTCTTTGTCATCTCTGGAGGAAGGTCTTTGTCATCAATCTTGCCTTGGTCTAGGAGCTTCTCCGCACAGGAACTCTGGGTCCAATGGACGAGCTCTACTCCCAGTGCTGCTTTCTTGGTGATATAAGGTCCCCATGTCTCTTTGCTCGCTTCTCTCTTTTATATCTCAAAAGAGATTGGCTCAAAACACAATCCATTCTTGTAGACTGAGTCCTTCCTCATCAACATAATTACCACTAATTCCATCTCATCAACATCATAGAGATAGGATTTACAACACACAGGAAAATCACATCAGATGACAAAATGGTGGACAATCACACAACACTGGGAATCATGGTCTAGCCAAATTAATACACATATTTTTGGGGGACACAGTTCAATACATGACACCATTCTACCATTGTATATTGGGTGTCTTTGTAAGCCGAGGATTCTTGTATGTTCATGGGACACTCTAACACACACACACACACCCCACTTTGAGAACTGATGGATCCCTGTGGTGAAATGAATTCGTTTATGAGGTCTTTTGCCTTGGTTCTTTGGAAAAATAGCATGAGAAATGCCTGGGGGTAGGGAAGAGACCTTTTAGAGGCTGAGCCCAATGTACTGTAATCCCAAAATCTGTTAATAAAATCTTCAAGGAGCCAAAGTTTAGACTGGGGGGTTATGAGGATACAACAGTTGATAGGAATAAGGTGGAAGTTTGGATAAGAACTGGAAGATTTAAATAGATCTTGTATGAAGTAGTTGCATCTCCCTCACCTGAATGTATTATTGGTATAGATATTATGTCTAATTGGGGAACACTCCCTCCACCTGATATTGTAAAACTGAAGGCATGTAAGTCTGCCCTTAGGCCAGTATTGTTTGGACATGGTAAATAAGAACCATTAAAATTGCCTGATCCCACTCAGGTTGTTAATTTGAAACAGTATAGGATACCTGGTGGACAAAAGGAGATTACCATTTTGATTAAAGACATGCTAAAGTCTGGAATGTTGGTGCCAACAAATTCTTTGTATAATAGCCCTGTATGGTCCATGAGGAGTCCTGGTGGTGTAGTGGTTAAGAGCTCAGTTACTAACCAAAAGGTTGGCAGTTGGAACCCACCATCTGCTCCTTGGAAACCCTATGGTGCAGTTCTACTGTGTCCCGTAAGGTTGCTATGAGTCAGAATTGATTCAACGGCAACTGGTTTGGTTTTTTGGTTTAGATGACCCATGAAAAAGGCAGATGGCTCATGCAGGCTGACAGTAGACTATAGAGGCCTAAATAAAGTAGTGCCACCTGTGGCTTCAGCTGTTCCACACATGGTAGCAACGGTGGAGAAAATACAGCAGGCTAAAGGAAACTGGTACTCAGTAATTGATCTTGCAAATGCCTTTTTCTTCATCCCAATCTCAGAAAAGAGCCAGCCACAGTTTGCTTTCACATAGGAAGGATCCCAACTTACTTTCACTATGTTGCCACAAGGTTACTTGAATTCACTAGCTTACTGTCATAGTTTAGCTAGAAGAAACTTGAATTTGGTGCAAATCTCAAGCATAATGATTCATTACGTTGACAATATTATGTTAATATCAAACACCGAAGAACAGGCTAGGACTGACTTGAATATAGTGGTGGCCCACATGACCAACAGAGGCAGGTTAATAAATCCAGCAAAAATCCAGGGCCCTGCCCAAACGGTGAAATTCTTGGGAATAACTGGGGCAGCAGCCACCCATGACATTCTGCAGGCAACTAAGAATAAGTTGTTGTCGCTACCTACCCCCAAGACTAAGCAGGAGGCCCAACATTTGGTTGGTTTATTTGGATTTTGGAGAGTACATATTCCACATCTGGCAATATTGCTGGCCACCATCCATAAAACCACTCAGAAGAAAACTGCTTACAAATGGGGGCCACAGCAACAGGCTATGTCTGAATTACAGAAAGGCCTCCCTCTCCATGCCTTTAGGCCCTCATGATCCACATTCAGACATGATTTTGGAGATGTCTGCCACACATGCTTATGCAGACTGGAGCTTATGGCAAAAATTTGAGAATGCTGCCCTACAGCAACCACTGGGATTCTGGACTAGAAAGTTTCCAGATGGTACAGCACGATACATGCCATTTGAAAGGCAATTTCTCACCTGCTATTGGGTGTTGAATGAGACTGCATCAATGACAGAAGGACATAAAATCATCATGAGATCTGAATAACCCATAATGTCTTGGGTGATGTCAGAGAAACGCTCTAAAAAGGAAGGCAGTGCCCAAAATAGTTCCATAATAAAATGGAAATTGTTCATACAAGAATAAGAGCTACTGGGGGAATGCAGGGAGGCACCCACTGTATCCATGAGCAGGCAGCCTCTTTTCCCATAGGTCCTACCCTAGAACCACCTAAGAAGCTTCCAGAGCCCCTTGCTACATAGACAGTGCCCTATGAACAATTTTCTGCTGACAAGCAGAAGACTGCTTGGTTCACAAATGGCAGTTCCAGGGTACACGAACAACATGTGATGTGGAAAGCTGCTGCATTAAGACCAGCAGATGAAAAGACTCTGGTTGAAGAAGGTAAGAACAGGTCAGCTCAATGGGCTTGCTGTAATGGAAGAATCGTGCAATGGTGAGAACCCATATATTTGGATTTTTACTGATTCATGGGTAGTGGCCAATGGCCTGGCTATAGGGTCAGGCAAATGGGCAATGGAAAATTGTGCTATTAAGGGGAAACCTGTGTGGGGCATGGACCTATGGAAAGCACTCTGGGAATTTAGAGGGCACATTAGAGTAGGACATATTAATGCCCATCAAAAAAAATCCGCTTCCTGGATCAGAAGGAGATTGGGATCAGCAAGTGGGACTGTTGGTACGCTCACTTGAGATGGCCAATTGAGTCCATGAAATGAGCAGACATGGGGGTGCTGCAGCAGTGCAGAGATGGGCTGAATCTAGACACATCCCCCTTGCACCCTCTGATGCACAAAATGCCAGTAAGGACTGGTCTGTCTGCCAGCAAGAAAGATAGAGGTTGCAGATGACTATGGGGCAGATTCCCTGGGGGGAGGCCCTGCACATAGCTGGCAAGTTGATTATACTGGACCAACGACACCAGTAGCACCAGGTGGCTACAAATGGGTCCTCACAGGAATAGATACTTACTCTGGACTAGGCTTTGCATATCCCATGACAGATGCAAATGCCAAAGACATCATTAAGGGATTGGAACAAAAGATACTGTACCATTTTGGGCCACAGAGTTATATTTCATTAGACCAAGGAATACACTTTACAGCCCACAGGGAGCAGCAATGGGCCAAGAAACGTCATATTAAATGGACATACCATGTTGTATACCACCCTCAGAGTAATGGTTTGATAGAGAATTGGAATGGGCAATTGAAACGTTTGTTATCCAAAACAGGGGTAGATAAAAGCACGAAGGGCTGGCTCACATGCTTTCATGAGTGCTCACACTCAACACAAGAGGGACAAAGGGAGGATCACCACTGGACTGATTCCTACACTTGTCTGAGGGCTCCAGAGAAGAAGGCGTGGGGGAGGATGCTGGTGCCACTGTACAGTTCTTCCTCACATCACCTAAAATTGCTTTTTTCCCTGCTGGATGCTGTGATCCCAGGACCAGGGAGCAGCTGTGGGTGCTGGAAGCAAGGGTGATCCTTAAGCAAGAGACTGTAACTATATCCCTGAACATGTATACCAGAATTCCCAAGGGCCTGATGAGATGGATTGTACCTTCCCCCCATCTGGCAAAATTGGGGTTGACAGTGAATACTGCCATATTGCCTAGCGGGCAAGATAGCTGTCTAGTGTTGTACCTATGTAACCCTACCTAACATGAATTGGGAGTGGACGGAGGGGGAAGCACTTGCTAGGCTGGTCTTGCTACTAGCAATCTGGACTAGCACAGCAGCTGAACCTAATGTCCCTTCTCAAGGTGGAAAAGTTTGGATAAAAATAAATGACAAATGGAAGAAAGAGGAAATAATAGCTGAAGGTAAAGGAATGAATAAATGGGTTATGCAGTGGGAGAAATCTAACATTATGCTGATACCTCAAGAGAGACTCAGAGCAGGGGAATAATCTTCTCTCAGTTAAGTTTTATCAGAGCCCAGAAAGCGTGAAGATGAGATGAACTATTGGAGAAACTGACCAAATAAGATGGATACCTGCAACAGACCTGAATGGCTGGTACCTGAGTAACCTCACCCTTAGGACTCTTTTGCCCTACTGAAGGACTAATTGTTAATGACCGTTTTGGACTGGTAACATGATTGGGAGGAGGAAGTTAATCCTTCAAATATGAAAGGGTCAATGGCTAGAGGAGGCAAGGGGTGGCCTGCAGTGCAATGAATTACTTAATATGGCCCTTCTAGCCATGGTCTTTGTGACTCACACAAAATGACTGAGTGAGACTATGCAAATATCTGAAACTTGCTTTAAAATATTCCAGGGTGGAGAAAAGGAAGGAGAATACAGTCATGCACTGCATAACATCCGTTAGGGCAAGGTCCAACCACATACGTGTCCATGGTCACCTAAGGTTACACAGTATAGATGAAATAAGATTGACAACGTGTTTATAATTATTGAAGCTGGTGGCACTATAAGGTTGCTATGAGTCAGAATCAACTCAACAACAACAAGTTTGGTTTTGGTTGTTGGTGGTTCAGTACATTATTTTCTCCACTTTTGTGTACACTTGAAAGTCCCATTAAGACACTTTCTAAAAAGACTCTACCCAGCAATTTCACATGTAGGTTCAAAAACTCACCGCCGAGGAGTCGATTCTGACTCATAGCAACCGTGCAGGACAGAGCAGAACTGCCCCATAGGGTTTCCAAGGCTGTAAATATGTATGGAAGCAGACTGCAACATCGTTCTCCCAAGGAGCAGCTGGTGGGTTCAAACCGCCAACCTTTTGGTTAGCAGCTCAGTGCTTAACCACTGCGTCACCAGGGCTGCTTCACATGTAGGTATATGCCTTCAATAATATGTATTCATGTTCAGCAGTATACATGTTCATGAATGTTCATTCTACTGTTGATGAACATTTCAGTCGTTCATAGTAGCCAAAGACTGTGAACTACTGAAGTGTTCATCAACAGTAGAATGAATAAATTGTGGTGTATTCATACAGTAAATTATTATTCAGCAATGAAAATGAAAAATAAAAAACTATATAAATGGATGAATCTTGGATATCATGTTGAGAAAATAAAAGAAGACATAACAGAGTACATACAGTATAATTCCATTTATATATAAATTTTCTTAAGTTAGCAAAATTAAACTATATTTGGGGATGCATAACTATGTGGTAAAACTATAAGGGAAAGCAAGGAATTGATTACCCTGATAGTAAAAGTAGTGGTTACAGCTAGGGGGAGAGAGGAACAAGGATCAGAAAGAGGTAAGTTGTAGCCAATGGCTTCTGGAAGGTTGGTAGTGGTATGTATTTTTACTTGGGTGTGGGTACATAGGTGTTTCTTTTACAAAAATTTATTAATCTTCATGTTTATTTGCTGTTCATTTTGCCCCCTGTAAATTTGTTATAGTCTACATCTTAAGGGTTAAAAAAAAATTAAGTCAATCAAGCTCAAGTCCTTTTCCCTTTATACCAGAAAAGATTACAGTTTCTGGATTTAGGCTGCTTGAACTAGGGCAACCCATTCATATAGATACCACAATTCTCTAAAACGGAACATATTAGGATAGGGAGAGCTGAGGAGTCAAAAGGCAGCAGCAGTCAACAAAGTTGGCATGACTGGCTTTGGTGTCATTCTGTTGTCTCAAATGCTAACTCCTCGGAAATTTCTAACTCGTTAGAAATTGAGCTCCACCTTGTGGCTGCTAAAACATAAAGCAAAGAAACAGGAGTCGCCTCATTTCTCAGCTCTGTGGCCTCATTGGGAGCTCGATTATTTCCCTGTGTGCTCCCCAGAGTGAATTTCTAAGTGCATCTGTCTTAGTTATCTAGTGCTGCTATAACAGAAATACCACAAGTGGATGGCTTCAACAAACAGAAATTTATTCTCTTACAGTCTAGTAGGCTAGAAGTCCAAATTCAGGCGTCAGCTCCATCAGAAGTCTTTCTCTCTCTGTTGGCTCTGGAGGAAGGTCCTTGTCATCAGTCTTCCTCTGGACTATGAACTTCTCAGTGCAGGGACCCCAGGTCCAAAGGACACACTCTGCTCCTGGCACTACTTTTTTGGTCACATGAGGTCCCCCTGTCTCTCTGCTCTCTTCTCTCTTATACCTCAAAAGAAATTTATTTAAGACATGACCTAATCTTGTAGATTGAGTCCTGCCTCATTAACATAACTGCCTGGAATCCTGCTTCGTTAACATCTAGAGGTAGGATTTACAACACATAGGAAAATCACATCAGATAACAAAATGGTGGACAATCACACAATACTGGGAATCGTGGCCTACCCAAGTTGACACACATTTTGGGGGTTCACAATTCAATCCATAAAAGCATCTGAACAGGGAAAATTTCTTTTTTTTTTTTTAATCCAGGAAGTCCCCTTCATTCCAGAATGTACATTCCAGAGATTGGACAGCCTGGCGATCTTTTCTGTATCTCACCCCACCCTAAGAGTTACCATGGCTACTAGACGGGAGAAAATCTCTGTAAATGTTTCATAATTTTCCTATTGCTCAACCATGTTTTTTCCCTCACATTCCCATTTTTTTAGTTCTCCCAACTTCAAATACCATCTAGGTAACACTTGCAAATATTTATCTAGAACCTGTCTCCAACAGAATCACCTGAGGAGGTATATTTAAAAATATAGATTAAGGCACTGCAGTTTCAGAACATCTGTTTCATAAAGTCTGGTCAAAACTCAGGAATCTGCATTTATTCACAAATTTCCCTGGTAATTGTGATGTGCAACCAGATTCCCCTGATTATTAGCATTTGAATAAATATTCTCCTCATTAGAGAACAGAATAAGAACTTATACAGGACCTTGGAAACACAGATATATCTTTATAGTCCACATCTAGGAAGAACTGGTTTTTTGAGTGTGGGACTGGTGAGGCAGTCATTGGGAAAGCGATGTGAGCAGACGTTCAGTTAGCAAAATAAATCTTGTGAGAAAGGCTGTTGTCCCCAACATCTTGTACAGAGCCCTTTGGGAGCTAGTGGCAGATGTGGACCAGAGGAAGCTGTCAGTGTTGTTTTCCTGAAAGGAGAGGATCTCAGGGACAGTTAACAAAATTGCTGACAAATCAGAAAGAAGTCTCCCCCACCTTTTCGTAGTCCCATCTTTTTCTATTCTCCCCCTCCTATTCCCACCACAAACAGTTACCAACCAGTAAACCAATACACCTAAATTTGGACCCGCTTTGTGAATGGGTACATAAAGCACATAAGAGATATTCAGGTTGACAAAGAAGAATAACAGAGATAAAAAGAGAGCCAATATTTTCTCCATAAACCATGCTCTTTCAACTTGATGTCTCAAGTCCTGACACTAATTTCCTAGCCTTATTTATAGGGACCAAACCCATTGCCATCGAGTCACTTCCAACTCATACTGACCCTATAGGACAGAGGAGAACTGCCCCACAGGATTTCCAAGTAGCGGCTGGTGGATTTGAACTGCCAACCTTTTGGTTAGCAGCCAAGCTCTTAACCACTGCACCACCAGGCTCCTATTTATAGGGAAGCAGCTGCCATATGGTTACTCTTGAGGAACATACTTGTGTGTTCTCTTCCAGGTGAAGTGGCAATCTAGGTGTAAATTTTGGAAGATATACTCAAGGAACTAGCTAGCTAATGATAGAGATATTGTGATGCTCAATTATAGTTGAAAGACTTCCTGGTTGACAAAAATCCCTTGCAATTCATGTTTTACGTAATTTCAAGTCACACATGATCTAATATTATATCAGATGGTCCCTGTATCAGAAATTACCTATTGCTGCATAGCAAATCACTATGCAAAAACTTAGCGGCTCAAAACAACAGTAATCATTTCTTATCTAAAGTGTCTGTATGTGTGCCTTCTCTAAATGTCCTTTCTGACACTAAATGCAAATACAGTTCTTTTTATTATGACCCTAACCACTTGGAGCTAAGCCAGAGCTCACAAGTTAAAGGACACAGTCCTCGAGATTGCCAGGTCTGCCAAGACTTCACATGCCAGCCACAAGCTCAGGAGTTCCCATGACTCCCTTATTTCTAACCTGCTGGCTACAAATTTGAGAGTCCCGATTTACCTGCTTGGGTTCAATAATTCACTAGAATGACTCACAGAACTCAGGAAAGTGCTATACTTACGATTACAGCTTTACTATAGCAAAAATGATACAAATGAAGAGATGCATAGGGCGAGGTCTCAAAGAGCCCCCAATGCAGAGCTTCCATGTCCCAAGGGATGTATTCACTCTCATGAGCATTGATGTCTTTCACCAACTGGGAAGCTCACCTGCACTTCAGTGTTCAGAGTTTTTAATAGGGTTTCATTATACAGGCATGGTTGATTGAATCATTGCCAATGTGGCTGAACTCAATCTCCAGCTCCCCTCCCCTCCTTGAAGGTTGAGCTGATATCATATGGTGGGTCTTTTTGGCAAGGTCAGCCACCACCCAAGAATCTTATTAGCATATTCTGTCAGGTGTGGTCTGGAGCCCTCATGGTCAGAGACATGCCAACCATATGGAAAACTGAAAGGATTTAGAGGTTATCTTTCAGGAACCAAAGGCATCTTGGGCTGGGTTCTCTAGAGGAGCAAACCCAGGGAAATGTATATATAAATGTATATACAAAACCCGTTGCTGTCGAGTTGATTCAGACTCACAGTGACACTATAGGACAGAGTAGAACTACCCCATAGGGTTTACAAGGAGCAGCTGGTGGATTCAAACTGCTGACATTTTTGTTAGCAGCCAAGCGCTTAACCACTGCACCACCAGGGCCCCTATAAATATGTATAGAGAGACTTAATTCAAGGAAATGGCTCATGCAGTTGTGGACGCTGGCAAGTGCCAAATCTGTGTGTCAGACATCAGTATGGAGTCTTCTCCTCACTCAGGTGGTTGTGGGAATTGACGAACCCAAAATCAGCAGGTCAGACAGCAGTCTGCTGGCTCACAAGGCTGCAGGAGTTGGCAAATCCCAAAATTGGCAGGTCAGACTGCAGGCTGTTGTCATGTCCAAAGAATCGAAGTCAGAAGATGATGATCAAAAGAGATAGCAAGACTTGCTGGAACATCGATTTATATACTGGAAGCAGGCCACACCCCCAAGGAAACTCTCGTTTGAACCAATTGGCTGATCACATCAGCTCCCATCATGGAAGTGATTACATTATATTACATTATGGAAAAGCAATCAGTCCAATGTCTGCCAAACCACTGAGAATCATAGCCTAGCCAAGGTGACACAGAACATTAACCATCACAAACGGCAAATAAATTATTTGGGTAAAGCAATTATTCACCTCACATTATATTTTAGTAGTAATGTTTCATAATTTGTAAATGTTTCATAATTTTCCTATTGCTCAACCATGTTTTCTGTGGGTCAGGAATTTATGAGTGACTTGACTGGGTATTTCTGGCTTGGAATCTCACATGAGGTTGCAGTCAGATGTCAACTAGGGCTGGAGTCATCTGAAGGCTTGGCTCGGGCTAGAGGATTCACTTCCAAGGGATATACTCCCATGGCTGATGAGTTGGTACTAGTAAGTTGATTCCTCTCCACAAGGATGCTTATGTGTTCTCACAACACGGTGGCTGATATCCTCCAGAACAAGTGATCTGAGATAGAGTTAGGTGGAAACTCCATTCTTTTTTGACCTAGACTTGGAGGTCACATAACTCTACATCTGCTGTGCTCTATTGATCAGTGCAGTCACAAGCTCCCACCCAGATTCAAGGAGAGGGAACATAGACCCCACCTCTCAGTGGGAGGTCTGTAAGTTACTTGTAAGAAGAACATCAGCATATAAATGTTCTAGAATCTACTATCTTAAAAAAAATTATTTGACCACATATTCCCCTGTACTTTACAACAGATTTCTCCTTCAAAGCAAAACCCCTCAAGAGTCACTTCCAGTTCCTTCTCGATTTTTTATTTTACATTTTCTCCACAGCCCATTCTATATGCCCTTCTGTCCTTATCACTTCACTGAGACTACTCTTACCAAAGACAACAGTGACATCTGTTGCTATATTATAGCACTGCAGATTCAACATTTGGTGCTTGGCTGAAGAACCAATGGGTCAAAGCTACCATCTGTGGGATAACGAAGTACTCTTTAGACCCCTGAGCATGTATGACCCCTAGGTATATTTGGAAGGAGTTGATCACCCATTTCATCTTGAAACATCTTCTTTTCTTGGTGACGTTACACTTCTCTGGTTTTCCCCTACCACAATGAGTTCTCTTAATCTCTGCTGGCTCTTCTCTGACTTCTTAATATCGAGTACCTAACGGTTCAATTCTAGACCCCCTCCTCTTTTCAATCAATGCAGTCACCATAGATAATGTTTTCCCATGTCTTTAAATACCATGACTTTAAATCAATGACCCCAAAAATCTCTACCATAATCTATAACCTCTCCCAAAAGTCCAGACTCATATATACCTCACTCCTTTTTATCTCCACTTGGAAATCTAAGTGATATCTCAAATTTGGTGTGGCCAGAACAGAACTATCAATTTTATTCCCCAAAACATCTGCTTTCCCAGTGTTCCTCAACTTTCCCAAATTTAGAAAAAGTCACCACCATCTACCCAACTTATTAAATTCCAAATATAAGTTATTTCTTATTACTTTACTGTAAAAATGGTGCAGTGTGAGGGTGGTATCATCTAACTTCACAAGAGGGAGGAGAGTGAATCAAGATCATTAGCTCGTCTATGATTCCCATGAGGTGGAGGTCAGACATACCTCCACCCTCCAATCTTTTTATCATTTCTGACACCAGCCGGCTCCCCCACAGCACTCTCTACTTCTCTGCTGGTCTTGATAATTTGTTGCAATGACTGCACAGAACTCACAGACCATACTCCCAGTTACAAGGTTTATTAGAGAAGTAACAGATTACAATTCAAGATCAGGAATGACTCAGGATACAGTTCTTCAATCAGAATAGCTTTTTCTCAGCTGTGCCCAAAAGCAGGCCTCTCTCTGGCCCTCAATCTCTTGGCCTGGTCTCTGCCCTGCTCAGACAAGTGTTACAAAGCTCTTTAGCTCCACCGATAAGTGTCCAGAAGCACCTCACCCTGTCAGCAAGACTCTTGCCCAAAGGCACTCAGTTCTCTTGCTCCGTGGGTTCGCAAATTCACTGTAGCTGCCTCGCTCCATGGGCCAGGAAGCCCACTGCATTGTCTTGCACTGATCTCCTGGTTCTAGTACTGCTGTTTCTCTGCCACCACTGCTCATCATCTCCAGCCATCTCCAGTGTTACAGCTCTCTCCATCTCCTGGTTCTAGGACATTCTCAGCGCAGGGACCCTGGGTCCAAAGGACACAATATGCTACTGGCTCTTCTTTCTTAGTGGTTCTGAGGTCCCCTCTTCCGGCCTCTGGAATGGCTCATTTTAAGCTTAGCGGAATGGCAAAACTGATCAATCCTTATGATTGCCCTGCTTACTGACTTGAGAGAGTTTCTAGGACATAGTGTAGGGAGGTCATGGATTTAAATGTTAAACACAGGTGGAGCCTGATCAAATGCTTGAAATGAGGAGATAGAATTAGGTTTCTATGCATCTTTGCATTATTAGCAGGCTGTCCAATCCCCTCAGTGGGCCAAAAACACCTTATCTGAGTAGTCAAATCATTTTGTGGGAGTCACAAAGACTATGCCTAATCATTTTGTGGGAGTCACAAAGACTATGGCTGGAAGGGCCATATTAAGTAATTCTCTGTACCACATTTACTAATCTGTCACCAAATCTCATTGACTCAATCTCATAAACGTGAACCAAATTTATGCTTTTTTTTTTCCATCTTTACTACTACCATATTAGTCCAAACTAACACCACCTGGACAACTCCAATAGTCTCCTGATTGTCATTTCTGCTTTGACTTGTGCTCTGTAGCAATCCATTCTTCACAAAGTAGCTAAAGTTTTATATACATATATATATATATAAAATATATATATATATATATATAATGTAAATAATATCATGTCCCTGCCTTGATTAACGCCCTCCAATGACTTTCCATTGCACTAATAATAAAGGTTTAAAAATCCTCTCTCTGTCTTCCAAAGTCTTATATTATCTAGCTCTTGCCTACTCCTCTGGTCTTCTGATCACTTTATAATTTAGCTACACAAATAATATTTCTATTTATTAAACACACCAAGCTCGTTCTTGCCTCAGAATCTTTCTACTAACTGCTCCCCTGTCTGGAACATTCATCCCCTTGAATTTCAAAAGACCAGCTCTTTCTTGTTCTGATCACAGCTTAAATGTCTTCTCCTCAGAGAATTCTTCCCTTGGGCCCCTAAGTAGCCTTCAAGAAATCTCCATTCTAGTCCATTAAACTCATTTAACTTTCTTCATAGTCTTCATTGCTGTCTTCTGTCAACCCCCAAATCACCCCCTTCTCTCTATCTCCACAATCACTGCCCTGAGTGCCTTCAACATCTCTCTCTTGATTTATTGCAACAGCCTCCATATTCATCTGTCATTCTTTACTGAGAGGGAGAGTGGAAGTAAAGGCAGTCTTATCCAGATTCAATTAGAAGTGTGAAAGCCACTGGAGGGTGCTGAGCAGGGTTATGTCATTGTCATGATCTAATCCATAGTTTCTCATTTAATTAAGTTCTGTAGCTTAACAGTGTCTTTCACAAAGCAAAAGTTTTAATTTTGATGAAGTTCCATTTATTTACTTTTTCTTTTATGGATTATGTTTTTGGTATCATATTTACGAACTCTTTGCCTAAACCTAGGTCCTGAATATTTTCTCCTAAAAGTTTTGTAATTTTACATTTAATGTTTAAATCCATGATCAATTTTGCATTAAATTTTGTATCTAATGTGAGGTTTAGGTTGAGGGTGTTTTTTTTTTTTTTTTTTTTGCCTATGCTTGTCCAACTTTTCCAGCACCATTTGTTGAAAAGACTACCCTTTCTTCACTGAATTAACTTTTTAACCTTTGTCAAAGTTAAATTGGCTATATGTCTGTGGGTCTATTTCTTGACTCTATTTTGTTCCATTGGTCTATGTGTCAATCCTTTTGCCATACTACACTATCTGGATTACTGTAGCTTTATAGTAAGTCTTGAAATCAGGCAGTATGAGTCCTCCAAACTTGTTCCTTTTCAAAATTGTTCATTTGCCTTTCCATATAAATTTTATATTTTTTTTATTTTATTTTTTTATTGTAGTTCAGGTGATGGCTTACAGAACAAATAGTTTCTCACGAAACAGAAGTACACATGTTATTTTATGA